>NC_088235.1:53156642-53500808 GCF_036934945.1 Oncorhynchus masou masou | reverse complement strand
AATTTATACATCTTATACACATTTTACAGACACAGTCTACTTTACAATAGTTCTCTCTTGTTTGTTCTTAGTCCTTCCTCTATTTCTGATGTCCATCCAGTTTGATTTCTATATGTAACTGTGCTATTTCACAAAAGTTCTGAACCTATATACATTTTACAGATCCTGTATGTTTTACATTGTTTACAGTATCTTGTTATTAGTCCCACCCTTCAGCTCCATTCAACCCCATCCATTTCCGATTTCTATTTGCCATATATTTTTCAACTGTGCTGTGATGCTTCACAAAATAATTGAACCTTTCTATTTTCATAGCTTCTACAGGTTGTAAATTAAAAATGCCTCTTGCCTCTTCCATTTTTGTGGTAATACTGCAATTACTTGGTTGTAATTTTGGGTAGAGCAGCCATTTCCATATGTCTGTGTTAGCTGCATGGCAGGACATGGCATTAATTGGACCTCTGCTTCTTATGTCAGGGTTTCCATTATTGTGACTATGTGAAGTGCTGCTCAGAGAGTATTGGGAGAAGGAAATTGCAAGAACATATACATACTGCAATTACTTTTATAATTTCTCGTGTGCATGTGCGTTTGTGTACTGTCTGTATATGGTTGTCCTTGAAAAAGGTAACTGTACACAATGCTTTCTAGAATCTGATGCCTTGAGTAAGGGTATATGTCAAATATCTCTGAGAGTCTTAAGATGGTAAAGACTCATTTTAAATGTAGGAAAATAGAGTGGTTGTTACAATTGATATCTGAAGTAGAGGTAGAGTGATGATGAAATGTATTTATCAAACTAAATGTTCAGTAAGTTTATGAAGTTGATCATGGAATTGAAAAGAGAAATAGGTCTCATGATTGATTAATTAATTTATATTGATTATATTTTAAAGTGTTGTTCATTCATGGCTTTGGTAAGTAACGATGTTGACTTCCATCCGATAGGACCGTGCTCTGTACAATGCCAACAGGCGGACTACTACGACCACGCTGACCATAGACGTTCTGGATGGAGATGACCTGGGGCCTATGTTTCTGCCCTGTGTCTTGGTCAATAACACCCATGACTGCAATCCCCTCACCTACCGCATCACCATACCAGAGTTCGCCCAACCGGTATGAACCACACTGTGAGGGGTGTACTGTAGGCTTTGTGCATGTGTAGGGGAACGGGAAGTGATTGAGTGCAAGTGTGTGTTTGTGTGCAACAGCAACCTCTCATCTCCTGTGTTTTACCGTAGGCAAACCCAGCAACAGACAGAGAGGATGAGCCACTAAAGTTTTACTTGGGAACTTACGGTGCCTTCAGGAAGTATTCATACCCCTTGACTTTTAGAGGCCTGAATTTAAAATTAATATTTTAATGTTAATATTTTTAATTCATATTTTGTGTCACTGGAATACATACAATACCACATCATTTCAAAGTGGAATTATGTTTTTATAAATGTTTACTAATTAATTAAAATTGAAAAGCTGAAATGTCTTCAGTCAAAAAGTATTCAACCCCTTTGTCATAGCGAACCTAAATGAGTTCAATATTTGCCCATTATTCTTTTAAAGATTATTCAAGCTCTATCAAGTTGGGGCCAAACTCCCTGCCACCCAGGACCTGCAGTTGAAGTCAAATGTTTACGTACACTTAGGTTGGAGTCATTAAAACTTGTTTTCAACCACTCCACACATTTCTTGTTAATAAACTATAGTTTTGGCAAGTCAGTTAGGACATCTACTTTGTGCATGACACCAAGTAATTTTTCCAACAATTGTTAACAGATTATTTCACTTATATTTCACTGTATCACAATTCCAGTGGGTCATAAGTTTACATACACTATATTGACAGTGTCTTTAAACAGCTTGGAAAATTCCAGCAAATGATGACAGAAGCTTCTGATAGGCTAATTGACATAATTTGAGTCAATTGGAGGTGTACTTGTGGTTGTATTTCAAGGCATACCTTCAAACTCCGTGCCTCTTTGCTTACCATCATGGGAAAATCAAAAGAAATCAGCCAAGACTTCAGAAAAATAATGGTAGAACTCCAAAAATCTGGTTCATCCTTGGGAGCAATTTAAATGCTTGAAGGTACAATTTTCATATGTACAAACAATAGTACGCAAGTATAAACACCATGGGACCACGCAGCCGTCATACCGCACAGGAAGGAGACACATTCTGTCTCCTAGAGATGAATGTACTTTAGTGCAAAAAATGTCTAAATCAAATCAAATCAAATCAAATTTATTTATATAGCCCTTCGTACATCAGCTGATATCTCAAAGTGCTGTACAGAAACCCAGCCTAAAACCCCAAACAGCAAGCAATGCAGGTGTAGAAGCATGGTGGCTAGGAAAAACTCCCTAGAAAGGCCAAAACCTAGGAAGAAACCTAGAGAGGAACCAGGCTATGTGGGGTGGCCAGTCCTCTTCTGGCTGTGCCGGGTGGAGATTATAACAGAACATGGCCAAGATGTTCAAATGTTCATAAATGACCAGCATGGTCCAATAATAATAAGGCAGAACAGTTGAAACTGGAGCAGCAGCACGGCCAGGTGGACTGAGGACAGCAAGGAGTCATCATGTCAGGTCGGCCTGAGGCATGGTCCTAGGGCTCAGGTCCTCCGAGAGAGAGAAAGAGAGAATTAGAGAGAGCACACTTAAATTCACACAGGACACCGAATAGGACAGGAAAAGTACTCCAGATATAACAAACTGACCCTAGCCCCCCGACACATAAACTACTGCAGCATAAATACTGGAGGCTGAGACAGGAGGGGTCAGGAGACACTGTGGCCCCATCCGAGGACACCCCCGGACAGGGCCAAACAGGAAGGATATAACCCCACCCACTTTGCCAAAGCACAGCCCCCACACCACTAGAGGGATATCTTCAACCACCAAATTACCATCCTGAGACAAGGCTGAGTATAGCCCACAAAGATCTCCGCCATGGCACAAACCTAAGACTGTAACGTAACAGGATGTGGAAAAAATCAAGGGTTCTGAATTCTTTCCAAATGGACTGTATGTCTTTGTATCCAGAACATAACGTGAATTTCTTTGCCACATTTTTGCAGTTTTACTTTTTTGCCTTATTGCAAACAGGATGCCTTATTGCAAAGACAACATTTTTATTCTGCCCAGGCTTCCTTCTTTTCACTCTATTTTAGGTTAGTATTGTAGAGTAACTGCAATGTTGTTGATCCATCTTCAGTTTTCTCCTATCACAGCAATTAAACTCTGTAACTGTAGTAAAGCCATAACTTGCCTCATGGTGAAATCCCTGAGCGTTGTCCTTCCTCTCGGGCAATTGAGTTAAGAAGGACACTTGCATATTTGTATTGACTGGGTGTATATTGATGCACCATCCAATTAATCATTTCCCCATGCTCAAAGGGCTGTCCCTTCTTTTCGAGGAATTGGAAAACCTCCCTGGTCTTTGTGGTTGAATCTGTGTTTGAAATGCACCGCTCAACTAAGGGGCCTTACAGATAATTGTATGTGTTGGCTATAGAGATGTGGTAATGTAAAGATCATGCTAAACACTAATATTGCACACATAGTGAATCCATGCAACTTGTTACGTGATTTAAGGAAATTGTTATTCCTAAACTTAATTAGGTTTGCCATAACATAGGGGCTGAATACTTATTGACGCAAGACATTTCAGCTGTTCATTTTTTATTCATTTGTAAACATTTTTATGAAAATAATTCCACTTTGACATTATGGGGTATTGTGTGTAGGCCAGTGACACAAAATTCAGGCTGTAACACAACAAAATGTGAAAAAAAGCATGGGGTATGAATACATTCTGAAGGCACTGTACATTTAATAAATGTTCCCTTGGTTGCAAAAGGCTTAACATTGTAATGGGCGATACAAACCACTAACACAGTTCATTGGTTTCTGACTCCCCCCTTTTTCCTCCCTACCTCCTTTTCAGAGAGAACTGAACCCGCTGGAGGTGACCCCACCTATCCGAGCTGTGGACATGGACAGGAACATCCAACCCCCCTCTAAAAGGCCAGAGATCCATTACTACATACTGGTTGGTAGGTTCCTCACTAAGCTTAAAGTCACATACATGGATGTTTGCATGATCAATCCCACTATCTCACTTCAATTCTTTATTGTCCAATTAATAATGTATTATCACTGGTCAACATTCATACCCGAAAGCAACAAAAAAAGCAATGTTGATTCTTTGTTATACCTCAGGTCAGCCCTCAACATACACAGAGTACTTCTCCCTGAACAGGACGACTGCAGCGCTCCTGCTCCTGAAACCAGTCAGCAGAGACCTGTACACCAAATTTATCATCATCATCAAGGTAAGCAAATCCACCTTCAAACTGAAATCAAGGTAATCATGTACCAAACATCAACCTGAGATTTTGGTTTTGTTTTGAGGGCTGGTCTAGTGGTAGTGCTGCTACCCCCAAACCACGGTATCACGTCCCTGGAGGCAATCCGAATTAGAACCAGAGATGACCTGTTATGAAAGCATACTACCATCCACGCACCAGAACCTCTCTCCATTTAAAATGGTAGCCTCTGAGCACTGAGCAGGCTGTCACGTGCACAGAGGAGAGGAATGTGTGATGATGTTTGAAAAGTGCTTTGTGTGAGCATGGAGCAGGAGAGGAAGGAGGAGAGGTGGAGGTGGAAGGGGGGGGGGGGGGGTTGGAGGGAGATGAACTGGTGCTGGTGGTATCAGCAGGGAAGGATAGAGAGAGTTAGAGTTTGGTATCTAGAGGAGACTGCTCTGGGTTAGCTGTCAGATACCGCTTTATAATTATGCTTACTGCCATTGAAATATATTGAGAGCTTTGTCATCGAGATACCTGGAGGAGTGAAAAGACAGTTTGTATGTAGTAGTTGTAGTTATTGTGACTTGTTATAGAATGTTCAGCACCAAGGACAATGTTGTCATTGATCCTGATGTCACATTGTAAAAAGCCATTTTCTCTCAGAGGGTGGCAAGGACAGATATGAAAAATATAGATGAGTCAGATAGATGGATTGGGTTGGAGGGAGGATAGGCAGATAAAGACAGAGGAAGAGAGAATAAGGGGAGAAAAAATAGAACAAGAGATGGAGTCAGAGATATAGATAGTTAGTCAGAGATATAGAGAGAGGGTTAATTGATGGAGGGGAGAGAGAGAGAGAGAGAGAGAGAGAGAGAGTGAGAGACAGAGAGAGAGTGAGATGGAGTTTGTGAGAGTGGGTGGAAAGATTGAAGAATGAGTGATAAACAGAGGGTTTAGGTGCAGAGGGTTTTAAACATTTATGTCCATATAATTGTCTTATATCGTCTGAAAGCTTAAATTCTTGTTCATCTAACTGCACTGTCTGATTTACAGTAGCTATTAAAGCGAAAACATGCTATGCAATTATTTGAGGATGGTACACCACATCAAAATAGTTTTCCACCGGCACAGGTTTCATACATTCACAAATAATGATTAGATATTCACTTTTTTTAAATCTTCCCAAGATGTGTCATCCAAAGGGTCCCAGCTGTAACATGTAGTGTCGTTTTGTTAGATCAAATCCTTCTTTATATCCCAAAAAGTCAGTTTAGTTGGTGCCATCGATTTGAGTAAACCACTCGTTCAACCTGCAGAGAAAGGAATCTGAAAATCTACCCCTAAACTTTGTTTCAACAAGTCAAAATACATTTCTATTCACTCCTCAGATACCCTAAACTGTATTCAAACTATGATAATTCATACGGAAAAAGTATGTTCAATAGGAAAACGATTTTAGCGGGTGCGTAATGTCTTCATAGCGCACGCAAACCAAAACTTTGTCCTTCTGCTAAAACTGATATTTCTTATTAGCTTTTGAAGTGAGAAGCCTGAAACCTTGAACATAGACTGCTGTCACCCTGTGGAAGCCATAGGAATTAGCCACAGTGAGCTAATTTTCAATATGACCTTTCTCTTGAATTTCAAAGAGGATGGTCGCTCAAAAAGAAAATCAGGTTTTTTTCTTTGGATTTTCTCCCAGCATATCTACTGTGTTATATCGTCCTACATACTTTTAACATTTCTACAAACGTCAAAGTATTTTCTTTTCAATGGCACCAATTATACAGTGGGGCAAAAAAGTATTTAGTCAGCCACCAATTGTGCAAGTTCTCCCACTTAAAAAGATGAGAGAGGCCTGTAATTTTCATCATAGGTACACTTCAACTATGACAGACAAAATGAGAAAATAATATCCAGAAAATCAAATTGTAGGATTTTTTATGAATTTATTTGCAAATTATGGTGGGAAATAAGTATTTGGTCACCTACAAACAAGCAAGATTTCTGGCTCTCACAGACCTGTAACTTCTTCTTTGAGAGGCTTCTCTGTCCTCCACTTGTTACCAGTATTGATGGCATCTGTTTGAACTTGTTATCAGTATAAAATACACCTGTCCACAACCTCAAACAGTCACACTCCAAACTCCACTATGGCCAAGACCAAAGAGCTGTCAAAGGACACCAGAAACAAAATTGTAGACCTGCACCAGGCTGGGAAGACTGAATCTGCAATAGGTAAGCAGCTTGGTTTGAAGAAATCAACTGTGGGAGCAATTATTAGGAAATGGAAGACATACAAGACCACGGATAATCTCCCTCGATCTGGGGCTCCACGCAAGATCTCACCCCGTGGGGTCAAAATGATCACAAGAACGGTGAGCAAAAATCCCAGAACCACACGGGGGGACCTAGCGAATGACCTGCAGAGAACTGGGACCAAAGTAACAAAGCCTACCATCAGTAACACACTACGCCGCCAGGGACACAAATCCTGCAGTGCCAGACGTATTCCCCCTGCTTAAGCCAGTACATGTCCAGGCCCATCTGAAGTTTGCTAGAGAGCATTTTGATGATCCAGAAGAAGATTGGGAGAATGTCATATGGTCAGATGAAACCAAAATATAACTTTTTGGTAAAAACTCAACTCGTCATGTTTGGAGGATAACGAATGCTGAGTTGCATCCAAAGAACACCATACCTACTGTGAAGCATGGGGGTGGAAACATCATGCTTTGGGGCTGTTTTTCTGCAAAGGGACCAGGACGACTGATCCGTGTAAAGGAAAGACTTGTAGTACTGGCAGCACTCCAAATATCTCTCCATAAGCGTTCCACTCTAACAGAGAGAATGAAAACGTTTTGTTGGGGGGTGGAACCTAATCTCTGTGGTCCTGTGGTCTTCCTCCATGTATAGTGAACACCGAGTTGGGTCCGAGGCTATAGAAATGCAAGTTGTATGTGCCTCTGTGATTGGTTACTGTCTGTATGTGACACAGACATCTACTTATCTGAGTGTACCTGAAACATTTAAATAGAGAGGGCTATGTGTCTCACCACTTGGTTATTGAAAGGCTAAACACCAGGGAAATCATGACTTGGCAGCAACAGGGGCTTGACAGTCCATTGAAAATGGCTGAGTGTTGATGTGGTGTAAATCTGAAAAGTAGCAGCTGACATCTTACATGTTTTTTAAATGAATGCAAGTGAGACAGGTTCCATGTACAACAATAGGCAGAGAGGAAGAGAGAGAAAATAACAAAGAAAAGTTTAATTACCTCTGGTTATGGATACTTTTGCCAGCAATAACACTCCCACGACTTGTTCCTTGGATAGAGAAAATACATCTGAAAAAAAATCTACATTTTCAACCCCTTGATCTGCTCGCACTCTGAAAGTAAAGAAAGTAGCTTATTTTTTGTATATATTAAAGCAATAACTGAGATAACTGGTCTAAAGAAGCAGTCATTTTCAGGATACGTCAATACAGCACAGAAAGCTTAACACCAGACTGGTATTGTGGTTGTATATTAGGTGATTGGAAATATGCAATATGCAAACCAAATAATATGCTTACCTTCCTTGAAAATCCATACCGCCAAGAGGACAAAGTTTTGTCTTGAAAAAAAGCATTGGAATTAAAAGTGAAATCCTGCAGCAAAGCATTTTGGGGGATTTTAGGTCAGGTCCAATATTTACTATGCACCCAAGGGGGAAAGAGGTTGGGACATCCTAGAAATGTTTTAGTGAAGTATAATATAATATAGTGACTTACAGTCAAGCGTGAATACATTTTTATGTATGGGTAATCCCGGGAATCGAACCCTATATCCTGGCTTTGCAACGCTCTACCAAAATGCATGACAGGGTTATACAAGCTTTGTGAAGCCTCAATTTAATATGATTTATAAGGCCTTTATAATGCAGTGGTTAACCCACACTTTATAAAGCAAGGTTTATGTCACATTTGACATTGGTGGTTATTTCACGCAGTTATGCCACATTTTTGAACAATATCATATGTTTATCGATGGTTTGTAACACATTTATGAAAGTGTTTATGAAGCCATTATAAGCTGCACATCATTTAAAAAACATTTTTGAACAGACAGAAACTCTCTGCACTCCCTCGTCTTTCTCAGTAACTTTCCACACAGATAGTTTGTGTTCCCCTTAATAAATACATTCTTAAACAGTGGCAGTAATACAGCAAGTATATTTTCTAGTTAGAACAATCATGTTTCATGTGTTACAGAAAATAGTCATAGTAGTGTGTTGCCAATGAGCTATGACCTGTTATGATTGTATGTGACATGTACAGTGTATTCAGAAAGTATTCCATTTAACGAACTTGAAAAACAGAGATGGCTCACTTACTGTACATAAGTATTCACACCCCTGAGTCAATACTTTGTTGAAGTGCCTTTGCACGTGATTACAGCTTTGAGTTGTCTTGGATATGGCTGTAACAGCTTTGCACATCTGTATTTGGGTATTTTCTCCCATTTTTCCTTGTAGATTTTCTCAAGCTCTGTTAAGTCAGATGGGGAGTGGTGGTAAACAGCAAATATCAAGTCTTTCAATGGGATCCAAGTCTGACCACTCTCCCATAAAGCCCAGATTGGTGAAGTGCTGTAGAGACTGTCGTCTTTCTGGCAGGTGCTCCCATTTTATAATTATTTTTTATTTGACCTTTAATTAAGTCAGTTAAGAACAAATTCTTATTTACAATGTTGGCCTAGGAACAGTGAGTTAACTGCCTTGTTCAGGGGCAGAACAACATATGTGGCCCTTTGCTGCTCAGGGATTTGACCCACCAACCTTTTGGTTACTGGCCCAATGCTCTAAGAACTCTGTAGTTATGTCAGAGTGGTCAATGGGTTCTTGGTCACCTCCCTGACCAACGTCCTTTTTGCCCAGTTGCTCAGTTTGGCCGGATGGCCAGCTCTAGTCAGAGACTGGTTAGTTCCATATTTTTTCAATTTCCCAATGATGGAGACCACTGTGCACTTGGAAACTTTCAAAACTCTAGAAATTGTTTTATACCCTTTCCCAGATATATGCCTCATCACAATTCTATCTCGGAGATCTGCGGACGCCATGGTATAGTTTCTGCTCTGACATGCACTGTCAACAGTGGACCTTACATAGACATGTGTGCTTCTTTCTAAATCATGTCCAGAAAAAATGTAAATAATAGAATTCAATCAATTTTGAATTCACATTGTACCACAACAAAATGTGGAATAAGTCAAAGGGTATGAATACTTTCTGAAGGCACTGTATGTTGTAAGTTGCATGTCAGTACATGTTACAGTGAGGTTCATAATACATATAAACTTGTCTCTATCCTTTAGGCTGAGCAAGACAATGGCCACCCCCTCCCAGCATACGCTGACTTGATCATTGATATCCTGGATGAGAACAACCAGGCTCCATACTTCCAGTTCCAGTCCTACCAGGGATACGTCAGTGAGTCCTCCCCAGTGGGAACCACCATCTCTGCTAGCTCCAACCTCACTGCACCCCTGGGCATCATTGCCCTGGACAATGACATTGAGGAGGTATGGGAATGTGTGTGTGAACAGAGACAGACACAGAAGTGATCAAACACACACACAATCTTGTACAACCAACCTTGTGGGGACAGACAATTCAATCCAATTCAAAGTCCAATTTTCCCTAACCCCTAACCCTAACCTTAACCCTAAAACGAACTCGAGCTCCTAACCCTAACCCTAATTCTAACCCTAACACTAATTCTAACCTTAACCCTGAACCCCCTAGAAATAGCATTTGACCTGTGGGGACTAACAAAATGCCCCTAATCAATATTTTGATTATTTACTATTTTTGTGGGGACTTCTGTTACGTTACAGGCTTATTCTAAAATTGATTAAATACATTGTTTTCCTCAGCAACCTACACGCAATACCCCATAATGCCAAAGCGAAAACTGTTTTTTAGCATTTTAGCAAATTTATTTAAAAAAATAAATAAATGAAATACCTTATTTACATAAGTATTCAGACCCTTTGCTATAAGACTCAAAATTGAGCTCAGGTGCATCTTGTTTCCATTGATCATCCTTCAAATTACAACTTGATTGGACTCCATCTGTGGTAAATTCAATTGATTGGACATGATTTGGAAAGGCACACACCTGTCTATATAAGGTCCCACAGTTGACAGTGCATGTCAGAGCAAAAACCAAGCCATGAGGTTGAAGAAATTGTCTGTAGAGCTACGAGACAGGACTGTGTCAATGCACAGATCTGGGGAAGGATACCAAAAAATGTCTATAGCATTAAAAGTCACCAAGAACGCAATGGCCTCCATCATTCCTAAATGGAAGAAGTTTGGAACCACCAAGACTTTTCCTAGAGCTGGCCACCCGGTCAAACTGAGCTAGAGTTCTTCTGTGGAGATGGGAGAACCTTCCAGGAGGACAACCATCTCTGCAGCACCACCAATCAGGCCTTTATGGTTGAGTGGCCAGACAAAGCCACTCCTCAGTAAAAGGCACACTACAGCCCGCTTGGAGATTGCCAAAACGCATCTAAAGACTCTCAAACCATGAGAAACAATATTCTCTGGTCTAATGAAACAAAGATTGAACACCTTGGACTGAATGCCAAGCGTCGGGTCTGGAGGAAACCTTGCACCATCGCTACGGTGAGGCTCGGTGGTAGCAGCATCATGCTGTGCAGATGTTTTTCAGCGGCAGGAACTGGTAGACTAGTCAGGATCAAGGCAAAGATCAACAGTGCAAAGTACAGAGAGATCCTTGATGAAAACTTGATCCAGAGCGCTCAGGACCTCATACAGGGGTGAAGGTTCACCTTCCAACAGGACAACGACCTTAAGCACACAGTCAAGACAACACAGGAGTGGCTTCGGGACAAGTCTCTGAATGTCCTTGAGTGGCCCAGCCAGAGCCCGAAATTGAACCCGATCTAAGATCTCTGGAGAGACCTAAAAATAGCTGTGCAGCGACGCTCCCCATCTAACCTGACTGTTTGAGAGGATTTGCAGAGAAGAATGGGAGGAACTCCCCAAATACAGGTGTGCCAAGCTTGTAGCGTCATACCCAAGAAGACTTGAGGCTGTATCGCTGCCAAAGGCGCTTCAAAAATGTATTGAGTAAAGGGTCTGAAAACATATGTAAATGTATTATTTCATTTTTTTCATTTTTCATTAATACATACGTACAATTTTCTAAAGAACAGTTTTTTTGTCATTATGAGGTAGTGTGATTATTGATGAGTAAAAAACAAACAATTTAATCAATTTTAGAATAAGGCTGTAACGTAACAAAATTTGAAAAATGTAAAGGGGTCTGAATACTTTACGAATGCTCTGTGTACAGACAGTGCACACACATACAGAGTGGTGTAGTGGCGGGTACGCTGTGAACCCACCTTTTTTCAGCTGACATTGCATGTGCTCACTTAATCTCTACTGATGAGTATCCAAGTAGTGTAGTGGAGTTATTCGTACCCTTGACTTATTCAACAATTTGTTGTGTTACAGCCTGATAATGCCAAATAATTGCCAAATAATGGAAAATGAAATACATAAATATCTAATTTACATAACTTTTCACTCCCCTGAGTCAATATGTTTTAAAATCACATTTGGCAGTGATTACAGCTGTGAGTCTTTCTGGGTAAGTCTCTGAGAGTTTTCCACACCTGGAGTGTGCAATATTTGCCCATTTTCAAAAATGTTCTGTCAAATTGATTATTGATCATTGCTAGAGAACCATTTTCAGATCTAGCCATAGATTTCAAGTAGAATTAAGTCATAACTGTAATTTAGCCAATCAGGAACATTCACTCTCTTCTTAGTAAGCAACTCCAGTGTAGATTTGGCCATGTGTTTTAGGTTATTGTCCTGCTGAAAGGTAAATTCATCTCCCAGTGTCTGGTAAAAAGCAGACTGAACCATGTTTTCCTCTAGAGTTTTGCATGTACTTTGCTCCATTCCATTCATTTTTTATCTTGAAAAACTCCCCAGATTACAAGCATATCCATAACATGATGGAGCCAATACTATGGTTGAAAATATGCAGAGCGGTATTCAGTAATGTGTTGGATTGGATTTGCCCCAAACATAAGACTTTGTATTCCGGACAAAAAGTTGATTGCTTTGCCACATTCTTTGCAGTTTTACTTTAGCGCCTTGTTGCAAACAGGATGCATGTTTTGGAATATTTTTTATTCTGGTTGGTCTTCCTTCTTTTCACTATGTCAATTAGGTAAGTATTGTAGAGCAACTACAATTGTCATGACTTCTTCCAAAGTCGATCCCTCTCTTTGTTCGGGCGGCGTTCGGCAGTCGACGTCACCGGCTTACTTGCTATCGCTGATCCACTTTTCATTTTCAATTTCTTTTTGTCTTTGTTTCACACACCTGTTTTCAATCCCACAATCACCTGTTCATTATTTAACCCTCTGTTCCCCCCATGGTTTTTGTGAGTGATTGTTTATTTGTATTTTCGGTCTGTCATGGTGTACATGTATTTGTTACTTTGTATATTTTACCTTTTGAGTAAAGTATGTTTGATTACTCATATCTGCTGTCCTGCGCCTGACTCTCTACACCAGCTACACCTAGGGCCCTTTACAATAATGTTGTTGATCCATCCTCAGTTTTCTCCCATCACAGCCATTAAACTCTGTAACTGTTTTAACTTCTTGTGACTAGCAATCCCGGATCCGGGAGCGAAATCATAGCCTCAAACGAATTAGCATAACGCAGCGGACATAAATATCACTAGAAAATGTTCCTATTCATGAAAATCACAAATGAAATATATTGAGACACAGCTTAGCCTTTTGTTAATCACACTGTCATCTCAGATTTTCTAAATATGCTTTACAGCCAACGCTAGACAAGCATTTGTGTAAGTTTATCATGGCATAATGCTATGCTAGGCTCTGCTGGCAGCAGGCAACATTTTCACGAAAATAAGAAAAGCAATCAAATTAAATAATTTTCCTTTGAAGAACTTTGGATGTATTCACTCAGGAGACTCCCAGTTAGATAGCAAATGTTCCTTTTTTCCCAAAATATTATTTTTGTAGGCGAAATAGCTCCCGTTTGTTCATCATGCTTGGCTGAGAAATCGACCGGAAAATGCTATCACTACAAAGCCAAACTTTTTTCCAAATTAGCTCCATAATATCGACAGAAACATGGCAAACGTTGTTTAGAATCAATCCTCAAGGTGTTTTTAACATATCTATTCGATAATATATCTGTCGAGGCAATTGGTTTCTCATAAGAAGCGATTGGAAAAATGCGTAAAATACTGAGGTATGATTTTCTGCGGGAGACATCATGTGACCACTTGCTAAATGTGGTCCCTTACGGCTATTCTTCAACAGAAATGCGTAAAAAGACGTCACAATGCTGTAGACACCTTGGGGAATACGCAGAAAACGTAAGCTCATTCGTAGCTCATTCACAGCCATATAAGGAGTCATTGGCATGAGGCGGTTTCAAAAAATTTGGCACTTCCTGATTGGATTTGTATCTGGGTTTCGCCTGTAACATCAGTTCTGTTGCACTCACAGACAATATACTTGCAGTTTTGGAAACGTCAGAGTGTTTTCTTTCCAAAGCCGTCAATTATATGCATAGTCGAGCATCTTTTCGTCCAAGAATTAAAATAGCGCCCCCTAAATCCAAGATGGTGTCCT
The DNA here is from genome assembly GCF_036934945.1 of Oncorhynchus masou masou. Classification (NCBI taxonomy): domain Eukaryota; kingdom Metazoa; phylum Chordata; class Actinopteri; order Salmoniformes; family Salmonidae; genus Oncorhynchus; species Oncorhynchus masou. Next base: position 53,486,784 of record NC_088235.1, on the reverse strand, counting down.
GATTCTCTGTGGCCATTAATGATCCCAAGACAATTATCATAATGGTAGGGGTGTTGGCTAAATTCCCAATCTGACCCTCATACCATCATGGCAAACTAATCATCCCCAGCTTCTAATTGGCTCCTCTCCCCTGTCACTATTCCCCAGGTTGTTACTGTAAATGAAATGTGTTCTTAGTCAGCATACTTGGTCAAATAAGGGTGTGAATACTTTCTGATCAATTGATATGGCTGACGGACCAGATATGAGGAAGTGTTTCCCTCACACATATTTCCCTCGACATTTCTATGGATGGATTTTGGCTTGGCATGCCTCATAATATGAAGCAAAACGTCCACGTTTCAAACAATGAAGGAAAAGGAAAATACAAATGCTGATAGGCCTAACCATATTCTGGTAGATGGAAAGGCTTTCCCAAAAAAATAAATTTAACCTCAATTTATGTAACCCGCTAAAAATGATATCATGATTATTTGCATCAATCCAGTGGCCATTTCTTTTCATATGTACTACAGAAACACTGATAACAAAACAACAGTGCTAGGTGATTGCACACTTGAATTAAAAGGTAACTACACAAACAAAATGTCTTAGATTCTTCCCATTCCTCAAAGTGGTCTCCTGATTTAAATATTGTTGTGGGCGTAGAACATCCAATCCTGTGAATTTCTGACTCAGTAGACAACCTCTTATCTTTTTAAATTGTAGGCCTACTAATTTATTAGCCTACTTGCACAGTACAGCTTGGGTCGGCCTGACTGTGAAATACGAATATGAGATTTATCATTTTACTGTAGGTCATTCAGAGTACGTGTCACTGTTTCTCATCGAATTCTACACACAAGACATCATTCCTTCGCATGGTGGGCCATCTGGAGTTTTTTTGGCAACATTTTAGTATACCCACTTCTCCAGGCACCACTACTGTATTATCACAGTTGCTGCTTTGTCTATTTTTTGTACCTGGTTCAAACAGGTCATGTATTTGTTGTACCTGGCCACCTGTAGGCAATATAGTGTTTTTTGGTGCTGTGATGACTAAAAGTTTGCCTTTTAGGTTTTACTCTACTGCATGCTGTGTGTTCAAACCTCTTTCAATTCTTTCAGATGCGTGACTTTGTTTCCCTCCAATGATCCCTTTCTTCATAGAAAAGTCTAATGCGTTTGAATTTTGCCATGTGTGCTTGTTTTTCTAGTCAAGTAAAAAAAAAATGTTTTAGTGGGTAAATACACAGATCACACAATACATTGAGTACATTATGTGTGTGTGTGTGTGTGTTTCTTCGGTTTACTATCCCTGTGGGGAGCAGAAGTACTCCCAAGGATAGTAAAACAAGGACATTTTGGACAAGTGGGAACATTTCACAAGTCCCCACAAGGGCTATTTTAGGCTTAGGGGTTAAGGTTTAGGGTTAGAATTCAGATTAGGGATTATGTTTAAGGTCAAGAGTTAGGGGGAGGTTCAGAGTTAGGGGTTCAGGTTAGGGTTAGGTTAAGGGTTAGGGGAAAATAGGATTTTGAATTGGAATCAATTGTTTGGTCCCCCAGAAGGACAGTAAAACGAACGTGTGTGTGTTGAGGTGATGATTCTGAAACGCTCACAATTTCAAACAGGCGCTGACAGGAATGGGTTTTCTAAGCAACTCAACAGCATTTAAATGGACGAAAACAAACATTGAGACACACCAGGATACAATTTGCTCCACTCTGTTTGTGTTTTTGTCACCAGGACATTTATCTTTGTGTTGATGATGTTGAAAAGAATGTATTCATAATTTCCTCAGATGACACCTAACACAATAAGCTCCCCCACAGCCTGCCTGCCCCTCTCTCTCGCTCTCTCGCTCTCTTTCTCTCAGCAGGGTGAGATTAATAAAACACTACACTTTGCAGCTCTAAAAACAAATCAATGGGCAAAGAAGCGTGGATGTTTATTTGACAGGCAGGCCCTTATTGACTGACATGAATCACCCTAACAACCCAAGCCTACTTCAAACTCCCTTGTACCAACAGAAAATGAAGTTGATTTGTTTGGGAAGTTATAAAACAGTATTGATGTCACGCCTTGGTCTTAGTATTTTGTGTTTTAGTTAATTAGTTGGTCAGGCCAGGGTGTGACATGGGTTTATTGTTTGTTATATTTCTTAGTGGGTTTTTTTAGTTATTGGGATTGTGGCTGATTAGGGGTGTGTGTTGCATAGGTTTGGCTGCCTGAGGCGGTTCTCAATCAGAGTCAGGTGATTCTCATTGTCTCTGATTGGGAACCGTATTTAGGTAACCTGGTTTTCACTTTGTATTTCGTGGGTGATTGTTCCTGTCTCTGTGTTAGTTTTCACCAGACAGGTTGTATAGGTTTTTCACATCCCGTTTGTTGTTTTTTGTATTTATTAAGTTATTTCGTGTATCGTCATTTGTTCCATTAAAGAACATGAGTAACCAACACGCTGCATTTCGGTCCGACTCTCTTTCGACAAACGAAGAACGCCGTTACAATTGAAGTGTTTTTATTATCTAGCTATGGGTCCTCACTTGTAGGCCACATTACTCCAAAGGCCCACTCCCTTTTATATTCATATTTACAGATCACATACAAGATTGATATTAAGGCACATGAGCGTTCACATAAATAATTCTACAAAACTTTTATACTTTCAAATAGCTCTACTATATAGTACAGTATGCTGAGAAACTCCTAGGTTTTTTAAATCTTTCACATACTGTATACTGTAGCTTGTGGCCAGAGCCACAATGATCACTTACAATTGTAGTGCGGGGTATTGAGTCATAGGATTTCTTCATAGAATTTCCTCAAAGCCTTCCCCTTTTCTCAGTACTGTGTTCTCAGTACTACAGTATGTTGTCTTTGTCAGCAGGCTGACTTGTTTTGTCTCTAATAGTTTTTCCTCAGTGGCACGGCTGCAGACTTGAGTAAAGTCATGTCACCGTGGTAACATTCTTCTCTCCGATGGCTTTACTTTTTAATAGAGCAAAGACCCCCTGGTGACGGTGACTCTGGACGACTTGAGCACCATCTTTGACATAACCTCGACCGGCATCACCCGCTACCTCAGACTGCTCAAACCCGTGGACAGAGAGAAGCAGATGACCTACACCTTCACGGTAGATCTCGATCCAACCTCGTCCACACATATTACCAAGTAACCGTTGGAACCCTTTGGAGATGGAATTAGGACTTTTGGATCTCGCAACCAGAGGTCCCAGTGTACACCCGTCCGTGATGGTGTGTGTGTGTGTGCGTGTGCGTGCGTGTGTGTGTGTGTGTATGTGTGTGTGTGTACATTAACTTGTTGCGGTGATAATACACTGTAGTAATGATATGCAGATATTGCCTTTGAAGGGTTTCATCAATAGCATGTTTATTATGCCTCTGTTGAGAGGCTTTGATCGTTGCCCTACTGTCATTGGAAAGATCCATACTTTTGAAAGGCAGCATGTCATTGAAGTTAAAACTGCACTCTCATGTGTCTGATGTCTTTCACTCCATTGCCCTCCACAAGAATCAACGTCCCTCAAAGGAATCTTCCTCCAGTGTAGCCCTTGCAGTCAATGACCAGAAGCGTCCCGTTTGGCATCATGGGTGGAATATTATTAATGTTTTTTTAATAATAATTACAAAATATATATGAACAATGAAAAAAAGGTTTTTCTCTGTCAAACAGCTCTGTTATTTTTCAGTCTTCTGTGATGTATATAAAGTGTAATATAGGATGCAAACTCAAAATTGAATACATTTCAACTCTATATCTGACATGGTACAGATGTGTGAGGTGTATGCTTTTTGTTTCAAAGTAGATTTGTTTAAGACCACCAATAATTACTCTGTGTGGCCCTGATTTAACCTCCCACTTTAGCCTCCCACTTGGTGTTTCCATTATTTTGGCAGTTACCTGTACATCTGATGTCATTATCAGACCTGGGTTCAAATAGTATTGTTTTCTTTAAAGTACTTAAGTTGCACTTTATTGAGTTTAACTGGTGCTACCAGAGTAAATAGTAGCAAATGAAGTGTTTTTTTTACTGCTCTCTTTTATCCTGTGTATAGATGATGGCATCAGATGGGATACAGGAGAGCACCCGGGTGACCATCAACATCCTGGTGATTGATGCCAACGACAACGCGCCCACCTTTGGCGAAGTCTCTGACACCGTCGAGGTGTTCACTGACATGCAGCCAGGAAAAACAGTACTGCAGGTAATTAGCACATCTCTGTCTATCTTCCTGTCTCTCGTTCGCTTTGTCATTCTCTCCTCTTTCTTTCTTTCTTTCTTTCTTTCTTTCTTTCTTTATGTGTCTCTCCCTTATTTTTCTCTCACTTTCTATCTCTTTTGATGTCTCTCTCTCTCCCTTCCCTCTCTCTCTTCCTCTCTCTGTATCTCTCATTATCTCTCCCTCCTCTTTCTTTCTCGGGCCCAGTTTCCGCAAACAATCCAGTACCTTAGATCAACAGTCCAAGCCCCAGAACAATCCACTCTTTCTTTGATCAGAGCTGATGACTCAAGAACAATCTAGTTTCTTACTACTGTAGTCAAGACTCAAATAATAATTAGCTCAATATTGACATGACTCAACGTAATACACTACCATGGATCAACAGTTAGGACTCCAAATCAAATCAAATCAATTTATTTATATAGCCCTTCGTACATCAGCTGATATCTCAAAGTGCTGTACAGAAACCCAGCCTAAAACCCCAAACAGCAAGCAATGCAGGTGTAGATGCACGGTGGTTAGGAAAAACTCCCTAGAAAGGCCAAAACCTAGGAAGAAACCTAGAGAGGAACCAGGCTATGTGGGGTGGCCAGTCCTCTTCTGGCTGTGCCGGGTAGAGATTATAACAGAACATGGCCAAGATGTTCAAATGTTCATAAATGACCAGCATGGTCGAATAATAATAAGGCAGAACAGTTGAAACTGGAGCAGCAGCACGGCCAGGTGGACTGGGGACAGCAAGGAGTCATCATGTCAAGTAGTCCTGGGGCATGGTCCTAGGGCTCAGGTCCTCCGAGAGAGAGAAAGAAAGAGAATTAGAGAGAGCATATGTGGGGTGGCCAGTCCTCTTCCGGCTGTGCCGGGTGGAGATTATAAGAGAACATGGCCAAGCTGTTCAAATGTTCATAAATGACCAGCATGGTCGAATAATAATAAGGTAGAACAGTTGAAACTGGAGCAGCAGCACGGCCAGGTGGACTGGGGACAGCAAGGAGTCATCATGTCAGGTAGTCCTGGGGCATGGTCCTAGGGCTCAGGTCCTCCGAGAGAGAGAAGGAGAGAATTAGAGAACGCACACTTAGATTCACACAGGAATCCGAATTGGACAGGAGAAGTACTCCAGATATAACAAACTGACCCCAGCCCCCCGACACATAAACTACTGCAGCATAAATACTGGAGGCTGAGACAGGAGGGGTCAGGAGACACTGTGGCCCCACCCGAGGACACCCCCGGACAGGGCCAAACAGGAAGGATATAACCCTACCCACTTTGCCAAAGCACAGCCCCCACACCACTAGAGGGATATCTTCAACCACCAACTTACCATCCTGAGACAAAGCTGAGTATAGCCCGCAAAGATCTCCGCCATGGCACAACCCAAGGGGGGGGGGGGGGGGGCGCCAACCCAGACAGGATGACCAAATCAGTGAACCAACCCACTCAGGTGACGCACCCCCTCCAGGGACGGCATGAGAGAGCCCCAGTAAGCCAGTGACTCAGCCCCTGTAATAGGGTTAGAGGCAGAGAATCCCAGTGGAAAGAGGGGAACCGGCCAGGCAGAGACAGCAAGGGTGGTTCGTTGCTCCAGAGCCTTTCCGTTCACCTTCCCACTCCTGGGCCAGACTACACTCAATCATATGACCCACTGAAGAGATGAGTCTTCAGTAAAGACTTAAAGGTTGAGACTGAGTTTGCGTCTCTGACATGGGTAGGCAGACCGTTCCATAAAAATGGAGCTCTATAGGAGAAAGCCCTGCCTCCAACTGTTTGCTTAGAAATTCTAGGGACAATTAGGAGGCCTGCGTCTTGTGACCGTAGCGTACGTGTAGGTATGTACGGCAGGACCAAATCAGAGAGATAGGTAGGAGCAAGCCCATGTAATGCTTTGTAAGTTAGCAGTAAAACCTTGAAATCAGCCCTTGCATTGACAGGAAGCCAGTGTAGGGAGGCTAGCACTGGAGTAATATGATCAAATTTTTTGGTTCTAGTCAGGATTCTAGCAGCCGTATTTAGCACTAACTGAAGTTTATTTAGTGCTTTATCCGGGTAGCCGGAAAGTAGAGCATTGCAGTAGTCTAACCTAGAAGTGACAAAAGCATGGATTAATTTTTCTGCATCATTTTTGGACAGAAGGTTTCTGATTTTTGCAATGTTACGTAGATGTAAAAAAGCTGTCCTTGAAATGGTCTTGATATGTTCTTCAAAAGAGAGATCAGGGTCCAGAGTAACGCCGAGGTCCTTCACAGTTTTATTTGAGATGACTGTACAACCATTAAGATTAATTGTCAGATTCAACAGAAGATCTCTTTGTTTCTTGGGACCTAGAACAAGCATCTCTCTTTTGTCCGAGTTTAAATGTAGAAAGTTTGCTGCCATCCACTTCCTTATGTCTGAAACACATGCTTCTAGCGAGGGCAATTTTGGGGCTTCACCATGTTTCATTGAAATGTACAGCTGTGTGTCATCCGCATAGCAGTGAAAGTTAACATTATGTTTTCGAATAACATCCCCAAGAGGTAAAATATATAGTGAAAACAACAGCGGTCCTAAAACGGAACCTTGAGGAACACCGAAATTTACAGTTGATTTGTCAGAGGACAAACCATTCACAGAGACAAACTGATATCTTTCCGACAGATAAGATCTAAACCAGGCCAGAACTTGTCCGTGTAGACCAATTTGGGTTTCCAATCTCTCCAAAAGAATGTGGTGATCGATGGTATCAAAAGCAGCACTAAGGTCTAGGAGCACGAGGACAGATGCAGAGCCTCGGTCCGATGCCATTAAAATGTCATTTACCACCTTCACAAGTGCCGTCTCAGTGCTATGATGGGGTCTAAAACCAGACTGAAGCATTTCATATACATTGTTTGTCTTCAGGAAGGCAGTGAGTTGCTGAGCAACAGCCTTTTCTAAGATTTTTGAGAGGAATGGAAGATTCGATATAGGCCGATAGTTTTTTATATTTTCTGGGTCAAGGTTTGGCTTTTTCAAGAGAGGCTTTATTACTGCCACTTTTAGTGAGTTTGGTACACATCCGGTGGATAGAGAGCCGTTTATTATGTTCAACATAGGAGGGCCAAGCACAGGAAGCAGTTCTTTCAGTAGTTTAGTTGGAATAGGGTCCAGTAAGCAGCTTGAAGGTTTAGAGGCCATGATTATTTTCATCATTATGTCAAGAGATATAGTACTAAAACACTTGAGCGTCTCTCTTGATCCTAGGTCCACGCAGAGTTGTGCAGACTCAGGACAACTGAGCTTTGAAGGAATACGCAGATTTAAAGAGGAGTCTGTAATTTGCTTTCTAATAATCATAATTTTTTCCTCAAAGAAGTTCATGAATTTATCACTGCTAAAGTGAAAGTCATCCTCTCCTGGGGAATGCTGCTTTTTAGTTAGCTTTGCGACCGTATCAAAAAGGAATTTTGGATTGTTCTTATTGTCCTCAATTAAGTTAGAAAAATAGGATGATCGAGCAGCAGTAAGGGCTCTTCGGTACTGCACGGTAATGTCTTTCCAAGCTAGACGGAAGACTTCCAGTTTGGTGTGGCGCCATTTCCATTCCAATTTTCTGGAAGCTTGCTTCAGAGCTCGGGTATTTTCTGTGTACCAGGGAGCTAGTTTCTTATGAGAAATGTTTTTAGTTTTTAGGGGTGCAACTGCATCTAGGGTATTGCGCAAGGTTAAATTGAGTTCCTCAGTTAGGTGGTTAACTGATTTTTGTCCTCTGGTGTCATTGGGTAGACAGAGGGAATCTGGAAGGACATCAAGGAATCTTTGTGTTGTCTGTGAATTTATAGCACGACTTTTGATGTTCCTTGGTTGGGGTCTGAGCAGATTATTTGTTGCAATTGCAAACGTAATAAAATGGTGGTCCGATAGTCCTGGATTATGAGGAAAAACATTAAGATCCACAACATTTATTCCATGGGACAAAACTAGGTCCAGCGTATGACTGTGACAGTGAGTGGGTCCAGAGACATTTTGGACAAAACCCACTGAGTCGATGATGGCTCCGAAAGCCTTTTGGAGTGGGTCTGTGGACTTTTCCATGTGAATATTAAAGTCACTAAAGATTAGAATATTATCTGCTATGACTACAAGGTCCGATAGGAATTCAGGGAACTCAGTGAGGAACGCTGGCCCAGGAGGCCTGTAAACAGTAGCTATAAAAAGTGATTGAGTAGGCTGCATAGATTTCATGACTAGAAGCTCAAAAGACGAAAACGTCATTTTTTTTTGTAAATTGAAATTTGCTATCGTAAATGTTAGCAACACCTCCGCCTTTGCGGGATGCACGGGGGATATGGTCACTAGTGTAGCCAGGAGGTGAGGCCTCATTTAACACAGTAAATTCATCAGGCTTAAGCCATGTTTCAGTCAGGCCAATCACATCAAGATTATGATCAGTGATTAGTTCATTGACTATAATTGCCTTTGAAGTAAGGGATCTAACGTTAAGTAGCCCTATTTTGAGATGTGAGGTATCATGATCTCTTTCAATAATGACAGGAATGGAGGTGGTCTTTATCCTAGTGAGATTGCTAAGGTGAACACCGCCATGTTTAGTTTTGCGCAACCTAGGCAACCTAGGACTCCAAATCACTGTCCTATCCTATAACAACAATGGTCACTGTAAATCCCTGACTGAAATAGCTCCAAGGAGAGTCTGTTGTCTAGTTTGTCATCATATGTCTGAATGGATTGCAGAGTTGACTCAGATTCTAGTTTGATTGGTTTGAAGGTTTGGGGTTAGGTTTGGTGTTTGTGTGTCTGTGCACATGTGTGCATGTGTTTGTGTTTAGAGTCCAATTATTTACAGCAGGATGTCCCCTCGTTGACATATCTGCATTTATGGAGTTCGTTCAGCAGTAGTGTGCGTTTGTCTCCCATTAGGTAGGCAGAGCATGATTTCCCATCTTACAGTCTCTCAGAACACAGTCACAAAAAAATGTCAGACACATAAAAGGTCAAGTTTAATCTGTGTTTAAAATCATCGCCCAGCCCAGCTGAAATGAGGCCGGCGGTTAAGTGGCGGCCTGTACAACCGCTTATAAGCTGTTTTTATAAGCCATTTATAGGAGAGACCTCTAAGGATGAAGGTTTATTTGATGCTGCTATTTCATATCTTAGACATTACAGCTCTATATGAAAAAAAGGGTTCATTAGGCTTGCCTAGCGTGTATTAACATAGAAAGGCCTTGCAAATATAGAGCTAACATTAAACTAAAGCCTGGCTAAGGGTGCTGTGAGTTGTAAATGGTGGGGTGTCCAAATTAATTAGCTGGAAGGGAAGGGTGGCTGTTTAATTTTTGATCTAACACTGCATGGTTCTAAGGCCTATATCGAATCTGTGTACAGGTGCGGCAGGGTAGCCTAGTGGTTAGAGCGTTGGACTAGTAACCAAAAGGTTGCAAGTTCAAATCCCTGAGCTGACAAGGTACACGGCTGTCGTTCTGCCCCTGAACAGGCAGTTAACCCACTGTTCCTAGGCCATCATTGAAAATAAGAATTTGTTCTTAACTGACTTGCCTAGTAAAAGAAAAAAAATCCACTTGGAAAGTATTCAGACCCCTTCCACATTTTGTTACGTTACAGCCTTATTCTAAAATGGATATAAAACAAAAATTCTCAGAAATCTATACACAACACCCCATAATGAAAGCGTGAAAAAAGGATTTTATACATTTTTGCAAATGTATAAAAAATAAAATAAAATACCTTATTTCCAAAGGCATTGTATTTAAATATATTTACATTTGTATCAACAAGCCCACACGATCAGACTGATCATTTAATTGACAAAAGGAAGCTCAGGAAAATAAATTATAAAAAATATATTCATATTTATTTTTATGAAATAAACACAGTAAAAATTGAATGGGGGCTTTAATAGATTAATCATTCTCACTAAAACATTCATAAAGGTCACGACATTTGCATCAATATTTTAGGAGGGAGACGTTGTTTACTGTAGCAGTTACAAAAGGTCAGTAGTTTCTGTAAACATTACACACAGCTTACAAGAGCACCGTCTGGTAAATGTAACTCAAATCATATGACTGCCCATTACACAAAATGCAGGTCATGATTTGAAAAGGTAATAGAATTTTACTGAAATAGATGTCTGTGTTTCCTCCACCATTAAAAAGACAGGTGGGACCCTCTCACAAATCATTATTGCTCCCCTACCTAGAAGCATTTTCAACTCAGTTCAGTAAATTTGAATAGTTGGTGGCTTTGAATGTTTTAGGGCCTTCCAAACCCTGCCGAAATGCACTGAAACACTGAATTCTTCCTCTTTCAATGACTCCATCTCTCTCTCTCTCTCTCTCTCTCAGCTAAAAGCATTGGATGCTGATGATGGGTTAAATGGTCTGGTGACCTATGAGATACTTGCCGGAGCACAAGGGGATTTCATCATCAATAACCGCACTGGAGAAATCACCATCGCACCCAGGACAGCTCTTAGCATGGGTCATTCTTATGCCCTCACAGTGAAGGCCGCCGACAATGCTCCAGATATCCAGAGAAGGTACAGTAATTTAATCCATTGATCTTTTCATCTATTTGTTCATTCAGCCTTTAATTTTCTCAATCACACCTTTAATTTATGAATGTGTTTATTAAAAGGACTGTATCCCTTGGATATCCTCATTAATATCCATGCATGATTTAGGTTAAGTTGGAGGTAAAATCTTGATTATGACCTCAGTTTCTTACTCAGTTTTTCATGTTTCATACTTATTCAGTTAAAGTTGCAATATGTCACTTTTTGGGGGATCCAAACAAATTCACATATAAATCTAATTTATAGATCTGTCATTCTCATTAACCTGTCTGGCCCACCCGGGACGCAACCGCACCCCCTGCCAACAATAAAAGCAAATGCGCTACGCCAAATACTAATAGCACTCGTTAAAACTCAAACGTTCATTAAAATTCACATGCAGGGTACTCAATTCAAGCTACACTCGTTGTGAATCTAGCCAACGAGTCAGATTTGTAAAATGCTTTTTGGCGAAAGCATGAGTAGCTATTATCTGATAGCAGGCAACACGCCAAAATACCAGAAGGGGACGTAAACAAAGGAATTAGCGTAGCCGGCGCTACACAAAACGCAGAAATAAAATATAAAACATTCATTACCTTTGACGAGATTCTTTGTTGGCACTCCTATATGTCCCATAAACATCACAATTGGGTCTTTTTTTCGATAAAATCGGTCCTTGTGTTCCCAAAATGTCCATTTATGAAGACCATCAGATCCAGGAAAAACACATTTTTTAAACGCAACGTTATTTTTTTTTATTAAAAAAGTTGCCTATAAACTTTGACAAAACACTTCAAACTACTTCTGTAATCCAACTTTAGGTATTACTAAACATTAATAAACGATCAAATTGATCACGGAGCGATCTGTATTCAATAGGCACAAGTTTGGGAAACGTAGTCAACTTTTCCGGTTCCATTGTTTACAGCTGTGGACCTGACAACCGGATGTGGCTATTACTCAGATGACCAACGATTTAGTTGAATCGAAATCACAACACTGGCGACATCGTGTGGAAGCTATAGGAACTGTATTCTCAGCCTCAGTATTTTTCCTTCCAATAGACAATACATGGACTGGCGGATTGATTTTTTCTCTGTCGATTTAGTGACCAGGTTTTCTGGCTATTTTGACCACGGAACTCGTTCTGTTATAGTCACAGACACCATTGAACCAGTTCTAGAAACTTCAGAGTGTTTTCTATGCACACATACTAATCATATGCATATACTATATTCCTGGCATGAGTAGCAGGACGTTGAAATGTTACGCGATTTTTAACAGAATGTTGAAAAAGTAGCCCGATCTCTAAGAGGTTTTAATTAAAGCAAGTCTAAGAAGCAGTAAATCTGTTCTGTATGTGATATTTCTATTCTTCCCATTCTTAAGTTTCATGTTTGCATATTTTACTGGTATTTTTTTACACCAGATTCAAACAGCTGGAAATATATTTTAGGTTATTAAAAATAGATTTCACAGTGGTTTAGATGGTACAATGATTCTTTACACTATGCATGGCTTGTTTTGTCACATGAACTGAAATTAGCCGAACTATTCGAATTTTAGCACCCAGGAAATGACTGAGTGATTTCTGCATATTGCACTTTAAGAATGTATTCAATTATTCCTTAATTCATTCTGTTTTTCATACATTTATTGATCCATCTCATTCCGTTACTGCTCCATTTGATTGTTTATTCATACTGTGCAGTTACTTGTAGGTCTATTAAATTCATGCATATAGAATCATTGTACTTATTGAATGCATGTGCATATTGCTGTATCCACATACAGCATTTTACCATCTGAATGGTAAGAGGCTGTATGAAGACAGATTTGCCTGGGCATTGAGACAAGCTGTTTACAGTGGCTTGCGAAAGTATTCACCCCCCTTGGCATTTTTCCTATTTTGTACCCTTACAACCTGGAATTAAAATTGATTTTTGGGGGGTTTGTATCATTTGATTTACACAACATGCCTACCACTTCAAAGTTTACAAACTTTGTAGAGACACATTTTGCAGCAATTACAGCTGCAATTCTCTTGGGGTATGTCTCTATAAGCGTGGCACATCAAGCTACTGTGATTTTTGCCCATTCTTCAAGGCAAAACTTATCCAGCTCCTTCAAGTTGGATGGGTTCCGCTGGTGTACAGCAATCTTTGACCTCTAGCGTCGAGCAATCCCGTATCCGGGAGCTTAATCATAGCCTCAAGCTCATTACCATAACGCAACGTTTCCTATTCATGAAAATCGCAAATGAAATGAAGTAAATATATTGAAACACAAGCTTAGCCTTTTGTTAACAACACTGTCATCTCAGATTTTCTAAATATGCTTTAACCAAAGCTACACAAGCATTTGTGTAAGAGTTTTGATAGCCTAGCATAGCATTAAGCCTAGCATTCAGCAGGCAACATTTTCACAAAAACAAGAAAAGCATTCAAATAAAATAATTTACCTTTGAAGAACTTCGGATGTTTTCAATGACGAGACTCTCAGTTAGATAGCAAATGTTAATTTTTTCCAAAAAGATTATTTGTGTAAGAGAAATAGTTCCGTTTTGTTCATCACGTTTGGCTAAGAAAAAAAAAACGAAAATGCAGTCACTTACGACGCCAAACTTTTTTCCAAATTAGCTCCATAATATCGACAGAAACATGGCAAACGTTGTTTAGAATCAATCCTCAAGGTGTTTTTCACATATCTATTCGATAATCTATCAGTGGTGGCAGCCGGCTTCTCATCAGAAGAAAATGGAAAAATACTGCAGCTGGAGATTACGCAATAATTGCGACGGAGGACACCAAGCGACCACCTGGTAAATGTAGTCTCCTATGGTCAATCTTCCAATGATATGCCTACAAATACGTCATAATGCTGCAGACACCTTGGGGAAAACATGGAAAAGGTAAGCTGACTCCTAGCTATTCCACAGCCATATAAGAAGTCATTGCCATGAGGCGGTTTCAAAAAATGCGGCACTTCCTGATTGTATTTTTATCTGTTTTTTTTTGTAACATCAGTTCTGTGGCACTCACAGACAATATATTTGCAGTTTTGGAAACGTCAGAGTGTTTTCTTTCCAAAGCTGCCAATTATATGCATAGTCGAGCATCTTTTCGTGACAAAATATCTTGTTTAAAACGGGAACGTTTATCTTCCAAAAATTTAAAAAGCGCCCCCTATATCGAAGAAGTTAAGTCATAACACAGATTCTCAATTGGATTGAGGTCTGGCCTTTGACGAAGCCATTCCAAGACATATAAATATTTCCCGTTAAACCATTCAAGTGTTGCTTTAGCAGTATGCTTAGGGTCGTTGTCCTGCTGGAAGGTGAACCTCTGTCCCAGTCTCAAATCTCTGGAACACTGAAACAGGTTTCCCCTCAAGAATTTCTCTATATTTAGTGCTATTGATAATTCCTTCAATTCTGACCAGTCCCTGCCGATGCATGATGATGCCACCACCATGCTCCACTGTGGGGATGGTGTTCTCATGGTGATGGGTGTGCGCCAGACATAGCTTTTTCCTTGATTGCCATAAAGCTTAATTTTAGTCTCATCTGATCATAGTACTTTCTTCCATATGTTTGGGGAGTCTCCCTCATGCCTTTTGGCAAACACCAACATTTTTTGCTTATTTGTTTCTTTAATCAGTGGCTTTTTTTCTGGCAATTCTTCTGTAAAGGCCAGATCTGGAGTGTACAGCTTAAAGTGATCCGATGGACAGATACTCCAATCTCTGCTATGGAGCTTTGCAGCTCCTTCATGGTTATCGTTGGTGTCTTTGTTGCCTCTCTGATTAATGCCATCCTTGCCTGGTCCGTGAGTTTTGGTGGGCGGCCCTCTCTTGCCAGGTTTGTTGTGGTGCCATATTCTGTTATTTTTTTTATAATGGATTTAATGGTGCTCCGTGGGATGTTCAAAGTGTCTGATATTTTTTTACAACCCAACCCTGATCTGTACTTCTCCATAACTTTGTCTCTGACCTGTTTGGAGAGTTCCTTGGTCTTCATGGTGCCGCTTGCTTGGTGGTACCCCTTGCTTAGTGTTGTTGCAGACTCTGGAGCCTTTGAGAACAGGTGTATATATACTGAGATCATGTGACAGATCGTGTGACACTTAGATTGCACACAGGTGGACTTTAAAAAAATAATTATTTGACTTGTGAAGGTAATTGGTTGCACCAGATCTTGTTTAGGGGCTTCATATCAAAGGGGGTGAATATATATATATATGCACGCACCACTTTTCCATTTATTTATTTTGCATTTTTTCAAACAAGGTTTTTTTTCAATTTCACTTCACCAATTTAAACTATTTTGTGTATGTCCATCTAAATTAAAATAAATTTAAATGACAGGTTGTAATGCAACAAAATAGGAAAAACCTCAAGAGGGATGAATACTTTTGCAAAGCACAAAGCAACTATTGTTAATAATGGTGTGAGTGGTTTGATGTAGTTCCTCTAATAGTTGCTTCATATTCCTCTTGGCAAGAAGCAAGTGAGCAGCAAACTATTTAAATAGTCTGTAATAGGGCATAACCATTTTTGTGAGGTGTATGCATAGCCATGTTAGTGAGGTGTATACTTAACCTCTTTGAACTCTAGGGGCAGTATTTCATTTTTGGATAAAAAAAAACGTTCCCGTTTTAAACAAGATATTTTGTCACGAAAAGATGCTCGACTATGCATATAATTGACATCTTTGGAAAGAAAACACTCTGACGTTTCCAAAACTGCAAAGATACTATATGTGAGTGTCACAGAACTGATGCTACAGGCGAAACCAAGATGAAACTTCAAACAGGAAATGAGCAAAATATTTGAAGCGCTGTTTTCCAATGTCTCCTGATATGGCTGTGAATGCGCAAGGAGAGAGCCCACAATTTTTGCCGTTTCCCCAAGGTGTCTGCAGCATTGTGACGTATTGGTAGGCATATCATTGGAAGATTGACCATAAGAGACCACATTTACCAGGTGTCCGCCCGGTGTCCTGCGTCGAAATTGGTGTGTAAACCTCAGCTGCAAATATTTTTCCATTTAATTCAGAGAAGACATATCAATGAAGAGATATGTGAAAAACACCTTGGGGATTGATTCTAAACAACGTTTGCCATGTTTCAGTCGATATTATGGAGTTAATTTGGAAAAAAGTTTGGCGTTTTGGTGACTGAATTTTCGTTTTTTTTTTGGTAGCCAAAAGTGATGTACAAAACGGAGCATTTTTCTCCTACACAAAGAATCTTTCAGGAAAAACTGAACATTTGCTATCTAACTGAGAGTCTCCTCATTGAACAATCTGAAGTTATTCAAAGGTAAATGATTTTATTTGAATTTGAATAATTCTTGTTTTTGTGAAAATGTTGCTGGCTGAATTCTAGGCTTATAGCTATGCTAGCTATCAATACTCTTACACAAATGCTTGTTTAGCTATGGTTGAAAAGCATATTTTGAAAATCTTAGATGACAGTGTTGTTGACAAAAGTCTAAGCTTGAGAGCAAATATATTTATTTCATTTGCGATTTTCATGAATGGTTAACGTTGCGTTATGCTAATGAGCTTGAGGCTATAAATAGGATCCCGGATCCGGGATTGCTCGACTCCAGAAGTTAAGGCTACCAAGAATTACTCTGTGTACCACTGATTTTAAAAGAACTTATGAAAAAGATTGGTTTGTTTTTTTTCTCCACCTAATCATTGCAAGGGTTGTTCAATGACAGAAGTGTAATTCTTTGAAATCTATCACCTGATAGATATAGTTTTATTAATCAGTGTAGTAATATGAGATCTGTATGTAAATATTTAGATTTTAGTCATTTAACAGGTGTTCTTACCCAGAGCGACTTACATTTAGTCCATTCATCTTAAGATCGTGACAACCACATATCACAGTCAAATATACATGACACGAACATTCCATTCCAGCTAAACAATCGATATATTGCGTTTTGCAACCAAACTAGTTTTTTAAACCACATCTAAAACAGTAATAATTTACACACATATGAAGGTACCATAAGCAATCATTTCTGTTGAAAAAACACAAATGTGATACATTGGTGGATATAATGTTTTGGAACAAAACTCTTCACATGCAGACTGCCAGTTGACTTATCCACCTATCTTCTTTGAGCCTCTTTAAGCATGTTGTCCAGGAAGCCAGGAAACTCATGACAACTTCCAACACCCTGATGAACCACCACTGTACTATTACTGTATGTGAATGCAACTGTGCAAAAAATGTTGTTGTATTGTTTGTATATCTATTGTATATTGTAAATATAACCTTTCCTTCCCCTCTCATATTGTTCTCAAACCATACAGGAGTTCTATCACCACTGTGTACATCAAGGTGCTGCCCCCCAACAATCAGAGCCCCCCACGCTTCCCCCTCATCACCTATGACCTAGAGGTCAGCGAGGCCATGAGGATAGGAGCTATCCTGCTCAACCTACAGGTGAGAGACACACAACTAGGGCTGTGGCGGTCACAAAATTGTGTCAGAATAGCATACTCCAAGATGTCCTTATGTTAGGTCCTGAGGTGGCTATGCCAAATGGCTATGAGCTACACTAGTTCAGTTAGCAGACAAGATTTGCATGTAATTCCATGGCATTATTTTATACCATGAAAAATACAATTGAACAAAGCTGAATAGAATATTAATATTTTCTCCAAATTATTTGAGGGAGTGCGCACATGCGGCTGTTCTGTGTTGAGAAGTTAACAAAGAAATGGGTACTCTTATATGCTTCATTTTGTAATGTCTACGCTGGGAGTTGGGCAGTACAGGGAGTGAATATTTAATAAATAAAGGAACATGGAACAATACAAGGAACATGAGTAGTGTACAGACATGAAACACAGAGTTAATGACACCTAGGGAAAGAACCAAAGGGAGTGACGGATGTAGGGAAGGTAATCAGGAAGGTGATGGAGTCCAGTTGAGTCTGATGAGACACTGGTGCACGTAATAATGGTGACAGGTTACCCTGACGTGCGGCTCCAGCCGCAGGACGCTGGCCAGAGGGATGGTCCGGGACCAGGAGTGGGCCTATCGCTTCTGCTGAGGCGCGGGAACCTTTCGAACCAGCTGAGGCATGGGAGCCTGACGAACCGGCTGAGGCACGGGAGCCTGAGCCTGCCGATCCAACCGAGTCTTGTAAACTTTAGTTGTTCTACAAACGTTGGGCTATATGTTTTGATTTAGAATATATTGTAAGGCTGCATGATGAGACTCGAATGATAGTTTTGAAAAAAGTCGGTTCGGGTTACCCTGGACCACAATCCTACAGAGACATCTCTCACACCCACCAGCGGGGGAGAGATCGAGAGGGTTGGAGGTGGGGGGTTTTATGACACCTCCCGCCAATTGTAATTCTTAAGGCAGCAGACAAAATCCCTTTGTCCTCTCAGTGTGGAGGAATGGAGTGTATGATGGACCTATGGAGAACCTACCTCAGCACAGTAACATGCTATAAATGGACTTTGGGACAATATGTTTTGTCAGCCAAAATGATGGTAATGACGACAAATGGATTATGAAAATGAATGTCGTTTTTGTTCTGTTATTAAAAGTTAAATGATGATGTTATAATGAAAATGTAATTTGAAGAGTTTTCATAATATGTACGTGATGTTTGCATAATGTATGTTGTTTGGAAAATGTCCAGATCAAAGAGAATGTTTTTGGTGAGATGTGAAGTTAGTTGTCTAAATTGGATCTGAGTAAAATCCAGACCTTGCCTCGTAACTAGTGACGCCCAGAGAACGTATTTAATTTACATATCAGACTAGGTGACCACACGCTGAAGCCAAGGTCCGAGTTAGTCACAACCCCTCAACGCAACACGAGGTTGAAGTAGACAAAGGAACATTTTAACACTCTATGCTACAGATGAGTAGCTGTGTCTAAGAGGGTGATTTCAAGCAGGACCACCCGGTTACCACTCTCCAAGGAGTTGTGTGTCTACACAGGTTTCATTCCTACGCTGGAGCCCTAAGCTACACGGCTGACCGTATTCAGAAGACCCCCTTTCAGAACAAGGGTGAGGAAACAGACCACTAAGAGAGAGGACACTGACATTGTGTGGACCAGAGAGTTACACCCGGTAACTAAAGAAACCAAAAGGTGCTGTCATCAGAGGAGAAGGCGAACCCAGTCCTCAAAGAGACACCCCATCAGAGACCTTCGACAAGTAATTAAATCATTATATTCTGACCCATAAGAACGTCAGTCTGGGGCAAGGTGTTAAGGCTAAACTAATTATAGTTTACAAATGTATCCAAGTGTGCTTTTCTCTCGTGCACTCTGTCTTTCGCTCTACTTTTTCAATCCTCATTTTGTGTAACACGTGTCACATTGTGTTGGCCCGCGAGGGACCTGTTTCATTGTACTAACTTCTAATCAATAGCCTAGACTGTGTTTTTGTGTACATGTATCTTATATTATCATTTTAGCTTGTTCGTAAATAAATAATCAACTCAAGTGGTGAGGTACTTACTCATTTAGTGGGACTCGGGTTTGTGCAGATTCCCGGATTATGCGACATTCAGGATGAGGATGTAGAGGAAATTGATTAATTAGAAACTGTTGTAAAATCAATATTCTGATATTCTTTGAGTTAATTTGGGAAATGGAAACTCAATAAAAACACATTTTCCCATGGTGCCCCGGTTTGCTGAGTTAATAATTACCTGATTAATTGAATCATGTAATTATAAACAGTTAATAATTTGATGAAAAGCAGTCGTCACATTAATCAATACAACGTCATGAGCTCTGCTTAGTTTTTTGTGCAGGCTTGTATATACTCCAATAGTCTCTCATTCGCAATTTGACAAGCACGAATTTCACAACGGCATCCCCATTGTGGCCGTAATGCACCATAAAAGAAATCCATACCTTTTGAGTCCTGGAGTGCTGTGTTGTGCTCTTCTCCTTGAGTGTGCTGTACATTCCGAAGCAACTTTACCTCACATGGCTCTCCGTCAGGGGATCGGGTCTTTCTCACAGGCTACAAGGGAAAACAGATACATCGGGGATGCAACTGCGTGTGTCCTTATCCAATTCCGAGGTGCATATTGAAGATATTGGAAGAACTGTCCACATTTACTTTTTGTCAGCTAACAAGATGAGTAGGCCTAACAAACAGCAAAAGCATTAGCCTATGTCAATCTACTATCCCCCATAATACAAAAGTCAACCTATTCTATTCTGTGCGAGAAATAAATATTACAAACATAGTCTGGGACAGTTGTGGGATGCAATAGATCCCAAATTAATACAACCACTAGCATAAAAAACAATGTTTTTATGTAATGTGGCTGACTCAACAGATCAGAACATATAACTTACATATTTGATATACTATTTGGCTATTTATTCACAGTATAAGCACAGTGATGCACACATGATAGTAGGCTATAAAGGTGAATGTTCCATTAGCGGGAAACACTATTGTCACGCCTTGGTCTTAGTATTTTGTGTTTTAGATAATTAGTTGGTCAGGCCAGGGTGTGACATGGGTTTATGTTGTTGTGTTGTTGTATTGGGTTTTTTGTAGGCATTAGGATTGTGGTTGATTAGGGGTGTGTTTAGTATAGGTTTGGCTGCCTGAGGCGGTTCTCAATCAGAGTCAGGTGATTCTCGTTGTTTCTGATTGGGAACCGTATTTAGGTAGCCTGGGTTTCACTTTGTATTTCGTAGGTGATTGTTCCTGTCTCTGTTAGTGTTCACCAGATAGGCTGTAATAGGTTTCACGTTCCGTTTGTTGTTTTTTTGTATTTATAAGTTATTTCATGTATCGTCATTTGTTTCATTAAAGACATGAGTAACCAACACGCTGCATTTCGGTCCGACTTTCTTGCGACAAACGAAGAACGCCGTTACAGAATCACCCACCACACACGGACCGAGCAGCGTGTTAACAGGCAGCTGGAGCAGCGAAGGGAGGACGTTATGGACAGCAGAGGATTGGAGTATACGACGTGGGAAGAAATAGACAGGTGGGCGGCCGACCCAGAGAGAGTGCCGGAGCCCGCCTGGGATTCGCTGGAGCAGTGCGAAGAGGGCTATAGGAGAATGGAGTCGAAAAGAGTGACACGGCGGCGCAGAGCGAAACCCGGAAATCAGCCCCAACAATTTCTTGGGGGGGGGGGGCTCAGAGGGAGAGTGGCTGAGTCAGGAGACAGACCTGAGCCAACTCTCCCTGTTTATCGTGAGGAGCCAAGGAGGAGACCAGAACCGGTGTTGGATGTGAGCAAAACAGAGACTGTGAAGGAGTTAATGGGGAAATTGGAGGAGAGAGTAATGAGGGAGTTGCTAGTTTGGTGCTTTAGGTACAAGATTCGTCTGACGGAGCGTGTCGGGGATTTAATGGCACCTGGGTCAGCGCTCCATACTAGTCCTGAGGTGCGTGTTAGTCGGCTGGTGAAAAATGTGCCAGCCTCATGCACTAGGCCTCCTGTGTACCTACCTAGCCTTGCACGTCCTGTGCCAGTACTGCTCTCAGGCTCTCCAGTACACCTTCACGGTCCAGTCCATCCTGTGCCACCTTCACACACCAGTCCTCCGATG
This sequence comes from Oncorhynchus masou masou, assembly GCF_036934945.1. NCBI lineage: Eukaryota > Metazoa > Chordata > Actinopteri > Salmoniformes > Salmonidae > Oncorhynchus > Oncorhynchus masou. Next base: position 53,465,411 of record NC_088235.1, on the reverse strand, counting down.
GCAGCTCCCCGCACCAGGCTTCCTGTGCGTGTCCTTGATCCAGTACCACCAGTTCCAGTACCACGCACCAGGCATTCAGTGCGCCTCGCCTGTTCAGCGCAGCCAGCGCTTTCTCCCTCTCCTGCGCTGTCGGAGTCTCCCGCCTATTCAGTGCTGTCGGATCCTTTCTCCTCTCCAGCGCTGCCGGAGCCTCCTGCCTGTTCGGAGCAGCCTGAGCTGCCTGTCTGCAAGGAGCTGCCAGTCTGCAAGGAGCAGCTAGAGCTGCCAGTCTACATGGAGCAGCCAGAGCTGTCAGTCTGCATGGAGCAGCTAGAGCTGCCAGTCTGCATGGAGCAGCTAGAGCTGCCAGTCTGCATGGAGCAGCCAGAGCTGTCAGTCTGCATGGAGCAGCTAGAGATGCCAGTCTGCATGGAGCAGCTAGAGCTGCCAGTCTGCATGGAGCAGCCAGAGCTGTCAGTCTGCATGGAGCAGCTAGAGCTGCCAGTCTGCATGGAGCAGCCAGAGCTGTCAGTCTGCATGGAGCTGCCAGTCTGCATGGAGCTGCCAGTCTGCAAAGAGCTGCCAGTCTGCAAGGAGCTGCCAGTCTGCAAGGAGCTGCCAGTCTGCATGGAGCAACCAGAGCTGCCAATCTGCATGGAGCAGCTAGAGCTGCCAGTCTGCAAGGAGCTGCCAGTCTGCAAAGAGCTGCCAGTCTGCATGGAGTTGCCAGTCTGCATGGAGCTGCCAAAGCTGTTAGTCTGCATGGAACAGTCAGAGCTGTCAGTCTGCAAGAAGCCGCCAGAGCCGTCAGTCTGCCAGGATCCGCCAGTCAACCAGACTCTTCCAGATCTGCCAGTCAGCCAGACTCTTCCAGATCTGCCAGTCAGCCAGACTCTTCCAGATCTGCCAGTCAGCCAGACTCTTCCAGATCTGCCAGTCAGCCAGACTCTTCCAGGTCTGCCAGTCTGCAAGGAGCTGCCAGTCTGCATGGAGCAGCTAGAGCTGTCAGTCTGCATGGAGCAGCTAGAGCTGCCAGTCTGCATGGAGCAGCCAGAGCTCTCAGTCTGCTTGGAGCAGCCAGAGCTGTCAGTCTGCATGGAGCTGCCAGTCTGCATGGAGCTGCCAGTCTGCAAGGAGCTGCCAGTCTGCAAGGAGCTGCCAGTCTGTATGGAGCAACCAGAGCTGCCAGTCTGTATGGAGCAGCTAGAGCTGCCAGTCTGCAAGCAGCCGCCAGTCTGCAAGGAGCCGCCAGTCTGCAAGGAGCTGCCAGTCTGCATGGAGTTGCTTGTCTGCATGGAGCTGCCAGTCTGCAAGGAGCTGCCTGTCTGCAAGGAGCTGCCAGTCTGCAAGGAGCTGCCAGTCGGCAAGGAGCTGCCAAAGCTGTTAGTCTGCATGGAACAGTCAGAGCTGTCAGTCTGCAAGAAGCCGCCAGAGCCGTCAGTCTGCCAGGATCCGCCAGTCAACCAGACTCTTCCAGATCTGCCAGTCAGCCAGACTCTTCCAGATCTGCCAGTCAACCAGATTCTTCCAGATCTGCTATTCAGCCAGACTCTTCCAGATCTGCCAGTCAGCCAGATTCTTCCAGATCTGCCAGTCAGCCAGACTCTTCCAGATCTGCCAGTCAGCCAGACTCTTCCAGATCTGCCAGTCAGCCAGACTCTTCCAGATCCGCTAGTCAACCAGACTCTTCCAGATCTGCCAGTCAGCCAGACTCTTCCAGATCCGCTAGTCAACCAGACTCTTCCAGATCCGCCAGTCAGCCAGGATCTGCCGGATTCAACTGCCTGGCTGGGCTTCATCTCAGTACTGGGTTTCCTATCAGTACTGGGCTTTCTCTCAGTACTGGGCCTCCCCTCAGTCCCGAGCTGCCCCTCAGTCCCGAGCTGCCCCTCAGTCCCGAGCTGCCTCAGTCCCGAACTGCCCCTCAGTCACGAGCTGCTCCTCAGTTCAGTGGGGTTCTGGGTGAAGACTATTAGGTCATGGTCGGCGGCGAGGGTGGATCATCCCAGGACGCGAAGGGGAGGAACTATGACATTTATGGAGTGGGGTCCACGTCCCGAGCCGGAACCGCCACCATGGACAGACGCCCACCCGGACCCTCCCTATGGTTTTGAGGTGCGTCCTGGAGTCCGCACCTTAGGGGGGGTTCTGTCACGCCTTGGTCTTAGTATTTTGTGTTTTAGATAATTAGTTGGTCAGGCCAGGGTGTGACATGGGTTTATGTTATTGTGTTGTATTGGTGTTTTTGTAGGCATTGGGATTGTGGTTGATTAGGGGTGTGTTTAGTATAGGTTTGGCTGCCTGAGGCGGTTTTCAATCAGAGTCAGGTGATTCTCGTTGTTTCTGATTGGGAACCGTATTTAGGTAGCCTGGGTTTCACTTTGTATTTCGTGGGTGATTGTTCCTGTCTCTGTGTTAGTGTTCACCAGATAGGCTGTAATAGGTCTCACGTTCCGTTTGTTGTTTTTTGTATTTATAAGTTATTTCATGTATCGTCATTTGTTTCATTAAAGACATGAGTAACCAACACGCTGCATTTCGGTCCGACTTTCTTGCGACAAACGAAGAACGCCGTTACAACTATAATCAAAAGTGACGACAAATGCAGTTATGCATGTAATGCTTTCATACCTTAAGGGAACATTTCGACAATCACCGTATAGTTAGTGAGAAAGTCCCTATTGGAACTGTACGGTCCCTTACTAGACGTCCGAAAACATTTTAGAAATTCGGGGACGGCGTCGGGCCGAGCGGTAGGGCCAGACCTACCGGGAAGTCATCAAATGAACTTTGTCGGACATTCGGTTTTCGTTTAATAAAATAAACAAATTTTAGCCCATTTTTGCGCAATGCCGAAATATCCCACAAGAGGGCATAAGCAATCATATTGCTATTGGACAAAACATCACGAATCACGACGTGCCATATCTCGGAAACCGAAAATATTTCGAAGCCGAAACTTGGTGGGCGTAGGTTTGGCATTATGGGAAGATGGCCCCGAACAAGATGGCGTCTAGGCCTCAACGGTTTTTGAGTTATGGCCATATTTCTGGGATTAAAGGTCCAAAATGAAAATAGAGAAAAGATTTTTTCACTTCACGTCAAAGTCAAGGAGCCTCCGGTGTCAATAAAAAAAAAATCGGCCATTTATCTATCGTCATTTACGAGAAATCGTACGTTGACCAGATCGTGATGTTCAGATATAGGTGTTTTTTTTTTTTCAACGGTTACAGATCCAGTTGCAGGGTGTTCATACGAGTATTTTTAAAATGTGCTGCGGAGCTCTGCGACATTTCTGTGATTTTCTATGATTTTCTGAAATAACACACACTCACTAAACCCTCCGTAAATAACTCAGTTCTTAACGTAAAGACTTAAAACTCAGGATTCTGTAAAGGCATACCCCAATGAGGATATGAGTTTATTTATAGCTTCCTGTGCCAACCGGAAGTGCCATAATTGGTGTCTCAGGGGCTGTTTGGAAGGGTTAAAAAAATCAGATCTGTCCAAAACTTCATATGTGTGATTAGACAACCCCCATGAACTGTAAATCAGTCATTTTTCCCAACAGATGTCAAAGAAAAGCTCTCACACACACACACACAGCAAGGATGGAGTGACAAAGCGTGGTGTTTAAAGACACAGAGAGCAGGCAATGGCATAAACATAATCCCAAGGCAGGGCCGAGTCCAACGAGGTGCCCCGCTTGACCGTAGCTCACTCGGTCTGAGCGCAGCGACCATGAGAAAAATAGGCCCACAATGAAGCCTGCACCACAATGTCATTTGATTTTGGGTGACAGCGGCGGAACCGTTAGGTTTAGAAGGACAATTCAAACACAGGACTGTTCCTAAGGTCCTCCCGATCTGTGCAAGCCTAACCTTGACTGTGTGGCATTAACCTTTCACAGTTAAAAGAAGGTGTTTACAAAAAAACAGTGTGCATTGACTTCTCTCCCCATAGGAATACATTGCCTGCTCCCCTAAATACAACCTGGGGTCTTTATGGGTTATGAATGCTGTATGAACCTGTCTTCTATGACATTCCATCAGACCACTATGAGGTCTACCTGTGTCGATTCTAAGCTTCCTGGAGCAACCGGAAGTGGTTAGATTGACCCAAAAGGTATTTGGATGTACATCACCTCGAAAGGTGCCGAGGCCTCTGCATTTTTCAACCCTGTGTAGATCAGTCAATTCTCAACTTAAAGACTTAAAACTCAGGATTCCCTAGGTTTCTATGTCAGTCAAGACATGTGTGTATTTATAGCTTCCTGTGCCAACCGGAAGTGCCATAATTGGTGACTCAGGGGCTGTTTGGAAGGGTTAAAAAAATCAGATCTGTCCAAAACTTCATATGTGTGATTAGACAACCCCCATGAACTGTAAATCAGTCATTTTTCCCAACAGATGTCAAAGAAAAGCTCTCACACACACACACAGCAAGGATGGAGTGACAAAGCGTGGTGTTTAAAGACACAGAGAGCAGGCAATGGCATAAACATAATCCCAAGGCCGTGCCGAGTCCAACGAGGTGCCCCGCTTGACCGTAGCTCGCTCGGTCTGAGCGCAGCGACCATGAGAAAAATAGGCCCACAATGAAGCCTGCACCACAATGTTATTTGATTTTGGGTGACAGCGGCGGAACCGTTAGGTTTAGAAGGACAATTCAAACACAGGACTGTTCCTAAGGTCCTCCTGATCTGTGCAAGCCTAACCTTGACTGTGTGGCATTAACCTTTCACAGTTAAAAGAAGGTGTTTACAAAAAAACAGTGTGCATTGACTTCTCTCCCCATAGGAATACATTGCCTGCTCCCCTAAATACAACCTGGGGTCTTTATGGGTTATGAATGCTGTATGAACCTGTCTTCTATGACATTCCATCAGACCACTATGAGGTCTACCTGTGTCGATTCTAAGCTTCCTGGAGCAACCGGAAGTGGTTAAATTGACCCAAAAGGTATTTGGATGTACATCACCTCGAAAGGTGCCGAGGCCTCTGCATTATTCAACCCTGTGTAGATCAGTCAATTCTCAACTTAAAGACTTAAAACTCAGGATTCCCTAGGTTTCTATGTCAGTCAAGACATGTGTGTATTTATAGCTTCCTGTGCCAACCGGAAGTGCCATAATTGGTGTCTCAGGGGCTGTTTGGAAGGGTTAAAAAAATCAGATCTGTCCAAAACTTCATATGTGTGATTAGACAACCCCCATGAACTGTAAATCAGTCATTTTTCCCATAAAAATTCAAAGGAAAAATAAATCACACAGATACACAACTTGGATGGAGGGACGTATTGGGGTGTGTAGAGACTGACAGTGCCTCCAATAGTTAGCTTTGTTCGAGCTAAAAAGAACCGTCAGACCTAGAGTTCCGAAACTTTAGAATCCTGTTCTAGACCTCAGGTAGATAGTGCGTGGTGAGTTACGGCGCTCTAGGAGGTTCTCGGACCGAGAAACAGCGTCGAACATTTGCAATGACTTCAATTCATTTTGACCATTACGAAAATGGCGACATTTAGAAATGTCCCAGAGACACAAGACTAGGTGCATTGTGACCGTCTCGGCCCATAGAGACAGAACCCAACATCTCGGTCCGATAGCTCATTCAAGGACCCCGTAGCAAGGCATTGAAAAAAGTGGATTTTCAGCACCAATTAGGCTTTTACTCGGACACCAAATGACCTATCGGGCCGAAACTCGGGATTCGGGGTCGCCTCACATAGGACTACACATAATGTCCGAACTGGCCCCGCAGCTAGAAAGTAACTATGTGTTTTATGGTTTTTTAATGTTTTGTACCGAAGGCCTTGTGAATTTTGGGCCAGCTCTGAAGTATGTTATACTTGGCTCCTAAATGAGTTGGGAAAAGTGGGTTTGGTGTCAGTTTGTATCAGTTTGGTGTCAGAATGATATCAAATTGACTGATGGACGGTGACTTGCAGGTGACTCTTGTCCATTAGCAATATGTTTAAGCGGTGAGGTACCATCACCAAAAGCGACATTCTGAAATCAACCCAAACGAGCGATGGAGAGGTACCAGTATCACTGCCCAGACATCCCTATGTCATCGGGCCAGTCAATTTGGCATTCCTGCATGATTTTTATGGCATGACAAATTGGTAATGGTGACTGCCCAGTTAACCATATGGCAAATGCACAGTGACTTTGAAAGAGTGAGAAAAATCACCAAATGGACATTCTGGAATCAACCCTAACGAGTGATGGAGAGGTACCAGAATCACTGCCAAGCCATCCCGACTTCATCGGGCCAGTCAATTTGGCATTCCTGCACAAATTTTCAGTGACTTTGCAAAAGTAAGGAACATTTGCAATATGTTTTAACAGTGAGGTACCATCACCAAAAGCGACATTCTGAAATCAACCCAAACGAGCCATGGAGAGGTACCAGTATCACTGCCCAGCCATCCCGAGGTCATCGGGCCAGTCAATTTGGCATTCCTGCAAAAATTTTCAGGCATGACAAATGACTTTGCAAAAGTAAGGAACATTTGCAATATGTTTTAACAGTGAGGTACCATCACCAAAAGCGACATTCTGAAATCAACCCAAACGAGCCATGGAGAGGTACCAGTATCACTGCCCAGACATCCCTATGTCATCGGGCCAGTCAATTTGGCATTCCTGCATGATTTTTATGGCATGACAAATTGGTGATGGTGACTGCCCAGTTAACCATATGGCAAATGCACAGTGACTTTGCAAAAGTGAGAAAACATGACCAAATGGACATTCTGAAATCAACCCAAACGAGTGATGGAGAGGTACCAGAATCACTGCCAAGCCATCCCGAGGTCATCGGGCCAGTCAATTTGGCATTCCTGCAAAAATTTTCAGTGACTTTGCAAAAGTAAGTAACATTTGCAATATGTTTAAGCGGTGAGGTACCATCACCAAAAGCGACATTCTGAAATCAACCCAAACGAGCGATGGAGAGGTACCAGTATCACTGCCCAGACATCCCTATGTCATCGGGCCAGTCAATTTGGCATTCCTGCATGATTTTTATGGCATGACAAATTGGTGATGGTGACTGCCCAGTTAACCATATGGCAAATGCACAGTGACTTTGAAAGAGTGAGAAAAATCACCAAATGGACATTCTGAAATCAACCCAAACGAGCCATGGAGAGGTACCAGAATCACTGCCAAGCCATCCCGAGGTCATCGGGCCAGTCAATTTGGCATTCCTGCAAAAATTTTCAGTGACTTTGCAAAAGTAAGTAACATTTGCAATATGTTTAAGCGGTGAGGTACCATCACCAAAAGCGACATTCTGAAATCAACCCAAACGAGCCATGGAGAGGTACCAGAATCACTGCCAAGCCATCCCGAGGTCATCGGGCCAGTCAATTTGGCATTCCTGCAAAAATTTTCAGTGACTTTGCAAAAGTAAGTAACATTTGCAATATGTTTAAGCGGTGAGGTACCATCACCAAAAGCGACATTCTGAAATCAACCCAAACGAGCCATGGAGAGGTACCAGTATCACTGCCCAGACATCCCTATGTCATCGGGCCAGTCAATTTGGCATTCCTGCATGATTTTTATGGCATGACAAATTGGTGATGGTGACTGCCCAGTTAACCATATGGCAAATGCACAGTGACTTTGCAAAAGTGAGAAAACATGACCAAATGGACATTCTGAAATCAACACAAACAATGGCATGACCATAGTGTCCAGACTGTGCCGAGTCCAACGAGGTGCCCCGCTTGACCGTAGCTCGCTCGGTCTGAGCGCGCGACCATGAGAAAAATAGGCCCAATATTAAGCCTTCACCAGTACGTCATTTGATTTTGGGTGACAGCGGCGGAACCGTTAGGTTTAGAAAGACAATTCAACCACAGGACTGTTCCTAAGGTCCTCCTGATCTGTCCAAGCCTATCCTTGACCGTGTGACATTAACCCTTCACAGTCAAAAGAAGGTGTTTACATAAAAACAGTGTTCATTGACTTCTCTCCCCATAGGAATATATTGGCTGCTCCACTAAATACAACCTGGAGTCTATATGGGTTATGAATGTTGTATGAACCTGTCTTTGGTACCAGTCCATCAGACCACTATAAGGTCTACCTGTGTCGATTCTAAGCTTCCTGGACCAACCGGAAGTGGTTCAAATCGCCCTAAAAGTGTATACCCATACACTGCCTGCAATTTGATGGACATATTGCATTGAACCCTGTGTAAATCAGTCAGTTTTCATGGTAAAGACTTAAAACTCAGGATTCTCTAATGGAATAGCCCAATGAGGATGTATGTTGAGTTACAGCTTCCTGTGCCAACCGGAAGTGCCATAATTGGTGACTCAGGGGCTGTTTGGAAGGGTTAAAAAAATCAGATCTGTCCAAAACTTCATATGTGTGATTAGACAACCCCCATGAACTGTAAATCAGTCATTTTTCCCAACAGATGTCAAAGAAAAGCTCTCACACACACACACAGCAAGGATGGAGTGACAAAGCGTGGTGTTTAAAGACACAGAGAGCAGGCAATGGCATAAACATAATCCCAAGGCCGTGCCGAGTCCAACGAGGTGCCCCTCTTGACCGTAGCTCGCTCGGTCTGAGCGCAGCGACCATGAGAAAAATAGGCCCACAATGATGCCTGCACCACAATGTCATTGGATTTTGGGTGACAGCGGCGGAACCGTTAGGTTTAGAAGGACAATTCAAACACAGGACTGTTCCTAAGGTCCTCCCGATCTGTGCAAGCCTAACCTTGACTGTGTGGCATTAACCTTTCACAGTTAAAAGAAGGTGTTTACAAAAAAACAGTGTGCATTGACTTCTCTCCCCATAGGAATACATTGCCTGCTCCCCTAAATACAACCTGGGGTCTTTATGGGTTATGAATGCTGTATGAACCTGTCTTCTATGACATTCCATCAGACCACTATGAGGTCTACCTGTGTCGATTCTAAGCTTCCTGGAGCAACCGGAAGTGGTTAGATTGACCCAAAAGGTATTTGGATGTACATCACCTCGAAAGGTGCCGAGGCCTCTGCATTTTTCAACCCTGTGTAGATCAGTCAATTCTCAACTTAAAGACTTAAAACTCAGGATTCCCTAGGTTTCTATGTCAGTCAAGACATGTGTGTATTTATAGCTTCCTGTGCCAACCGGAAGTGCCATAATTGGTGACTCAGGGGCTGTTTGGAAGGGTTAAAAAAATCAGATCTGTCCAAAACTTCATATGTGTGATTAGACAACCCCCATGAACTGTAAATCAGTCATTTTTCCCATAAAAATTCAAAGGAAAAATAAATCACACAGATACACAACTTGGATGGAGGGACGTATTGGGGTGTGTAGAGACTGACAGTGCCTCCAATAGTTAGCTTTGTTCGAGCTAAAAAAGAACCGTCAGACCTAGAGTTCCGAAACTTTAGAATCCTGTTCTAGACCTCAGGTAGATAGTGCGTGGTGAGTTACGGCGCTCTAGGAGGTTCTCGGACCGAGAAACAGCGTCGAACATTTGCAATGACTTCAATTCATTTTGACCATTACGAAAATGGCGACATTTAGAAATGTCCCAGAGACACAAGACTAGGTGCATTGTGACCGTCTCGGCCCATAGAGACAGAACCCAACATCTCGGTCCGATAGCTCATTCAAGGACCCCGTAGCAAGGCATTGAAAAAAGTGGATTTTCAGCACCAATTAGGCTTTTACTCGGACACCAAATGACCTATCGGGCCGAAACTCGGGATTCGGGGTCGCCTCACATAGGACTACACATAATGTCCGAACTGGCCCCGCAGCTAGAAAGTAACTATGTGTTTTATGGTTTTTTAATGTTTTGTACCGAAGGCCTTGTGAATTTTGGGCCAGCTCTGAAGTATGTTATACTTGGCTCCTAAATGAGTTGGGAAAAGTGGGTTTGGTGTCAGTTTGTATCCGTTTGGTGTCAGAATGATATCAAATTGACTGATGGACGGTGACTTGCAGGTGACTCTTGTCCATTAGCAATATGTTTAAGCGGTGAGGTACCATCACCAAAAGCGACATTCTGAAATCAACCCAAACGAGCGATGGAGAGGTACCAGTATCACTGCCCAGACATCCCTATGTCATCGGGCCAGTCAATTTGGCATTCCTGCATGATTTTTATGGCATGACAAATTGGTAATGGTGACTGCCCAGTTAACCATATGGCAAATGCACAGTGACTTTGAAAGAGTGAGAAAAATCACCAAATGGACATTCTGGAATCAACCCTAACGAGTGATGGAGAGGTACCAGAATCACTGCCAAGCCATCCCGACTTCATCGGGCCAGTCAATTTGGCATTCCTGCACAAATTTTCAGTGACTTTGCAAAAGTAAGGAACATTTGCAATATGTTTTAACAGTGAGGTACCATCACCAAAAGCGACATTCTGAAATCAACCCAAACGAGCCATGGAGAGGTACCAGTATCACTGCCCAGCCATCCCGAGGTCATCGGGCCAGTCAATTTGGCATTCCTGCAAAATTTTCAGTGACTTTGCAAAAGTAAGGAACATTTGCAATATGTTTTAACAGTGAGGTACCATCACCAAAAGCGACATTCTGAAATCAACCCAAACGAGCCATGGAGAGGTACCAGTATCACTGCCCAGACATCCCTATGTCATCGGGCCAGTCAATTTGGCATTCCTGCATGATTTTTATGGCATGACAAATTGGTGATGGTGACTGCCCAGTTAACCATATGGCAAATGCACAGTGACTTTGCAAAAGTGAGAAAACATGACCAAATGGACATTCTGAAATCAACCCAAACGAGTGATGGAGAGGTACCAGAATCACTGCCAAGCCATCCCGAGGTCATCGGGCCAGTCAATTTGGCATTCCTGCAAAAATTTTCAGTGACTTTGCAAAAGTAAGGAACATTTGCAATATGTTTAAGCGGTGAGGTACCATCACCAAAAGCGACATTCTGAAATCAGCCCAAACGAGCGATGGAGAGGTACCAGTATCACTGCCCAGACATCCCTATGTCATCGGGCCAGTCAATTTGGCATTCCTGCATGATTTTTATGGCATGACAAATTGGTGATGGTGACTGCCCAGTTAACCATATGGCAAATGCACAGTGACTTTGAAAGAGTGAGAAAAATCACCAAATGGACATTCTGAAATCAACCCAAACGAGCCATGGAGAGGTACCAGAATCACTGCCAAGCCATCCCGAGGTCATCGGGCCAGTCAATTTGGCATTCCTGCAAAAATTTTCAGTGACTTTGCAAAAGTAAGTAACATTTGCAATATGTTTAAGCGGTGAGGTACCATCACCAAAAGCGACATTCTGAAATCAACCCAAACGAGCCATGGAGAGGTACCAGAATCACTGCCAAGCCATCCCGAGGTCATCGGGCCAGTCAATTTGGCATTCCTGCAAAAATTTTCAGTGACTTTGCAAAAGTAAGTAACATTTGCAATATGTTTAAGCGGTGAGGTACCATCACCAAAAGCGACATTCTGAAATCAACCCAAACGAGCCATGGAGAGGTACCAGTATCACTGCCCAGACATCCCTATGTCATCGGGCCAGTCAATTTGGCATTCCTGCATGATTTTTATGGCATGACAAATTGGTGATGGTGACTGCCCAGTTAACCATATGGCAAATGCACAGTGACTTTGCAAAAGTGAGAAAACATGACCAAATGGACATTCTGAAATCAACACAAACAATGGCATGACCATAGTGTCCAGACTGTGCCGAGTCCAACGAGGTGCCCCGCTTGACCGTAGCTCGCTCGGTCTGAGCGCGGCGACCATGAGAAAAATAGGCCCAATATTAAGCCTTCACCAGTACGTCATTTGATTTTGGGTGACAGCGGCGGAACCGTTAGGTTTAGAAAGACAATTCAACCACAGGACTGTTCCTAAGGTCCTCCTGATCTGTCCAAGCCTATCCTTGACCGTGTGACATTAACCCTTCACAGTCAAAAGAAGGTGTTTACATAAAAACAGTGTTCATTGACTTCTCTCCCCATAGGAATATATTGGCTGCTCCACTAAATACAACCTGGAGTCTATATGGGTTATGAATGTTGTATGAACCTGTCTTTGGTACCAGTCCATCAGACCACTATAAGGTCTACCTGTGTCGATTCTAAGCTTCCTGGACCAACCGGAAGTGGTTCAAATCGCCCTAAAAGTGTATACCCATACACTGCCTGCAATTTGATGGACATATTGCATTGAACCCTGTGTAAATCAGTCAGTTTTCATGGTAAAGACTTAAAACTCAGGATTCTCTAATGGAATAGCCCAATGAGGATGTATGTTGAGTTACAGCTTCCTGTGCCAACCGGAAGTGCCATAATTGGTGACTCAGGGGCTGTTTGGAAGGGTTAAAAAATCAGATCTGTCCAAAACTTCATATGTGTGATTAGACAACCCCCATGAACTGTAAATCAGTCATTTTTCCCAACAGATGTCAAAGAAAAGCTCTCACACACACACACAGCAAGGATGGAGTGACAAAGCGTGGTGTTTAAAGACACAGAGAGCAGGCAATGGCATAAACATAATCCCAAGGCCGTGCCGAGTCCAACGAGGTGCCCCTCTTGACCGTAGCTCGCTCGGTCTGAGCGCAGCGACCATGAGAAAAATAGGCCCACAATGATGCCTGCACCACAATGTCATTGGATTTTGGGTGACAGCGGCGGAACCGTTAGGTTTAGAAGGACAATTCAAACACAGGACTGTTCCTAAGGTCCTCCCGATCTGTGCAAGCCTAACCTTGACTGTGTGGCATTAACCTTTCACAGTTAAAAGAAGGTGTTTACAAAAAAACAGTGTGCATTGACTTCTCTCCCCATAGGAATACATTGCCTGCTCCCCTAAATACAACCTGGGGTCTTTATGGGTTATGAATGCTGTATGAACCTGTCTTCTATGACATTCCATCAGACCACTATGAGGTCTACCTGTGTCGATTCTAAGCTTCCTGGAGCAACCGGAAGTGGTTAGATTGACCCAAAAGGTATTTGGATGTAATTCACCTCGAAAGGTGCCGAGGCCTCTGCATTTTTCAACCCTGTGTAGATCAGTCAATTCTCAACTTAAAGACTTAAAACTCAGGATTCCCTAGGTTTCTATGTCAGTCAAGACATGTGTGTATTTATAGCTTCCTGTGCCAACCGGAAGTGCCATAATTGGTGACTCAGGGGCTGTTTGGAAGGGTTAAAAAAATCAGATCTGTCCAAAACTTCATATGTGTGATTAGACAACCCCCATGAACTGTAAATCAGTCATTTTTCCCAACAGATGTCAAAGAAAAGCTCTCACACACACACACAGCAAGGATGGAGTGACAAAGCGTGGTGTTTAAAGACACAGAGAGCAGGCAATGGCATAAACATAATCCCAAGGCCGTGCCGAGTCCAACGAGGTGCCCCGCTTGACCGTAGCTCGCTCGGTCTGAGCGCAGCGACCATGAGAAAAATAGGCCCACAATGATGCCTGCACCACAATGTCATTGGATTTTGGGTGACAGCGGCGGAACCGTTAGGTTTAGAAGGACAATTCAAACACAGGACTGTTCCTAAGGTCCTCCCGATCTGTGCAAGCCTAACCTTGACTGTGTGGCATTAACCTTTCACAGTTAAAAGAAGGTGTTTACAAAAAAACAGTGTGCATTGACTTCTCTCCCCATAGGAATACATTGCCTGCTCCCCTAAATACAACCTGGGGTCTTTATGGGTTATGAATGCTGTATGAACCTGTCTTCTATGACATTCCATCAGACCACTATGAGGTCTACCTGTGTCGATTCTAAGCTTCCTGGAGCAACCGGAAGTGGTTAAATTGACCCAAAAGGTATTTGGATGTACAACACCTCGAAAGGTGCCAAGGCCTCTGCATTATTCAACCCTGTGTAGATCAGTCAATTCTCAACTTAAAGACTTAAAACTCAGGATTCCCTAGGTTTCTATGTCAGTCAAGACATGTGTGTATTTATAGCTTCCTGTGCCAACCGGAAGTGCCATAATTGGTGACTCAGGGGCTGTTTGGAAGGGTTAAAAAAATCAGATCTGTCCAAAACTTCATATGTGTGATTAGACAACCCCCATGAACTGTAAATCAGTCATTTTTCCCATAAAAATTCAAAGGAAAAATAAATCACACAGATACACAACTTGGATGGAGGGACGTATTGGGGTGTGTAGAGACTGACAGTGCCTCCAATAGTTAGCTTTGTTCGAGCTAAAAAAGAACCGTCAGACCTAGAGTTCCGAAACTTTAGAATCCTGTTCTAGACCTCAGGTAGATAGTGCGTGGTGAGTTACGGCGCTCTAGGAGGTTCTCGGACCGAGAAACAGCGTCGAACATTTGCAATGACTTCAATTCATTTTGACCATTACGAAAATGGCGACATTTAGAAATGTCCCAGAGACACAAGACTAGGTGCATTGTGACCGTCTCGGCCCATAGAGACAGAACCCAACATCTCGGTCCGATAGCTCATTCAAGGACCCCGTAGCAAGGCATGGAAAAAAGTGGATTTTCAGCACCAATTAGGCTTTTACTCGGACACCAAATGACCTATCGAGCCGAAACTCGGGATTCGGGGTCGCCTCACATAGGACTACACATAATGTCCGAACTGGCCCCGCAGCTAGAAAGTAACTATGTGTTTTATGGTTTTTTAATGTTTTGTACCGAAGGCCTTGTGAATTTTGGGCCAGCTCTGAAGTATGTTATACTTGGCTCCTAAATGAGTTGGGAAAAGTGGGTTTGGTGTCAGTTTGTATCAGTTTGGTGTCAGAATGATATCAAATTGACTGATGGACGGTGACTTGCAGGTGACTCTTGTCCATTAGCAATATGTTTAAGCGGTGAGGTACCATCACCAAAAGCGACATTTTGAAATCAACCCAAACGAGCGATGGAGAGGTACCAGTATCACTGCCCAGACATCCCTATGTCATCGGGCCAGTCAATTTGGCATTCCTGCATGATTTTTATGGCATGACAAATTGGTGATGGTGACTGCCCAGTTAACCATATGGCAAATGCACAGTGACTTTGCAAAAGTGAGAAAACATGACCAAATGGACATTCTGAAATCAACCCTAACGAGTGATGGAGAGGTACCAGAATCACTGCCAAGCCATCCCGAGGTCATCGGGCCAGTCAATTTGGCATTCCTGCAAAATTTTCAGTGACTTTGCAAAAGTAAGTAACATTTGCAATATGTTTAAGCGGTGAGGTACCATCACCAAAAGCGACATTCTGAAATCAACCCAAACGAGCCATGGAGAGGTACCAGAATCACTGCCAAGCCATCCCGAGGTCATCGGGCCAGTCAATTTGGCATTCCTGCATGATTTTTATGGCATGACAAATTGGTGATGGTGACTGCCCAGTTAACCATATGGCAAATGCACAGTGACTTTGCAAAAGTGAGAAAACATGACCAAATGGACATTCTGAAATCAACCCTAACGAGTGATGGAGAGGTACCAGAATCACTGCCCAGCCATCCCGAGTTCATCGGGCCAGTCAATTTGGCATTCCTGCATGATTTTTATGGCATGACAAATTGGTGATGGTGAATGCCCAGTTAACCATATGGCAAATGCACAGTGACTTTGCAAAAGTAAGGAACATTTGCAATATGTTTAAGCGGTGAGTTACCATCACCAAAAGCGACATTCTGAAATCAACCCAAACGAGCGATGGAGAGGTACCAGTATCACTGCCCAGCCATCCTGAGGTCATCGGGCCAGTCAATTTGGCATTCCTGCATGATTTTTATAGCATGACAAATTGGTGATGGTGACTGCCAAGTTAACCATATGGCAACTGCACAGTGACTTTGAAAGAGTGAGAAAAATCACCAAATGGACATTCTGGAATCAACCCTAACGAGCGATGGAGAGGTACCAGAATCACTGCCAAGCCATCCCGAGGTCATCGGGCCAGTCAATTTGGCATTCCTGCAAAAATTTTCAGTGACTTTGAAAAAGTAAGGAACATTTGCAATATGTTTTAACAGTGAGGTACCATCACCAAAAGCGACATTCTGAAATCAACCCAAACGAGCCATGGAGAGGTACCAGTATCACTGCCCAGCCATCCCGAGGTCATCGGGCCAGTCAATTTGGCATTCCTGCATGATTTTTATGGCATGACAAATTGGTGATGGTGAATGCCCAGTTAACCATATGGCAAATGCACAGTGACTTTGCAAAAGTGAGAAAACATAAACAAATGGACATGATGAAATCAACACCACGAGTGATTGAAAGGAACAACAATCACTGCCCGGCCATCCCGAGTTCATCAGGCCAGTCAATTTTGCATTTCTGAAGGATTTTTGAGCATGTCAAATTTCTTATGACATTTGGCCCCCACAAAACATATGCCTTATGCACAAGCAAAAAAAAAAAACATTATAATAATAAAATATGACTAAAGTATGTTGATACAGTTCTTATACGTGTGTAACTGACACAAAATTCGAAAAAATTTCGAAAAACGGTCCAGAAAGCACTTTTTTAGGGGTGTGTGAAGTTTTTTATGAAATTTAATAATTTTTGACTTTTGACTTCTGACTTCCTATGAAATCATATTGCAGATGGACAAAACACATGCAATATGCGCAAGTAAAAAAAAAAAAAAAAATTATGATAATAAAATATGACTAAAGTATGTTGATACAGTTCTTATACGTGTGTAACTGACACAAAATGCGAAAAAATTTCGAAAAACGGTCCAGAAAGCACTTTTTTAGGGGTGTGTGAAGTTTTTTATGAAATTTAAGAATTTTTGACTTTTGACTTCTGACTTCCTATGAAATCATATTGCAAATGGACAAAACATATGCAATATGCGCAAGTAAAAAAATTAAAAAAATTATGTTAATAAAATTGGACAAAAGTATTTTCATACAGTTCTTATACATGTGTAATTGTCAAAAAAGCGAAAGAATTTCGAAAAACGGTCCAGAAAGCACTTTTTTACTAGGGGTGATACGTTTTTTTCAAAAAATTCGTTTTTTCAAAATTTGGCTTTTGGATGTTGACTTGGAGTCCAATACCAATATGAAAAACCATGGTGGAGTGCAATCGCCACCTGTTGGATTTTTGAAGTGTTACAACTGGCAATACCCATATGGCAATAGCAGTAAACTTTGCATGAATCAACGCCGCTTTGGGTGGTATTGGCCAATGTGTGCATGGTTCGGTCAATGCCAATAACTTGCCATTCATTTTTGTCCACTACGGGGGTGAAATCCCTTACATTATAAAGGTGCATTTTCATGGTGATAATTACCTTCATCAAACTTGAAATTGTTCTTGATTTAATCATGTCTTTACATATACTAAATTATATATGTGTGACATTTGTTTTGATTTAGAATGGACGATTATCATGCACCTGTATCGAAAAAGGGGCAGCTATGCACTTAAATAGCGAATGGGGGACGCTTTTCCCAGTTGTTTATTTTCATGCCAGCCCGGTAGGCTATACTACTGTTGTAAATATAAGCAATGTGCTTACTAGTAGGAAAGTTGAGAAATAAATATAGTAGGACTAGCCTATAGAAATCCGATGGGCTCCTCGTCTTTTATTAGCGGTCATCACTCTGCTTTCTCCCACAATTGCATAGCCTATAGAAATGCTCATGGGCTCTCTTGAAGTGCTTTATTACATTTTAGAATACATTTGCATTGATGTTAGAGTGATTATAGGGACAATAGAGTGCTAAGTACCAGGCAGTTAGCAAGTTTGGTAAGCTACTAATGACCAGCAGCAGCATCAGAGCTTGGATAAACCTAATTACCATCACTTAAGCTCTTGAAGCTAGGGGGCACTATTTTTACGTTTGGAAAAATAACATTCCCAATGTAAACGGCCTATTTATCAGGACCAGATGCTAGAATATGCATATAATATGCATATAATTGACATATTAGGACAGAAAACAAAATATTGTCTGTGAGTATAACAGAACTGATATTGCAGGTGAAACCCTGAGGAAAATCCAATCGGGAAGTGCCTCTTATTTTAAAACCCTTGTGTTCCTATGCATGCCTATCCTCCATTTAAAGGGATATCAACCAGATTTTTCTATGGATTCCCTAACATGTCAACAGTCTTTAGACATAGTTTCAGGCTTTTATTTTGAAAAATGAGCGTGAAAGATCACATTGCGTAAGTGGATCGGTGGAGGCTCTCAGAGTGAGTTTTGCGCTATAGAGTAAAGTGTCCATTGTTCCACCCGGTATTATTGAAAAACCAGCACACTCGGTTTATATATTCTCAAATATATATTTTAAAAACAACCTGAGGAATGATTATAAAAAACATTTGACAGGTTTCTGTGGACATTATGGAGACTATTTGAAATTTCTGTCTGCGTTGTCATGACCGCTCTTTCCTGTGGATTTCTGAACATAACACGACAAACAAACGGAGGTATTTGGGGTATACAATTATCTTTATGGAACAAAAGGAACATTTGTTGTGTAACTGGGAGTCTCGTGAGTGAAAACATCTGAAGATCATCAAAGGTAAACGGGTGATTTAATTGCTTTTCTGATTTTCGTGACAAAGCTTCCTGATATTAAGTGTACATAGTGCTATGCTAAGCGATCGATAAACTTACACAAACGCTTGAATTGCTTTCGCCGTGAAGCATAATTTCAAAATCTGAGACGACAGGTGGATTAACAGAAGGCTAAACTGTGTTTTGCAATATTGCACGTGTGATTTCATGAATATTAATATTTTTTTTGTAATATTATTTGTCTGTGGCGCTATGCTATTCAGCGGTTGCTGACTAAAATGATCCTGCCACAGGGATGGGTAGCGTCAAGAAGTTAACATTCATGTGGAATTTGACTGGTTTCATGGCTTGTGACGGTAATACGTTCACCACAACAGCCCTACAAACAACATGGGTCAAAGGTCATACAACTAGATCGCTGGAGGTCAGGAGAGGGCAGTGTGATTGCTCAAGCAAAGATCATGGAAGTGTTTGGGTCATGAGTTTATCAAACAACAATTACTAAACCAGCCAGTATGGATTATCAGATTTGATTTAATAGATTAATTGATTTCTATCCTTTGTTCTTGTTGTTTTTCATAGGCCACAGACAGAGAGAATGACTCAATCACGTACCAGATTTTGAGTGGGGATATTCAGCAAGTCTTCAACCTCTCTAAAACGTAAGATGGATGGATGATAATGAGAATTATGAAAGTGGTTAGTATGAGTAATGACTGTGCACATTTTTTTAACCTCTCTTGGGTAGGGGGCAGTATTTTGAAGTTTGGATGACAAACGTACCCAAAGTAAATTGCCTGTTACTCAGGCCCAGAAGTTAGGATATGTTGGGTTAGGTCCCAACATTCCGCTGAAAAGTCAACTCGCGAAATTCAAAAATATTTTTGAGAAATATGTAACTTTCACACATTAACAAGTACAATACAGCAAATGAAAGATAAACATCTTGTTAACCTCTCTAGGGTAGTGGGCAGCATTCGGAATTTTGGATGAAAAGCATGTCCAAATTAAACGGCCTGCTACTCGGGCCCAGAAGATATGATATGCATATAACATATAACTGGTAGATTTGGATAGAAAACACTCTAAAGTTTCCAAAACTGTTAAAACAGTGTCCGTGACTGTAACAGAACTGATTTAGCAGGCGAAAACCTGATGAAAATCCATTCAGGAAGTAGTTTTATTTGTGGTTTTGTAGTTTTCTATTCAGTGCCATTACAGTATCCATCGACTTAGGACTCAATTTGCAGTTCCTATGCCGTCCACTAGATGTCAACAGTCTTTAGAAATTGTTTCAGGCTTGTATTCTTATAAATGAGGGAGTAAGACCAGTCTGAACGAGTGGACCCTAATGTGACGCCGAGTTTTTTCAGGCGCATGTGCATTTCTTGTTTACCTTTTATATTGACAATGTTATTGTCCAGTTGAAATGTTATAGATAATTTAGGCTAAAAAAAACAACCTGAGGATTGAATATAAACATCGTTTGACATGTTTCTATGAACTTTACGGATACAATTTGGAGTTTTTGTCTGATTGTTTTGACTGAGTTTGAGCCTGTGGATTACTGAAGAAAACACGCTAACAAAATGGAGGTTTTTGAATATAAAGAGACTTCATCGAACAAAAGGAACATTTATTGAGTTATTGAATGTCTTCTGATTGCCACCATATGAAGATCATCAAAGGTAAGGGATTAATTGTATCTCTATTTCTGAGTTTTGTAACGCTTCTGCTTGGCTGGTTACTGTTTGCAATAATTTGCCAACTGGGCTATGTTCTGGGCTAGGTATGCTTTCGCCTAAAAGCATTTTATAAATATGACACTGTGGTTGGTTTAACAAGAAGTTCATCTTTAAACCTATGTAAAATATGTTTTGTTTTTTGAATTTTTATAATGAGCATTTCTGTAATTGAATTTGGTGCTCTGCAACCACACTGGATGTTGGCCAGATGGGACGCTAGCGTCCCACATACCCTAGGGAGGTTAATCTACCCATCATGTCTGATTTAAAAAATGCTTTACATCGAAAGCACCAGATATGATTATGTTAGGTCATAGCCAAGTCAAAAAAACACAGACATTTTTCCAGCCAAAGATAGGAGTCACAAAAAGCAGAAATATAGATAAAATTAATACCTACCCTTTGATGATCTTCATCAGATGAAACTCATAGGACATCATGTTACACAATACATGTATGTTTTGTTCGATAATGTGCATATTTATATCCAGAAATCTTAGTTTACGTTGGCGCCTTATGTGCAGTAATGTTTTGATTCCAAAACATCCGGTGATTTTGCAGAAATATACATAATAAACATTGATAAAAGATACTAGTGTTATTCATATAATTAAAGATAGACTGCTCCTTAACCTCTCTGGGATATGAGGGACTCTAGCGTAAATGCAGAGCTCCAAATTCAAATAAATGACTATAAAAATCCAACTTTCATTAAATCACACATGCAAGATAGCAAATTAAAGCTACACTTGTTGTGAATCCAGCCAACATGTCAGATTTCAAAAAGGCTTTTCGGTGAAAGCAAACGATGCTATTATCTGAGGATAGCACCTACGTCAACAAAGAGAGAAACCATATTTCAACCCTGCAGGCGCGACACAAAACGCAGACTTAAAAATATCATTCATGCCTTACCTTTGACGAGCTTCTTTTGTTGGCACTCCAATATGTCTCATAAACATCACAAATGGTCCTTTTGTTCGATTAATTCCGTCGATATATCCAAAATGTCAATTTATTTGGCGCATTTGAACCAGAAAAACACCGGTTCCAACTTGCTCAAAGTGACTACAAAATATCTCAAAGGTTACGTGTAAACTTTGCCAAAACATTTCAAACAACTTTTGTAATAAAACTTTAGTTAGTTTTTAACATAAATAATTGAAGACGGGATGGTCTGTGTTCAATACAGGAAGAAAACAAACTGAAGCTATCATTCTGGTCACGCGCCTTTATCTAACAGTACACTTCAAGTGACCCTCGTTCAAGATGGCCGTACTTCCTCATTACACAAAGGAATAACCTCAACCAATTTCTAAAGACTGTTGACATCCAGAGGAAGCGAGAGGAACTTCAAGAAGGTCCCTTAAGAATCTGGATTCCCAATGAAAACCCATTGAAAAGAGAGTGACCTCAATAAAAAAAAATCTGAATGGTTTGTCCTCGGGGTTTCACCTGCTAAATAAGTTCTGTTATACTCACAGACATGATTCAAACAGTTTTAGAAACTTCAGAGTGTAATAATATGCATATCTTATCTTCATGGGATGAATAGCAGGCAGTTGAATTTGGTTATGCATTTCATCCGGATGTGAAAATACTGCCCCCTGTCACCAAGAAGTTAATGTAACCGCAGAGTCAGATTTAAAAAAAAAAAAAACGTTACGGAAAAAGCATAATCTGAGAACGGCGCACAGAACCCAAAAGAGCCATAGGAATATCTGCCGTTTTGCAGTCAACAAAGTTAGAAACAACACCATAAATATTCACTTACTTTTGATGATCTTCATCAGAAGGCATTCCCAAGAATCCCAGGTCGACAATAAATGACAGATTTGTTCCATTAAGTCCGTCATTTATGTCCAAATAGCCACTTGTTAGCGTGTTCAGCCCAGTAATCCATCTTCATGAGGCTCATGCACTTCATCCAGACAAAAACTCGAAAAGTTCCGTTACAGGCCTTTAGAAAGATGTCAAGCGATGTATGGAATCAATCTTTAGGATATTTTTAACATAAAACATCAATAATTTTCCAACCGGAGAATTCCTTTGTCTTCAGAAAAGCACTGGAATGAGAAGAAACTCTGTTGGGAGCACGCGTCATGAGACCAAGGAACTCTGACAGACCACTGGCTCAAAGAGGTCTCATGAGCCCCTCCTTTATAATAGAATCCTCATTTAAGTTTCTAAAGACAGTTGACATCTAGTGGAAGCTGTAGAAAGTGCAACTTTGTTTATATCTCAATGTGTATCCGGTAGGCCAAGCTTTGAAAAACTACAAACTTCAGATGTCCCACTTCCTGGTGGATTTTTCTCAGGTTTTTCACCTGCCATATGAGTTCTGTTATACTCACAGACATCATTCAAAGAGTTTTAGAAACTGCTCTATCTTTTCTATGTTTTCTATCCAATACTAATAACAATATGCATATATTAGCATCTGGGACAGAGTAGGAGGCAGTTCACTCTGGGCACGCTATTCATCCAAAAGTAAAAATGCTGACCCCTATCTCAAGGAAGGTTAACTGAGAAAACATTTATTTTCAATTCAAGAGAATAAAACATTTAATTAGGCAACCAGTTCAGGAGTGGGTTGTAATAAATGATCAGACTCAAAACCAGTCCAATAATGTCAATGAACAGTAACACATACCAGTCCAATAATGTCAATGAACAGTAACACATACCAGTATTTAAAATAGAAAAAAAAACAATTATTAGCAATTATTTATCATCAAATATCATGTCAATAGTTGCACAACTGTGATTATTTTTAAAGGTGTAAAAAACAGGGTATTGAACCACAGGGTACATTTGAACCAATTAAATAAAATGTCATATGAATTTCAGAATTAATGAACAATAATAATTAATAACATAGTGAACAATAACTCAATACCCTGTTTATTTATTGTGGGTGTGGTAGCATGATTCTGATTGCATGACAATCAAGTGCAGGATACTCTCCCATTACGCTACTCCAGAACTTTGGCAGTGTCATTTCCAGGAAGCGTATACTCAGTCCGCGATCAAATTACAGCTACACCAGCAGAACCTCTTTGTTGCTTGGCAACATGACGCTTCCCATCTCCACTTGAAAGGGGTCCCATATTCAGTCGTCTTGTCTCCTGTTCTCCTCCGGGAAGTAGTCGCAAAACTTTCCCTGCAGATTGACAAGATGCTGTTTAAGGTTTTTTGTCAGTGTGTCAATGTGCACTTTGTTGATTAGATTCTGAATCTCGAAATCAGCATTGGGTAACATGTCAATCCTCCTGTTAGAAATAACAAGATCATACACATAACTTTAGCTAGCGAGCCAGCCAGCTTATGTTAGCTAGCTAGCTAACAGTACACGTCAACCTGAAATGAAAAGAACTTTCTGTCAAAATTAGAAACGTGTAATATCTGAAAATGTAGCTTGCTAGACTATCTTACCCATTTACATCATGGATGGATGCTTCTCCCTGTCGCGGCTGCCATAGTTGCCCTTAGTTTGAAAATGTAATCTGGAGACAGGTGTTTTCTCAATCTCCTTAGCTATCAAACACTAATTCCACTCATTTCAAAACTGGTCCTCCAGAACATGGAGCAACACTTATACCGTTCTAATACGCGATATAATACATTTTAAAAATGTGTTACACAGTTTTGCCCCGTACATTGTATTGGTACCCCTCTGAATAGTCTCGCTATTGTTATTTCAATGCTGCTCTTTAAATACTTTTATTTTATTTATAACATTTGTCACTATTTGTATATAACACAGAAGGCATTTCTGCAACAAAAAAAGCATTTTGATAAAAAAAATGTACATTCAAATGTCTCTACTCTGAAGTAGTGACCCGAGACATACGCCTAGTTTCCTGAAACGAGTCACATTTCTGCGCCGGAATGTTCACAATGTAGAGGGAACATTAGTCTTAAGTACACCAGCTAATACACCTCATTGTCCTGAGCAGATTTGTTTTTACTATTACTGTTAAATCCTGCTGTAATAAATTATGTTCAGTTTACTGCTATCTCTCGCTCTCTCTCTCTCGCTGTCTCTCTCCTCTTCACAGCGCTGCCTGCAAACAGTAAACTGCAACAAAACTCTGTAAATTAAGTTTTCTGCCTCCATATGATAGAAATGAGTCACCAAGGACTCTTGTAATTTTATGTTCCTTTCTGTAAATCCAAAACAGGTTAGGTGTTGGTTTTGTACACTATTGTATTTTTAACCTTTGACATTCCCTTGATAAGTCATATCCAGGTGTTATTGGGATTTGTGTGTGTATCTCAGTGTAGAGTCTAGACTGTAAAGAGACAGTTTTAGAACCCACACCCATCCATTTACACATGTTCACTCCCCTTCGCTGACGTGAAAGTATTAGATAAGTCCCTGCAATATGATGGAAAGCTTAGCTCACTAGAGGAACTTGTGGACTTATACCATAATGTAGCTTATCCAGTCATCGCAGAGTCACTGGGGAGGGAACTAACGAGGACAGTTATAGGAAAGTGAGTTATCCGATTGGAATCCCCAAATTCTGTCTGGATGGAGATTAAGTCCTGATGGATCTAATACAGTATGAATTTAGCTGTTTACTAATGCTGCTGTGTGTTGTTGTCTCTCCCTCTACAGGATAGGCCTCCTGCTTCTGGGAAAGCCTCTGGACAGGGAGACCACTGACCAGTATCGTCTCATTGTCACTGCCTCTGATGGCAACCTAGTAGGGGTGAGAAACTTTATTCAGAGTGGAAATTTATTGGGGCTCCAGTTGGGCTCCGCTGTAAAATGCACTCTAAGCAGGACCTAAAAATGTGACCTGTCGTGCCACATGGGCTTAAGCCCTTCTATGAGCTATAAATGCTACGCTTAGTTGTGAGCAGGCATACACTCTTCGAAAAAAAGGTGATGTCTAGAACCTAAAAGGGTACTTTGGCTGTCCCCATAGCAATCTATATTTTCAAAATCATGTGAGTCTCAAGTTCATATTTCACAACCTCTGCAGGCTTTATAAATTGCATGTGTGTGAGTCAATAGCAATAGCAAATAATCATCTATAAGTTTATGCTAGGTAAAGCTCCGCCTTATCTCAGCTCACTGGTCACACTTTCCATCAGGTATATCTCACTGGTCATCCCCAAAGCCAACACCTCCTTTGGCCACCTTTCCTTCCAGTTCTCTGCTGCTAGTGACTGGAATGAATTGCAAAAATGAAGCTGGAGACATACATTTCCATCACTAACTGTAAGCATCAGCTATTTGAGCAGCTAATCGATTGCTGCTGCTGTACATAGTCAATCTGTAAATAGCTCACCCAATCTACCTACCTCATCCCCATATTGTATTTATTTACTTTGCTGCTCTTTTGCACACCAGTATCACTAGTTACACACCATCATCTGCTCATCATCATCTTCTCATCTATCACTCCAGTGTTAATCTACTAAATTGTAATTACTTTGCTACTATGGCCTATTTATTGCCTTACCACCTCATGCCATTTACACACACTGTACATAGACTTTTTTCCCCCTATTGTGTTATTGACTGTACGCTTGTTTATTCCATGTGTAACTCTGTGTTGTTGTTTCTGTCGCACTGCTTTGCTTTATCTTGGCCTGGTCGCAGTTGTAAATGAGAACTTGTTCTCAACTAGCCTACCTGGTTAAATAAAGTTTCATAAAATACAAAGAAATTGTAAAAATAGACTAGGTCTCCACTTGATTTAGGATACATTAGCAAAATACATTTTTCCAAGCAATGATAGATGAGTCAGCAAATACTGTAGATGAGCTATCACTTCCACTTATTTTCCCAGCCAGAGATCAATTGACCAAATATACAGACGGAAACTCAGTTAAACAAAACCAGATTGATTGACTACGCTATCATACAAGTCATTGGATTTTGGTTGGGAGTAGGCTATGCCTACTACACGAGTGAACAGAAAAAATATCAACTTGTTATCATAACATGCTAGAAAAAAAATCTGATCAGTGCTAGATGCGCAAACTAGACTAAATATGGTGATGAGCACACCTCAACATAGCTAACCATTTCCCAATTGTAACCAAATATCTAAAGATTCGGTGAATATGAAAATTTGACATTGATTTATCAAAACATGTCTCCATGCTTGTCTCAAAGCAGAAAACAAAGAAATCAACAGAAGCGACCTTTCTAACTCAGTTGCCGGAGAGGAAGGAAACTATTCAGGGATTTCACCATGAGGCCAATGATGACATTAAAACAGTTACTGAATGCAATGGCTGTAATAGGGGAAAACTGAGGATGGATCAACAAAATTGTAGTTACTCTACAATACTAACGTAAATGACAGAGTGAAAAGAAGGAAGCCTGTATAGAATAAAAATATTCCAGAACATGCATCCTGTTTGCAATAAGGCACTAAAATAGCACTGCAAAAAATGTGTCAAAGAAATGCATTTTTTGTCCTGAATTCAAAGTGTTATGTTTGGGGCAAATCCAAGAGTACTACTCTTCATATTTTCAAGCATGGTGGTGGCTGCATCATGTTATGGGTATGCTTGTCATCGGCAAGGACTATGGAGTTTATTGGGGGGGAGTAAAAATAAACGTAATAGAGCTAAGCACAGGCTAATTGTGGATGAAAACAGGGCTCAGTCTGCTTTCCAATCTACACTGTAAGACAAATTCATCTTTCAGCAGGACAATTACCTCAAATACAAGGCCAAATACACACTGGAGTTGCTTACCAAGAAGACAGAGAATGTTCCTAAGTGGCCAATTTAAATCGATTTGAAAATCTATGGCAATAACTGAGGATTTTTTTAAAGAATAATGAAATGAATGAAGAATTTTGAAAAGAATAATGGGCAAATACAGGTGTGGAAAGCTCTTAGAGACTTACCCAGAAAGACTCACAGCTGTAACCGCTGCCAAAGGGGCTTCTACAAAGTATTGACTCAGTGCTGTGAATACTTGCATACCAGTCAAAAGTTTGGAGACAGCTACTCTTTTCAAGGGGTTTTCTTTATTTGAACTTTTTTTCTTCATTGTAGAATAATAGTGAAGACATCAAAACTATGAAATACCAAAAGTGATAAACACATCAAAATATATTTGAGATTCTTCAAAGTAGCCACCTGTTGCCTTGATAACAGCTTTGCACACTCTTGGAATTCTCTCCACCAGCTTCATGAGGTAGTCACCTGGAATGCTTTTCAATTAACAGGTATACCTTGTTGAAAGTTAATGTGGAATTTATGCGTTTGACCCAATCAGTTGTGGTGTGACAGGGTAAGGAGGGTATACAGTAGATAGCCCTATTTGGAAGAAGACCAAGTCCATATTATGGCAAAAACAGCTCAAATCTTGTTTTAAGACATGAAGGTCAGTCAATCCGTAAAATGTCAGGAACTTTGAAAGTGCAGTCAAAAAAAACATCAAGCGCTATGTTGAAACGGTCACAGGACAGGAAAACCCAAAGTTACCTCTGCTGCAGAGGATAAGTTACCAGCCTCAGAAAGTGCAGCCCAAATAGATCATTCACAGAATTCAAGTAACAGACACATCTCAACATCAACTGTTCAGTGGAGACGTGAATCAGACCTTTATGGTTGAATTGCTGCAAATAAACCCCTACTAAAGGATACCAACAATAATAAGAGACTTACTTGGGCCAAGAAACACAAATAATGGACATTAGACCGGTGGAAATCTGTCCTTTGGTCTGATGAGTCCAAATTTGAGATTTTTGGTTCAGACCGCCATGTCTTTGTGAGACGCAGAGTAATTGAACAGATGATCTCCGCATGTGCGGTACATGAAACGCGGAGGTGTGATGGTGTGGGGGTGCTTTGCTGGTGACACTGCCTGTGATTTATTTAGAATTCAAGGCACCCTTAACCAGCATGGCTACCACAGCATTCTGCAGCGATACTCCATCCCATCTGGTTTGCACTTACTGGGACTATCATTTTGTTTTTCAACAGAACAATGACTCAACACACCTCCAGGCTGTGTAAGGGCAATTTGACAAATAATGAGAGTCATGGAGTCCTGCATCAGATGACCTGGCCTCCACAATCATCCGACCTCAACCAATTGATATTTTTTGTGATGAGCCGGACTGCAGAGTGAAGGAAAAGCAGCCAACTAGTGCTCAGCATATGTGGGAACACCTTCAAGACTGTTGGACAAGCATTTCAGGTGGAGCTGGTTGAGAGAATGCCAAGAGTGTGCAAAGGTGTCATCAAGGCAAATGGGAGACAAAGGACTGTGAGATATAGGTTTTCTCCTAGACATGTGAAAAGTGGGATGAATACGGAGGGTACGGGGCAAAAGAAGATGAACTGTAGAGGGGATAATGTTCTTTGCGGTACTCCAACCGGAGGGGCAGGTTACAGTATCCTGGCTTCCCCCCTCGCAGCACTCACCTCTCCCAAGGTTTCCTTCACGGGGTCGCCAGCAGCTGACCAGGCATTCTCGGACCTTTTAAATGTCGATTCACCTCAGCCCCCATCTTAGTCCATCTTGACCCGTTCCGTCAGTTTGTGGTGGAGGTCAACACCTCAGATGTCGAAGTGGGGGCCGTCCTGTCCCAGCGTTCTTCCCAGGACCAAAATCTCCACTCCTGCACTATCCTCTCCTATCGTCTTACCCCTGCTGAGATATGGGAAATCGAGAACTCCTCACCGTCAAGATGGTGTTGGAGGAGTGGAGGCACTGGTTGGAAAGGGCAGAACACCCATTCTTAGTGTGGACTGGCCATAAGAACCTGGAATATCTCCACACCGCCAAGCGCCTCAACTCTAGGCAGGCTCGTTGGGCCCTGTAGTTCACCCGGTTCAATATCACTCTCTCCTACCGCCCGGTGTCCAAGAACATGAAGCCGTAAGCACTCTCACAGTTGTATTGCCCTGCTGCTACTCTGTCTGACCCCGAGACCATCCTCCCTACCTCCTGTCTAGTGGCTGCAGTCATCTGGGGTATTGAGAGCATGGTCCGTAAGGCTAACCGGATGTTTGTCCCGGACTCTGCCTGTTCCCCAGTCCTGGAATAGACACATTCCTCCAAACTGACCTGTCATCCAGGCTCCAGTCGAACCCTAATGAATAAAGGGTCTGAAGACTTATGTAAATGTGATATTTATTTATTTATTTTTTACATTTGCAAACATTTCTAAAAACCTGTTTTTACTTTGTCATTATCCAGGCTGAAATGTGTGTCAAGGGGTCTGAATACGTTCTTAATGCCCTGAAAATGATTTAGTATATCTAAAGACAAGATTAAATCAAGAATGGGTGACAATATAAGCCTATCGCTTGTAAATGATATATTATCACTTGTGAATGATGCCCAGCGAATCATAGTTGCACACGTCATGTTGCCTAGCCCATAGACCTATATGTTTTAATAAGTGGCCAAATAACTTCTTAAAATGAAGCACATTCATCCGCTTTACAAGGGATGTAGAGCCTAACTAGTATACATAAACTGTACGTGAGTTTCAAGTTTAGGGAAGATCATTTTCACCATAAAAATGCACCTTTATATTAACCAGCATCACAAGCATTACAAGCATAATTGCATTTGAAAATGGTGTTTTCTAGGTAATGGAACATTTGCACTTATAGCCCACTGCCATGTGTGCATTGCTGCACTTATAATGTGAGGAAATAGTCTAATAGTTTATCAACATTTTAAGCTATACGTTCTGATCTGTTGCGTCAGCCACATTGCGTAAATACATGTTTTTTTATGTTAGTGGTTGTATTAATTTGAAATCTATCGCATCCCACAACCATCCCAGACTATGTTTTGAATATTTATTTCTTACAGATTAGAATATGTCAACCTTTGTATTATGGAAGACAGTAGATTGACATAGGCTAGTGTTTTTGCTGTTCATTAGACCTTCTCATCTTGTTGGCTGACGAAAAGTAAATGTGGACAGTTCTTCCAAAATCTTCAATATGCACCTCGGATTGGATAAGGAAGTGTGCAGTAGTGTCCCCAATGTGTCTGTCTTCACTTGTGGCCAGTGATAAAGACCTGAACACGTGATGGAGAGCAAAGTGAGTGAGAGGTGCTTCAGAGTGTGCAGCACTCAGGGAGAAGGGCACAACGCAGCAGTCTGTGCCAAGGACACAACTGCCACTGGCCACAAAATGCATGGATTATTTAAGGGAACATTACAGTCACACAAAGGTGACGCCACCGGGAAATTCGAGACATTATCAAGTGTTTGTCAAATTGTGAATGAGAGTCTGATGAAGTGTGTACAGCCTGCGCAAAAAAAAACAAAGCAGAGCTCATGCCTTTCAATTTACTTTTTTCAAATCATCATTAGTCGCATCATGCAGCCTTACAATGTATTACAAATCAAAACATATAGCCAAACGTTTGTAGAACAACTAAAGTTACATTAATAATTTAATCTATTAAGAATCTTGACCAGAACCAAAACATTTAATCATATTACTCCAATGCTAGCCTCTCTACACTGGTTCCCTGTTTGGCTAGGGCTGATTTCAAGATTTTACTGCTAACCTATAAAGCATTACATGGATTTGCTCCTACCTATCCCTCCGATTTGGTCCTGCCGTACATACCTACACATACTCTACGTTCCCAAGAGACAGGCCTCCTGAGTGTCCTGAGAATTTCTAAGCAAACAGTTGGAGGCAGGGCTTTCTCCTACAGAGCTCCATTTTTATGGATTGGTTGGCCTATCCATGTGAGAGACACAAACTTGGTCTCGACCTTTACATCTTTACTGGCGACTCATCTCTTCAATAGGTCCTATGATTGAGTGTAGTCTGGCCCAGGGGACCGAAGGTGAACGGCAAGGCACTGGAGTGATGAACTGCCCTGCTGTCTCTGACTGGCCGGCTCCTCTCTCTCCACTGGGATGCTCTGCCTCTGACCCTATTACGGTGTCACTGGCTTACTAGTGCTCTTCCATGATGTCCCTAGGAGGGGTGCGTCACGTCATACCAGGCTTTTTTCACTACACTCGACTTGTTGAGACTGGCTGAGTCACTGCTGTGATCTTCCTGTCCGGTTTTGCACCCCCCCTGGGTTTTGTGCGGTGGAGGAGATCTTGTATGCTATGCTCAGCCTTGTCTCAGGGTAGTTATTTGGTGGTATGTTGATATCCCTCTAGTGGTGTGGGGGTTGTGCTTTGGCAAAGTGGGTGGGGTTATATCCTGCCTGGTTGGCCCTGTCCGGTGGAATCGAACCTGGCCTTAAGTGTCTATGCTTTAACACTCCATGTGCCGGGGGGCTAGGTTCAGTCTGTCGTATGTGGTGAAATTCTCCTACCTTACCTGGTGTTCTGTGTGAACTTAAGTATGCTCCCTCTAATTCTCTCACCTCTCTCTGTCTCTATTTCCCCCTCCCGGAGAACTTGAACCCTAGGACCATGCCTCAGGATGATTCCTGACTGATGATTCCTGGCTGTCACCATCCCCAATCCACCTTGTTGTGCTGCTGCTCCATTTTCAACTGTTCTGCCTGCGGCTATGGAACCCTGACCTGTTCACCGAAAGTGAAACCTTGTCCCAGACCTGCTGTTTTTGACCCTCTCTCTCCCTCTCCCTCTCTCTCTCCCTCTCTACCGCACCTGCTGTCTCGACCTCTGAATGCTCGGCTATAAAAAGCCAACTGACATTTACTCCTGAGGTGCTGACCTGCTGCACCCTCTACAACCACTATGATTATTATTTACCCTGGTGGTCATCTATGAACGTTTGAACATCAAGAAGAATGCCTTAATGGCAATGTACAAAGAGGACTGGCCACCCTACAGAGCCTGGTTCTTCTCTCGGTTTATTCCTAGGTTCCTGCCTTTCTAGGGAGTTTTTCCTAGCCACCGTGCTTCGATATATGCATTGCTTGCTGTTTGGGGTTTTAGGCTGGGTATCTGTATAAGCACTTTGTGACATCTGCTGATGTCAAAAGGCCTTTATAAATACGTTTGATTGATTGACTAATTGATTGATGTACTTTTGTGCCAACACAAATAGGACTTTAAATATGAGTGAAAAACAACACAAATATTTCCTGAGCTTTTTAAACCTCCTGCTTATAGAACAGACACTTAAAAAAATGCTATTTATGAATATTTTATTCAATACAATTCTATGGACTATAGTAGTAAAGGCCAAATTCAATATTTTATAAAATAATTGTTTTATATTTTTTTAATACCTAAAGATGTTCTAAAATTCCAACTCAAATAGCTAAATGATCCATTGCATGACCATCTTAAAACCATTCAAATAAGTTACAGTGCCTTCAGAAAGTATTCATACCCCTTGACTTTTTCCAACTTTCTGTTGTTACAAAGTGGGATTAAAATGGATTCAATTTACATGTTTTTGAAAACGTTCTACACGAAATACTTGATAATGTCAAAGTGGAAGAAAAATTCTAACATTTGTAACAATAAATATGAAAAATTAAACACTAATATATCCTGATTACATAAGTATTTAACCCTTTGAGTCAATACATGTTAGAATCACCTTTTTACAGTTGTCTGGGTAAATTTCTGGGTAAATCTATAAAAGCTTTCCACACCTGGATTGTGCAAAATTCGCACATATTCTTTTCAAAATTCTTCAAGCTCTGTCAAATTGGTTGTTGATCATTTCTAGACAACTATTTTCAGGTCTTACCATATATTTTCACACTGATTTAAGTCAAAACTGTAACTCGGCCACTCAGGAACATTCACTTAGTCTTATTGGTAAGCAACTCCAGTGTAGATTTGACATTGGGATATAGGTTATTATACTGCTGAAAGGTGAATTCATCTTCCAGTGTCTGGTGGAAATCTAGGATTTTGCCTGTGCTGAGCTCCATTCCATTTCTTTTTTATCCTGAAAAACATTTACAAGTATACCCATTACATGATGCAGCCACTACGATGCATGCAAGTCTGGAAAGTGGTACTTAGTAATGGGTTGTATTGGATTTGCCCCAAACATAACTCTTTTGTACTTAGGACAAAAAATGCATTTGACATATTTTTTGCAGTACTACTTTAGTGCCTTGTTGCAAACAGGATGCATGTTTTGGAATATTTTGTATTATTTACATGCTTCCTTCTTTTCACTCTGTCAATTAGGTTAATATTGTGGATTAACTGCAATGTTGTTGATCCCCATCCTCAGTTATTTCCTATCACGGCCATGAAACTGTTTTTGTAACTGTTTTAAAGTTACCATTTGTCAGGACCTGGTTTCGAACCTGGGTCTCCGGAGTGAGAAACAGTCACTTAACCAACTGAGCCACGAATAGACAGCAGAACCCAGAAGATGAGGCAGACACAGCAGTACTTAAGACGGTGTATTTAATAAAGAAAAAATCCTAAAATACAAAAAATGGCAAATCCAAAAGGTGGTAGGAAAAACACAAAAAGACCTCAAAAGAAACTCACCAAAAATAAACAAAAAACAGAATACCACAAGAACGTCACCCGGAATCGACAAGAGCACACAGAACACTAGGGCAGGGTGCTAACATACAAACACAGAGCACAGAACTGAGGGAAACAAAGGGTTTAAATACAATCAGGGTAAACGAGACACAGGTGCAAATAATAATGGGGATCAAGGGAAAAACATAGGGACAAAAAGCACAATGGGGGCATCTACTGACCAAAACCCGGAACAACCCTGGCCAAATCCTGACAACCATTGGTCTCATGGTGAAATCCCTGAGTGGTTTCCTCCCTCTCCAGTAACTGAGTTAGGAAGGACGCCTGTATATTTCTAGTGACCGGGTGTATTGATACATCATTCAACTTCACCATGCTCAAAGGGATATTAAATGTCTGCGTTTTATTTTTACCCATCTACCAATAGGTGCCCTTCTTTGCAAGGCATTGGAAAACCACCCTGGTCTTTGTGGTTGAATATGTGTTTGCAATTCACTGCTCAGCTGAGGGACATTACAGATGTGTTGGGTTCAGAGATCAGGTAGTCATTCAAAAATCATGTTAAAAAGTAGCACAGAGTTCATCCATGCAACTTTTTAAAAATGTTTATATTTTTTACCAGCTTTTTCAATATTGCCTCATCTCTGCAACGGGCTCGGCAGGCAAAGGCTAAGTCCTCCAAAACATGGCCCACCAAACCGCGCTTCTTAACACCTGCCCGCTTAACCCGGAAGCCAGCCGCCCCAATGTGAAAAAACTGTTCAACTGATGGCCGAGGTCAGCCTGCATGTATGCAACAAGGCACTCAAGTAATACTGAAAAAAAAAACACGGCAAAGGAATATACTTTTTGGACTAAATCCAACACAACACATC
The DNA here is from genome assembly GCF_036934945.1 of Oncorhynchus masou masou. Classification (NCBI taxonomy): domain Eukaryota; kingdom Metazoa; phylum Chordata; class Actinopteri; order Salmoniformes; family Salmonidae; genus Oncorhynchus; species Oncorhynchus masou. The sequence goes on along the minus strand of NC_088235.1, from coordinate 53,430,853 downwards.
ACTGAATAACTGCATCGCTATTTTCAAGCATGGTGGTGGCTGCATCATACTATGGTTATGCTTGACATCGGCAAAGACTGGGGAGTTTCTCAGGATAAAAATAAATGGGATTTAGCTAAGCACAGGCAAAATCCTAGAGGAAAACCTGCTTTAGTCTGATACACTGAGAGAGGAATTCACCTTTCTGCAGTAAAATAACATAAAGCCAAATCCTGTGTAGCCAAGTTACAGTGTTGACTTAAATCTGCTTAAAAAATTGAGGTGAGGAGGAGGATTATTTAAAATACTGTTTGAAGAGGTAAGGTTCAGATGTTTTCGGGAGATGGGCAGGGACTCTGCTGTCCTAGCTTCATGGGGAAGTGGTGAAGGGTTTGAGCATAGCCTGAAGGTAGTGAGGGGCAGTTCCTCTTGCTGTTCCGTAGATAAGTACCATGTTGTAGTGGATGCAAGCTTCGACTTGAAGACAGTGGAGTGTGCAGCGAAGCAGGTGGCTTTAGCATTCTGGATAAGTTGCAAGGGTTTGATGTAACAAGCGGGGAGCCAGCCAACAGCGAGTTGCAGTAATCCAGACTGGAGAGGGAAAGTGCCTGGATTAGGATCTGCGCCACTTCCTGTGTGAGGTAGGGTCGTACTCTACGGATGTTGTAGAGCTTAAATCTGCAGGAGCGGGTCACTGCTTTGATGTTTGCAAAGAACGACAGAGTGTTGTCCAGGGTCAGTTCTGTCTCGTGGAGGTTGAAGTGGTGGGCCGACGTCCAAGTTGAGATATCTGCCAGGCACTCAGTCACCTGCATGTCAGAAGGGGGGAAGGAGAAAGTAGTTGGGCGTCATTCGCATAGACATGAAAGGAGAGATCATGCAGGAATATTACGGAGCCGAGTGACTTAGTGTATAGAAAGAAGAGATGGCCTAGAACCGAGCCTTGGGGGACACCAGTAGTGAGAGTACATGGTGCAGACACAGATCCTTTCCACATTACCTGGTACGAGAGGCCTGCCTGGTGGGATGCAATCCAAGAGTGTGCATAGCCTGAGATACCCAGCCCTGGGAGGGTGGAGAGCAGGATCTGATGGTTCAGGGTTTCAAAGGCAGCGATAGATCAAGGAGGAAGAGAACAGAGGATAGAGAGTCAGCTTTGGCAGTGTGGAGAGACTCTGTGACACAGAGAATAGCAGTCTCGGTTGAGTGACCCTTCTTGAAGCCCGTTTTTGTGAGAAGACTGATTTTCGGGATGTCTCATGGTCTGACAAACACCGCTCTAGCTCTACCACCTTTCACCACAGATATATATATACCAAAGTGTGGGAACACAACTTAAAATTAATGGATTTGGCTAATTCAGCCACACCGTTGCTGACAGTTGTATAAAGTTGAGCATACAACCAGCCATGTAATCTCCATAGACAAACATTGGCAGTATAATGGCCTTACTGAAGAGCTCAGTGACTTTCAATGTGGCACCGTCATAGGATGCCACCTTTCCAACATGCCAGTTTTTAAAATTTCTTCCCTGCTAGAGCTGCCCCGGTCAACTGTTATTGCTTTTATTGTGAAGTGGAAACATCTAGGAGCAACAAAGGCTTAGCTTTCGAAGTGGTAGGCCACACAAGTTCACAGAAGGGGACCTCCAAGTGTTGAAGTACGTAGTGTGTAAAAATCATCTGTTCTCGGTTGCAACACTCACGACCGAGGTCCAAACTGTCTCTGGAAGCAACATCAGCACAAGAACTGTTCGTCAGGAGATTAATGAAATGGGTTTCCATGGCCGAGTAGCCATACCCATTCTTGAAATCTGGACTCTGGAGCAGTGGAAATGCGCTGACAAATCTGAGTTTGGCGGATGGCAATAGAACGCCACCTGCCCCAATTCATAGTGCCAAATGTAAAGTTTGGAGGAGAAATAATGGTCTGGGGCTTTTTCGTGGTTTGGGCTAGGCCCCTTAGTTCCAGTAAAAGGAAAGCTTAATGCTACAGCATACAATTACATTCTAGATGATTCTGTGCTTCCAACGTTGTGGCAACAGTTTGGGGAAGCCCCTGTCCTGTTTCAGCATGACAATGCCCCCTTGGAAAAAGCGAGGTCCATAAAGAAATGGTTTGTTGAGATCAGTGTGGAAGAACTTGACTGGCCTTTACAGAGCCCTGGCCTCAACCCCATTGAATACTTTTGGGATGAATTTGAACGCTGACTACGAACCAGGCCTAATCGCCCTTCATCAGTGCCTGACCTCACTAATCCTCTTGTGACTAAATGGAAGCAAGTCCCCGCAGCAATGTTCCAACATCTAGTGGATAGACTTCACATAGGAGTGAATGCTGTTATAGCAGCAAAAGGGGGACCAACTCCATATTAATGGCCATGGTTTTGGAGTGAGATGTTCGATGAGCAGGTGTCCAAATACTTTTGGTCATGTAGTTTTTCTCTAGCTTAAACTGACAGATTTTGATGGGGATTTTTGTTATCGATTGAAACACAGGTGTGTTAATCGACTCTCGGGGTTTCAACTTCAAAAAAACTGAATTTGTCTTGATTAGCACTCGCACCATCATGAACAACATCAGCAGCTGCAGGCCTCAATATTGATGGTGTCAAGGTCCTCCCCTTCTTTGAGGTTCACAACCTGGGTGTGACAAGTGACAGTGTCAGCTCTCGTTTGAGGCACACTTCAAGATTATGACCAAAGTCAATTTTTTCCATCTACGGAACATTGCCAGGTTACGACCTATGCCAACAAAACCTGCGGCTAAGTGACTCATCTACACCTTTATTTCACCTTGTCTGAAATATTGTATTGCCCGTTTTGTTTGCGCATCTGCCAAGTGCCTAAACAGGCTATAGTATGTCCAGAACTGCGCTGCACGTGTCCTCACCCATAAATCCCCCCCATGAGCACATCCCTCCAGTGCTGTTCAACCTCCACTGGCTCCCCATATGCTCACACATTGACTACAAAATCCTGGTTCACACCTACCGAGCTATCCACAAGTACCTGTCTGACATTCTACCCTCCTGCTCCTCCAGGTCCATCTCCTTTCAGCAGCCCTGCATCAGACTAAAAACTATGGGTGACAGGGCATTCAGTTGCATGACTTTGCAGCTGTGGAACGCACTTGCAGACACAGTAAGGGCTCCAGAGTCTCTGTCCTCCTTTAAGGCACAGCTCAAGAACGTTCTGCCCAATCATTGGTAAAATATCTGATTGGTCAGGAAGACCAATTACTGGCAGAATTGGGCTGCCTGTGTCTACGCAGCCTTTGTCTTTCAAAAAATAAATACATAAATCAAATGTATTTATGAAGCCCTTTTGACATCAGCAGATGTCACAAAGTGCTCTGCAGAAACGCATCCTAAAACCCCAAACAGCAAGCAATGCAGATAAAGAAGCATGGCGGGTAGTTAAAACTCTCTAGAAAGGCAGGAACCTAGGAAGAAACAAAGAGAGGAATGAGGCTCTGAGGGGTGGCCAGTCCTCCTCTGACTGTGCAGGTTGGAGATTATAAGAGTACATGGCCATTAAGGCCAGATTGTTCTTCAAGATGTTCAAACATTCATAGCTGACCAGCAGGGTCAAATAATAGTTTCAGTGGTTGTAGAGGGTGCAACACGCAACACATCAAGCCCTCGGGAGTTAATGTCAGTTGACTTTTCATAGCTGAGCATTCAGAGGTTGAGAGAGAAAGTCGAAATCAGCAGGTCCGGGACAAGGTAGCAAGTCCGGTGAACAGGTCAGGGTTCCATAGCCGGAGGCAGAACAGTTGAAACTGGAGAAGCAGCACAACCAGGTGGACTAGGGACAGTCAAGAGTCATCAGGCCAGGTAGTCCTGACCTTATGAAATGATGAGTCTTCAGTAAAGACTTAAAGGTCGTGACCAAGTCTGTGTCTCTCACATGGATAGGCAGACCATTCCATAAAAATTGAGCTCTATAGGAGAAAGCCCTGCCTCCAGCTATATGCTTCAGAATTTTTGGGACAATACGTTTTGTGACGTTTTGTGTAGGTATGTACGGCTGGACCGAATCGGAGAGATAGGTGCTTTGTAGGTTAACAGTAAAACCTTGAAATCTGCCCTACCCTTAACAGGAAGTGAAGCCATTGTAGAGAAGCTCGCACTGGAGTAATATGATCACATTTTTGGTTCTAGTCAAGATTCTAGCAGCCGTGTATAGCACTAACGGAAGTTTATTTAGTGCTTTATCCGGATAGCCGGAGAGTAGAGCATTGCAGTAGTTTAATCTAGAAGTGAAAAAAGCATGGATTAGTTTTTCTGCATAATTTTTTTGACAAAAAGTTTTAGATTTTTGCAATGTTACTAAGATGGAAAATGCTGTCCTTCAAATAGTCTTAATATGTTCGTTAAAAGAGAGATCAGGGTCCAGAGTAATGCCGAGGTCCTTCACAGTTTTATTTGAGAGGACTGTACAACCATCAAGATTAATTCTCAGATCCAACAGCAGATCTCTTCGTTTCATGTGACCTAGAACAAGCATGTCTGTTTTGTCCGGGTTTAAAAGTAAAAGATTTGCCGCCATCCACTTCCTTACGTCTGAAACACAGCCTTCCATGGTAGGCAATATTCTAAATTGGTAGGCACAGGAAGTAGCAACGATTATTGAAATTATTCAATTACACCCAGGATACAACATGTTTGTGAGCAACCCGGTTTTGAGACTGTCTAGCAACGTGTATGTGTGTGTGTGTGTGTAGTAGGCAATTGAAAAGGCCATTAGTATAGAATTAGTGGTTGCATGTAAAAGCCATAATTTGTGCGTTTTCTATGATGTATGATGGCAAAGGAATACAGAGTGAGAAGGTGAGACTGTAAAATGGACAGAGAGAGAAGGTCAAAGTGGGAGTGGCAGACAAATAAAGAGAGAGATAGAGAGAGGGATGCCCTGACCTCTCAGAAAAAGGTGACCAGCACTGGCCCTCTGTGTCCTAATGTTGAATGAAGGATTGTAGGGACCCTGAACTCTAATCCTCACCCTCTCCAGGGGCCCATAACCGCACCGAGGTGTGTGTGTGTGTGTGTGTGTGTGTGTGTGTGTGTGTGTGTGTGTGTGTGTGTGTGTGTGTGTGTGTGTGTGTGTGTGTGTGCGCGTGTGTGTGTGTATCAGTGGTGTAAAGTACTTAAGTAAAAATACTTTAAAGTACTACTATTTGGGGGTATCTGTACTTTACTTTACTTTTTATATTTTTACATTCCGACAGAAAATAATGTTCTCTTTACCTTTTTTTATACATTTTCCCTGACACCCAAAATTACTCGTTACATTTTGACAGGAAAATTGTCCAATTCGCAAACTAATCAAGAGAACCTCCCTGGTCATCCCTACTGCATCTGATCTGGCAGACTCACTAAACACAATTTTTTTGTTTGTAAATTATGTCTGAGTGTTGGAGTATGCCCCTGGCTATCCGTCAAAAAGAAGAAAAAAAAATTGTGCTGGTCTGGTTTGCTTAATATAAGGAATTTGAAGTTATTTTTACCTTTGATTTTGATACTTAAGTATTCTTAAAAACACATACTTTTAGACTTTTTCTCAAGTAATATTTTACTGGGTGACTTTTACTTTTACTCAAGTAATTTTCTATTAAGGTATCTTTACTCTTATTCAAGCATGACAATTTGGTACTTTTTCCACCACTGGTGTGCATGTGCGGGTGTGCGTGTGCATGTATAGTTGTGGACTTGCAAACATGTGAGCTTGTGTTTGTTTGTTATGATGGAGTCCCCATGGGAGCAGGACAATTACTATCTGCACCTGCAGCCCATCAGGTGTAATAAAGTGAAATACAGTTGAGGAGGCGATTATGGTGTTCAATATACATAGAGTGGGAGAGATTGTGTGCAATTGACTAGTGAGATAGAGAGAGGGTAGACAAAGAGGGCGCATCAGGAAAGAATGACAGAGCGAGAGAAAGAGAGAGAATGAGATAGATAGAGATGTGATCCGAGGTGCCCAATGGTTCTGTAATTATAACAGATCTTGTGTAACCATGGGAACGTGACAGGGAGAGAGCAGGCCCGCCCTCGTGATTCCCCTACATACACTACACGAGAGAAACACAAGAAGGGGTCTAATGAAGTGATATGAAGTTTTTTTTCACCTTTATTTAACCAGGTAGGCAAGTGGAGAACAAGTTCTCATTTACAATTGCGACCTGGCCAAGATAAAGCAAAGCAGTTCGACCCATACAACGACACAGAGTTACACATGGAGTAAAACAAACATACAGTCAATAATACAGTAGAAACAGGTATATATACGACGTGAGCAAATGAGGTGAGATAAGGGAGGTAAAGGCAAAAAAAGGCCATGATGCCAAAGTAAATACAATACAGCAAGTAAACCACTGGAATGGTAGATTTGCAGTGGAAGAATGTGCAAAGTAGAAATAAAAATAATGGGGTGCAAAGGAGCAAAATAAATAAAACAAATAAAACAAATACAGTAGGGAAAGATGTAGTTGTTTGGGCTAAATTATAGGTGGGCTTTGTATAGGTGCAGTAATCTGTGAGCTGCTCTGACAGCTGGTGCTTAAAGCTAGTGAGGGAGATAAGTGTTTCCAGGTTCAGAGATTTTTGTAGTTCGTTCCAGTCATTGGCAGCAGAGAACTGGAAGGAGAGGCGGCAAAAGGAAGAATTGGTTTTGGGGGTGACCAGAGAGATATACCTTCTGGAGCGCGTGCTACAGGTGGGTGATGCTATGGTGACCAGCGAGCTGAGATAAGGGGGGACTTTACCTAGCAGGGTCTTGTAGATGACCTGGAGCCAGTGGGTTTGGCTACGAGTATGAAGCGAGGGCCAGCCAACGAGAGCGTACAGGTTACAATGGTGTGTAGTATATTGGGCTTTGGTGACAAAATGGATGGCACTGTGATAGACTGCATCCAATTTGTTGAGTAGGTGTATTGGAGGTTATTTTGTAAATGGCATCGCCAAGTTGAGGCGGAGATGATGGGGTTAGATATGTAGAGTGGGAGAGAATGACAAATGAGATAAAGAGAGGGTAGACAAAGAGGGCACATCAGGAAAGAATGACAGAAAAAAAGATGTGATGTGAGGTGCCCAAGGGTTCTGTAATTATAACAGAACTTGTGGAACAATGGGTACCTGACAGGGTGAGAGCAGGACCCCCCTCGTGATTCCCCTACATACACTACATGACAAAAATTATATGGACACCTGCTCGTCGAACATCTCATTCCAAAATCATGGGCATTAATATGGAGTTGGTCCCACATTTTCTGCTGGGAAGGTTTTCCACTCGATGTTGGAACAATGCTGCGGGGACTCCATTCAGCCACGAGCATTAGTGAGGTTGTTCACTGATGTTGACCTATTAGGCCTGGCTCACAGTCGGCATTCTAATTCATCCCAAATGTGTTCGATGGGGTTGAGGTTAGGCCAGTCAAGTTCTTCCACAACAATCTTGACAAACCATTTATGTATGGATCTTGCTTTGTGTATGGGGCATTGCCATGGTGAAACAGGAAAGGGCTTTCCCCAAACTGTTGCCACAAAGTTTGAAGCACAGAATCACTAGAATATAATTGTATGCTGTAGTGTTAAGATTTCCCTTTACTGGAAATAAGGGGCCAAGCCCAAACCATGAAAAACAGCCCCAGACCATTATTCCTCATCCACCAAACTTTACAGTTGCCACTATGCATTGGGACAGGTAGCGTTCTCCTGGCATCTGCCAAATCCAGATTCGTCCATCGGACTGCCAAATGGTGAAGCGTGATTCATCACTCTAGAGAACGCATTTCCACTGCTCCAGATTACAATCATGGCAAGCTTTACACCATTCTAGCCGAAGTTTGGCATTGGGCATAGTGAGTTTAGGCTTGTGTGCCTAATCCACTCATTTGAAGGGGTGTCCATATAATTTTTTATATATAGTGTATCAAGCAGATGGTAATTGAAATGCTGAAAAAACAATAAAGGAAAGTAAAGGTAATTGTTCTTAAATTGAAATGAACCTCAAATGAACACCCTTCAGGCCATTGTAATATTTTGTTGTTAAGTTGGCTAAAGAGCTAACCCATCACCCATAGAGACTAACTAACTATTGGATATTTGAGCGGTGGTAACTCACCAGAACTACCAGCATTACGAACAGGAATACGACTTCCATGGAGCAGATCTTTTTTTACTCTCCCCAGAGCAATTTAACTTATTCCAGAGGCCGATGCAAAACATCGTCGGCGGAGGAGAGGCTCTCGAGGCCTGCTGGTTCGACTTATGAGGCGCGCACACCAACAACCTCTTCTGAGTAAATTGCTCGCTAATGTTCAGTGTTTGGATAATCTTTGGGATAGGCGTGCTGCTAGTGCCCCAACTCGACAACATCCGGTGAAATTGCAGAGCGCGAAATTCAAAATACAAAATTTGTAATATTAAACATCCATGAAAATACAAATGTCTTACATTGTTTAAAAGCTTAACTTCTTGTTAACTTCTTTGGCACTGGGGGGCAGTATTGAGTAGCTTGGATGAATAAAGCGCCCAGCGTAAACTGCCTGCTACTCAAAATATGCATATAATTAGTAGATTTGGATAGAAAACACTTTCTAAAACTGTTTGAATGATGTCTGTGAGTTTAACAGAGCTCATATGGCAGGCAAAAACCTGAGAAAAAATCCGACCAGGAAGTGGGAAATCTGAGGTTTGTAGTTCTTCAAGTCATTGCCTATCCAATTTACAGTGTCTATGAGGTCATATTGCACATCCTAAGGGTTCCACTAGATGTCAACAGTCTTTAGAACTGTGTTTCAGGCTTCTACTGTGAAGGGGGAGAGAATAAGAGCTGTTTGAGTCAGGTGTCTGGCAGAATGCCTTAAGCTCAGTCAGGCGTGCGTCAGTTAGAGTTAGCTGCGTTCCTTTTCATTTCTAAAGACATAGGAATTGTCCAGTTGAAACATTATTGAAGATGTATGATAAAAACATCCTAAAGATTGATTCTATACATCGTTTGACATGTTTCTACGAACTGTAATGGAACTGTCGTCTGAACTAAGTGCCTGCGCCGTGTGAATTTGGATTTGTGAACTAAATGCGCAAACAAAAAGGATGTATTTGGACATAAATGATTAACTTTATTCAACAAAATACAAATTTATTGTGTAACTGAGATTCCTGGGAGTGCATTCCGATGCAGATCATCAAAGGTAAGTGAATATTTATAACGCTATTTCTGAGTTTTGTGACACCTCTGCTTCTTTGGAAAATGGCTGTATGTTTTACTTTGACTTGGCGCTGACCTAACATAATTGCAAGGTGTTCTTTCGCCGTAAAGCCTTTTTGAAATCAGACACTGTGGCTGGATTAACGAGAAGTTTATCTTTAAAATGGTGTATAATACTTGTATGTTTGAGGAATTTTAATTATGAGATTTCTGTTGTTTTGAATTTGATGCTAGCGTCCCACATATACCAGAGAAGTTAATCCAATCCTTTGTCAGATTTCAAAAAGACTTTACGGCGAAAGCACATCATGTGATTATCTGAGGACACCGCTCCGCATACAAATGCATTTCAAACATTTTCCAAACAAGCAGAGGCAACACAAAAGTCAGAAATAGAGAAATAAATCACTTACATTTGAAGGTCTTCCTCTGTTTGTTTGCAATCACAAGGGTCGCAGCTACATAACAAATGGTCATTTTGTTCCAATAAAGTCCTTCTTTTTATCCTAAAAAAGTCAGATTAGTTGGCGCGCTTGACTTAGTAATCCACTGGTTTCCCTCGTTCTTAATGCATACAAATTAATCACAAAGGTTACCAATAAACTTTGTCCAAACAAGTCAAACAACGTTTCTAATCAATCCTCAGGTACCCTAATATGTAAATAAACAATACAATTTAAAAAGGAGAATAGTATGTTTATTACCGGAGATAAATAACAAAGTGCGCGCCCTCACAGACGCGCGCCACAATACTACAGCCAAAATTGGAGCCACCTAGAAAAATTACAAATTTTAGCTCATTTTTCCAAAAAACAACTGCAATCTGGGAGGTATTCCAATGATATTCCCATAGACACCCATAGACAAAACAAATTCTGGATGGATTCTCCTCGGGTTTTCTCCTGCCATAAGAGTTCTGTTATAACCACAGACATTATTTTAACAGTTTTTGAAACTTTATATGCATATTCTAGCTTCTGAGCCTGAGTAACAGGCAGTTGACTTTGGGCACCTCAGTGATCCAAACTTCCGAATACTACCCCCTATCCCGAAGAAGATAACAAAGTTTATAAGCTTAGCGCAAGGATTTCTTTCCAGAGAGAAATTGGGGCCTGTAACATACCAGCAGGATTCTCAGTACATCGCACAGAACGGAATAAATATCTCTCCAGCAAGCAGTGTGATTATCGACTCATGGTGTAATTCTAGGAACATACAGGAACTTAAGTCACCCGACCTATAATACCTCACAATTAAATGCCGACCATGTTATCTCCCAAGAGAATTCTCCTCCGTCATCGCCAAGGCCGTTTACATCCCACCTCAAGCCGAAACCTCAACGGCCCTCAAAGAATTCTACTGGACTTTATGCAAACTGGAAACCACATATCCTGAGGCTGCATTTGTTGTAGCTGGGGATTTTAACAAAGCAAATCTGAGGACGAGGCTGCCGAAATTATATCAACATGTTGAATGTACTACCCGCGCTAATAAGACTCTCGACCATTACTATTCTAACTTCCGGGATGCTTACAAGGCCCTCCCCCGCCCTTTGTTTCAGCAAAACTGGCCATGATTCCATCTTGCTCCTCCCGTCCTACAGACATAAACACAAACAGGAAGTACCCGTGCTTCATACTATTCAAAACTGGTCTGACCAATCAGAATCCACACTTCAGGATCGTTTTGATCACGTGGACTGGGATATGTTCCGGGTAGCATGCAAAAATAATCTAGACGCATACACGGATATGGTGACTGAGTTCATAAGGAAGTGTATAAGAGATGTAGTACCCACCGTGACTACTAAAATCTTTCCAAACCAGAAACCTTGGATAGATGGTAGCATTCCCTTGAAACTGAAAGCACAAACCACCGCATTGAACAATGGCAAGGCGACAAGTAATATGGCAGAATATAAACAGTGTAGGTATTCACTCCGCAAGGCAATAAAACAAGCTATACGTCAGTATAGAGACAACGTGGAGTTGAAATTCAACGGCTCAGACACAAGACGTATGTGGCAGGGAATACAGATCATCACGGACTACAAAAGGAAAACCAGCCATTTCCCCGAGACCAACGTCTTGCTTCTGCACAGGCTAAACACATTCTTTAGTCGCTTTGAGGATAACACAGTACCACCGAAGCTACCAAGGCCTGTGGGCTCTCCTTCTCAGTGGCCGATGTGAGTTAAACATTTAAACATGGTAACCCTCGCAGGGCTACCGGTCCAGATGGCATCCCGAGCCGTATCCTCAGAGCATGCGCAGACCAGCTGGCTGGTGTGTTTACAGGCATATTCAATCTCTCCCTATCCCAGTATGCTGTCCCCACATGCTTCAAGATGGCCACCACTGTTCTGGTACCCAAGAAGGCAAAGGTAACTGAACTTAACTTCTTCGATATAGGGGGCGCTCTTTTAATTTTGGGATAAAAAAAACGTTCCCGTTTTAAACAAGATATTTTGTCACGAAAAGATGCTCGACAATGCATATAATTGACAGCTTTGGAAAGAAAACACTCTGACGTTTCCAAAACTGCAAAGATATTATCTGTGAGTGCCACAGAACTAATGCTACAGGGGAAACCAAGATGACCAATGTCTCCTTATATGGCTGTGAATGCGCCAGGAATGAGCCTACACTTTCTGTTGTTTCCCCATGGTGTCTGCAGCATTGTGACGTATTTGTAGGCATATCATTGGAAGATTGACCATAAGAGACTACATTTACCAGGTGTCCTCCGTCGAAATTATTGCGCAATCTCCAGCTGCGTCCACTTTTCATTTGGTTCAGAGGAGAAAGGCAACTGCCACGAATGATTTATCATCGAATAGATATGTGAAAAACACCTTGAGGATTGATTCTAAACAACGTTTGCCATGTTTCTGTCGATACTATGGAGTTAATTTTGAAAAACGTTTGGCGCTGTAATGACTGAATTTTCAGGGTTTTTTCTTAGCCAAACGTGATGAACAAAACGGAGCGATTTCGTTGCGTTATGCTAATGAGCTTGAGGCTATGATTACGCTCCCGGATACGGGATTGCTCGACGCTAGAGGTTAATGACTATCTCCCCATAGCATTTACCTCTGTCATCATGAAGTGCTTTGAGAGACTAGTCAAGGATCATATCACCTCTTCCTTACCTTACCTGCCACCCTAGACCCACTTCAATTTGCTTACCGCCTCAATAGATCCACAGACGATCCAAACGCCATCACTCTGCACACTGCCCAATCCCATTTGGACAAGAGGAATACCTATGTACGAATGCTGATTATTGGCTATAGCTCAACAACATAGTACCCTCCAAACTCCTCATTAACTTCTCTAGTGTAGGGGGCAGCATTCGGAATTTTGGATGAAAAGCGTGCCCAGATTAAACTGCCTGCTACTCAGGCCCAGAAGATATGATATGCATATAATTGGTTTGATTTGGATAGAAAACACTCTAACGTTTCCAGAAATGTTAAAATAGTGTCTGTGAGTATAACAGAACTGATTTGGCAGGTGAAAACCTGAGAAAAATCCATCCAGGAAGTAGGATGTTTTTGTTTGATTGTAGTTTTCTATTCATTACCATTACAGTATCCATTGACTTTGGACTCAAATAGCATTTCCTATGCCTTCCACTAGATGTCAACAGTCTTTAGAGATTGTTTCAGGCTTGTATTCTGAAAAAAAGGGAGTAAGAGCAGTCTGAATGAATGGACCCTGCAGTGTCACAGAGCTTTTTCATGCGCACGACCGAGAGAGTGCCATTCTTGCCAAGGTTGTTTACCTTTTATATTGACAACGTTATTTTCCGATTGAAATATTATCGGTTATTTCGGCTAAAAACAACCTGACGATTGAATATTTACATTGTTTGATATGTTTCTATGAACTTTACGGATACAATTTGGATTTCTTTGAGCCTGTGGATTACTGACGAAAACACGCAAACAAAACGGAGGTTTTTGGATATAAAGAGACACTTTATCAAACAAAACAAATATTTATTGAGTAAATGAATGTATTCTGAGTGCAACCATATGAAGATCATCAAAGGTAAGTGATTCATTTTATCTATATTTCTGACTTGTGTAACTTTCTACTTGGCTGGTTACTGTTTGTAATGATTTGTCTGCTGGGCGATTTTCTCAAATAATCGTACGGTATGCTTTCGCCGTAAAGACTTTTTGAAATCTGACACCGTGGTTGGATTCACAAGAAGTTAGTCTTTAGACCTATGTAAAATACTTGTATGTTTCTTGAATTTTTATAATGAGTATTTCTGTATTTGAATTTGGCGCTTTGCAATTTGACTGGATGTTGGCCAGGTGGGACGCTAGCGTCCAACATACCCTAGTGGGGTTAACTTGTTATGGCTGCAATCCCATTAACAGGATAATTGTCATCAACAACCGCTGAATTGCATAGCACTACATTCAATAAATATTACTACAAATATTTATATTCATGAAATCACAAGTGCAATATAGGAATACACAGCTTAGCCTTTTGTTAATTTTGTCAGATTTTGAAAATGTGCTTTACAGCGAAAGCAATCCAAGCATTTGTGTAAGTTTAGCGATCGCTCGACAACACATTAAGTACACTTAGCATCAAGTAGCTTGGTCACAAAAATCAGGAATCAAATTAATAATTTACCTTCGATGATCTTCGGATGTTATCACTCACGAAACTCTCAGTTACACAATAAATGTTCCTTTTGTTGCATAAAGATTATTTTTATATCCAAAATACCTCCGTTTGTTTGGCGAAACGGAGGTATTTTATCAGTAGGAGAGGGAAAAGCAATGGCTACCCAAACTCTGTTGAGCGAGCAAAACTCATGCGACCACTCATGCGACCACTTGTTATTGGTCTGGCTAATTTTTCAAAATAAAAGCCTGAAACTATGTCTGAAGACTGTTGACACCTTGAGGAAGTGATATGAAAAGGCATCTGGTTGATATCCCTTTAAATGGAGCAAAGTGAGGCTATGGAACATGGAGTTTTCAAAATAGAAGCCACTTCCTGTTTTGATTTTCCTCAGGGTTTCGCCTGCAATATCAGTTATGTTATACTCACAGACAATATTTTGACAGTTTTGGAAACTTTAGAGTTTTCTATCCAATACTAATAATAATATGCATATATTAGCAACTGAGCCTGAGGAGCTGGCCATTTACAATGGGCACCTTTTCATCCAAGCTACTCAATACTGCCCCTGCAGCCATACGAAGTTAAGCTCATGGCCCTGTGTCTGAACCCCACCCTGTACAACTGGGTCCTGGACTTCCTGACAGGCCGTCCCCAAGTGGTGAAGGTAGGAAACATCACCTTCCCTCCGCTGATCCTCAACACTGGGATCACACAAGGGTGCGTGCACAGCCCCTTCCTGTAGTCCCTGTTAACTCATAACTAAGTGGCCAAGCACGCCTCCAACTTAATCATCAAATTTGCAGATGACACAACAGTAGTAGGTTTGATTACCAATGATGACGAGACAGCCTACAGGGAGGAGGTGGGGGATCTGGAAGTGTGGTGCCTGGAAAACAACCTCTCATTCAACATCAACAAAACAAAGGAGATTATTGTGGACCTCAGGAAACAGCAGAGAGTACACCCACCTATCTACATCGCCGGGACCGCAGTGGAGAAGGTGGAAAGCTTCAGGTTCCTTGGCATACACATCACTAAAAAACTGAAATAGACCACCCACATAGACAGAGCCTCTTCAACCGCAGGAGCAAGAGGTGAAAGAAATTTGTCTTGTCACCTAAAACCCTCCCAATTTTTTACAGATACCCAATTGAAAGCATCCTGTCGGGCTGTATCCCTGCCTGGTACGGCAACTGTGACATCGGGTACTGTAGGTGTCCTGGAGTGTGGATAGTTTGCTCCCGGTAATGCATTAGGCAGACTGCACCACCCTCTGGAGAGCCTTGTGGTTGTGGGTGGTGCAGTCTGCCTAATGCATTACCGGGAGCAAACTATCCACACTCCAGGACACCTACAGTACCCGATGTCACAGGAAGGCCAAAAAGATTATCAAGGACATCAGCTACCCGAGCCATTGCCTGTTCACCCCACTGTCATCCAGAAGGCGAGGTCAGTACAGGTGCATCAAAGCTGGGACCGAGAGACTGGAAAACAGTTTCTATCTCAAGGCCATCAGACTGTTAAACAGCCATCACTAGCAAATTAGAGGCTGCTGCCTATAGGCATAGACTAGGAATCAATGCCACTTTAAGGAATGGAACACTAGTCACTTTAATTAATAATGTTTACATATCTGACATTAGTCATCTCATATGTATAAACTGTATTCTATACTATTCTATGGTATCTTAGTCATTTGGTTCCTGTACAGGTACAGCAGCCGTAAAAGGTTGTGGCAAAGAAGGGGGTCGAGTGGTAAATGGCAGATATGTGAGAGCAGAACTAATAAACGGGCTCTGCCCGATCACTAAAATGGCCACCCCTGTCAGAACTACAGATCACAAAAGGGCCGACCACCAAAACTACAAGTCCCAGAAGCAAGGGGAACCCTCAGAAGGTGGAGCCAACCCACAGATAAAGGGTCAAGAAAAATCAGGAAGAGAGAAGAGAGTGCTGGAAGGATCTATGAACAATAGAGAAAGAGACAATAGAGATTGGCTGGATTTACCGTGTATGAGTTGGACTGTTTTGGACTTACCTGTTGGCATTTGGACCTGGACCTACCGAGAACCCGATTCGTGTACCGAACCCTGCTATCCTTGACCTCGCCTACGGCCTGGGTGGACCAGGACGGAGAAACAAACACACAGGTACTGTCCTGTTCGAAAGAACTCTCATTCTTGGGTGATTTGGTGACAGTTTACCACTTAGTTTGTGACAAACGCTCCTAACCTTGAAGAGGTTTGCCACAAGGTTAATAATGCTTACATATCTTGCATTACTCAAATGTATATACTGTTTTACCATACAATTCTACTGTACCTTAGTCCGTTCCGCTTTGACATTGCTCGTCCATATGTATATAGTCTAAATTCATTCCTACTGAGATTTGTTTGTATTGGGTATATGTTGTGAAATTTGTTAAATATTACTTGTTAGATATTACTGCACTGTTGGAGGTAGAAGCACAAGCATTTTGCTACACCCCCAATAACATCTGCTAATCATGTGTATGTGAACAATACACTTTGATTTGTCCTTAACCCTCATATAAGGCGACTGCCAGCCTATGCAAATCATCAGACCTCACCACGGCCACAAATTATTGGGCTCCAACCGTGTTTTCACTTCAAAGGCTGTAGTGTTGGTACCCTGGCCATGTCTTAGGGACTTGGGTTACAGAGAGGGGAGATCACAGACAACTATTTCCTCTGATAAATAAATAATAGGAGCTCATTAATCAGCATCAAACTGATGGCCACATCCAGAAATACGATGCTGTAGCAGGGAGATTCTGGGCTTTAACCTGTTGATGCTCTGGGGGCGCTATTTCATTTTTGGATGAAAAACGTTCCCGTTTTAAACAAGATATTGTGTCACAAAAAGATGCTCGACTATGCATATAATTGATAGCATTCGAAAGAAAACACTCTCACGTGTCCAGAACTACCAAGATATTTTCTGTGCGTGCCCTAGAACGTGAGCTTCAGGCAAAACCAAGATGAGACGGCATCCAGGAAATGAGCAGGATTTTTGAGGCTCTGTTTTCCATTGTCTCCTTATATGGCTGTGAATGCGAGAGGAATGAGCCTGCCCTTTCTGTCGTTTCCCCAAGGTGTCTGCAGCATTGTGACGTATTTGTAGGCAGATCATTGGAAGATTGACCATAAGAGACCACATTTACCAGGTGTCCGCCCGGTGTCCTGCGCCGAAATTGGTGCGCAAAAGTCACCTGCCAGTATTTTTCCATGGGATACAGAGAGGAAAGCAAGCTTCCACGAACTGCATATCAATGAAGAGATATGTGAAAAAACACCTTGAGGATTGATTCCAAACAACGTTTGCCATGTTTCGGTCGATATTATGTAGTTAATCCGGAAAAGTTTTACGTTGTAGGTGACTGAATTTTCGGTTCGTTTTGGTAGCCAGACGCAATGTAGAAAACGGAACGATTTCTCCTACACACAGACGCTTTCAGGAAAAACTGCGCATTTGGTATGTAACTGAGAGTCTCCTCATTGAAAACATCAGAAGCTCTTCAAAGGTAAATGATTTTATTTATTTGGTTATCTGGTTTTTGTGAAAATGTTGCGTGCTAAATGCTACTCAAAATGCTATGCTAGCTTTGCATACTCTTACACAAATTAGTCAATTTCTATGGTTCAAAAGCATATTTTGAAAATCTGAGATGACAGTGTTGTTAAGAAAAGGCTAAGCTTGAGAGCAGACGCATTATTTTCATTTTATTTGCGATTTTCAGAAATCGTTAACGTTGCGTTATGCTAATGAGCCTGAGGCTTTAGTCACAAACCCGGATCCGGGATGGGGAGTTCCTAGCACCCGTCCACGCAAGACCCACACCTCATTAGCCTTCAGGAGCTTCGGTATGTGAAGTCCATCATAGAAGGTTTGGGGTGGATTCTTATCAAACTCGCCTTCTCCTGCTCTTCCGAATCACTTACCGTCCTGTCCTTCGGGGCCCAGAGGAGATCCCTCCTCTAGGCTCCGCAGCGCTGTCAGGCTGTTGCCGTCGGGACCTTTGGGGTTGTGGGGGTCCCAGGGCTTCCGTGGCTACTATGGCCACTGCCTTGGGGATGATCTCTACTTGTTTCGCTGCCAGCAGGTTGCGGCAGGACAATAGTGCATCCTTCAGACATGTGAGAGTGGGCCAGAGGTTGGTGAAGGCCTTCTGTGGAAAAGGCCGTCGGCCCACCCCATACAGCACAAGCTGGGGTGTTAGGCCTTCCCCTGCTGGCAGACACGTGGAGATCAGTGGGCCTGCTTCCTTCCACAGGTCCCGGGTGGCTCTGCACTCGCATAGCAAGTGCCTCACTGACTCATCCTGGTCGGGGGCACGCGGGTGTCCCGGGAGTGCATAACGGCCCTGACCGGGAGGATCTAGTGGGCGAACATCCAGGATAGGTCCCGGTGCCGGTTCAACAGAGCATGATGGGCCACATTGCGTCAAACCGTTGTGGGCTCATCTGTAGCAAGCCCAGACACTGGACACACTGGTTCCTGCTCCTGCACAAGAGAGAGAAGAGAGCAGTGTTTCGTTAAAACCATGACTGCCTCTTTTTCCAGTTTAAAATGCTTTAACCTTTGGAGATGGACGTAGTGTGTGGGGAGCAGGAAAGAGACTGAAGTAAGATCCCAGCCAGGGATCTTGTTGTTGACCGGGGAGTGGCAAGAGTTCGGTGTAAAGCTGTGTAGCGGCTGCCCAGGAACGAGTAGAGGTCAGGCAAGCCTTTCCCCCCCTTGGACCTGGGCCTCTTGACCACCTCCCTCTTCAGCCTCTCCCACTTAGGGTTAGGGTTAGGGTTAACCCTAACCCTAACCCTAACCCTAACCCTTCCCCACAGGAAGTGAAAGACCATCTGTTCCAGAGCTAAAAGAGTTGTTCATGGGAGGATAAAAACAGAACTGATTAATAAATGCACAGGTAAAATTACAGCTTTAATGATTAAAATCTTGCCCTCAAAAGTCAGCTGTCGAAGTCCATAAAAAGCCACTCTCTCTGTTACTGTCCCCAGGATCCCACTCCAGTTGTCGCTCCCTCCTCTCTCCCAGTCAAACTTTACCCCCAGTACCCATATGTCAGTCATTTTAACTGTCAGTGGTAGTCTGGTCAAGTCTGGGTCTGCCCACGGTCCAAAACATTGGGCCTCTGTCTTGTCTCTGTTCAGTCTCGCCCCAGAGGCTCGTCAGTACCAGTCAGTCATGTCCAAGATCCTGTTGACAGATAAAGAGTCAGGGCATTAAATGTTGACGTCATCCATGTAAAATACACACTTGGGGTTCGATGCAGGCCACAAACAGAATAGGAGATAACGGGCACACCTGACAGATGCCGCAGTGTACTCCCCACTGCTTTTGACAAATGCCCATTTACAAGGATTTTGCTGGTAATGCTGTAATAATACAATATTCACTTAGACACTCGGTGAAGGCTACAGGACTGACAGCCATTAAACGCAACACTCATGTCTCTGTCATTAGCAAACACAGTCATGGCTGGTACCTCCAAATTCACTCAAATGGCACCCTGGGAAATAAATATGCAAAGAAGGCTTTACACCCTACTACAGTCTTAAAACAACACCCACAAATGAGTCATTGTAGCACAGCAGGTCTTAATTCCCTAACACTGAGAAAGTGTAATAGCATCAGCTCTAATTAAGAGTTAATTTAAAGGTCCAGACGTTTCTTTCTCAATATCAAACAATATAACTTGTAAGAAAGTGTTACACTTTAACACTGTGGGTGTTAAAATTCCAAACCCAAATTTGCTTTGTGTACTGTATATCCAGAAAGATAAATAATAATAATTCATTTAATTTGTAAAGCGCTTTTCTCAAATCCAAGGCACAGAAGAAAAAAAATGTATATATTTTTATGAAAATAATAAAAACAATAAAAAACAGACCATTGTAATCAGACAACAATCAAAGATGTATACCGGAGTTGTCAAATCCGGTGGACAGGAGAACAGAATTAACATAGGTCCTTGAAAGCTTTTCTGAACAGCTCAGTATTTAGTGGCTCTGCAGCCTTGACAGTGACTGGAAGTGCATTCCACAGCTGAGGAGCCGCACAACTGAAAGCATTATCACCCATAGTTTTTAGTGTGCTGTGGGGCTGCTGAAGGGAGATGGACCTGGAGGAGCGAAGGGTGCATGTGGTAGGATGAAGTCAGACAGATACTTGGGTCCAGAGTTGTACTCTAGATGGACTTTAGATGTGCTAACAGCCTTAGTTGTTAGCCACCATATTGTGTTCTCTGCATAATTGAAGTCTGTTTGAATTAGCTTCAGTAACTGTTTGATTTAGTGTCTCTGTATTGACTTCATTACATAGTTTCTTCGGATAGCCTTATGTATTCATTAGTAGAGTATATTTGTCTTTGCCTAGTCATCACAGATGCTGTTATATAAGTCTGCTTTGGAGACTGATTTCCAAAACTTTCTGAAAATATTTTAGATTCATTGCAGCTTTTGCTTTTGTTTGGCAAAGTATTGTTCAATTATTTACATTGTATCATCATACAGAAGGTAAATTCATTTAGTTTTGATTTCCCTCATAGCTCTTCATACAGTACAGTGTGTGACCGACCGGCTTGATTCGGTCTTATGTAGCAATGGTGTTTTTTATATTGGATAAAAGTAGAGTCTCAGAGCTAGAAACTAGTATATCACACACTACAGTTGAGGACCAATGGGAAAGTAATTCTGCTTGTTGGTAAACTTGTAACCTCACTTTTGAGAAAATGGGCCTTGAATTTTTTTGTACCTAATAGAGAGCTCTTCTTTGTCTACACCCATTAAGCATCGTTCACACCCTCTTAAGCTTTAGCCCCACCCACCTCTAAGGATTCACATGTGAGGCTATGTACTAAATTACCAAAGATTTCAAGACTAAAGGCTGGTTTATAGTACGGATGTGTTCGTAAATTTAATCTGCAGTGCCAGAGTGTCTGCGCATTCGTAAACTAAGAGCGATGCCAGATTGTCCATTCGTAGAGCACACTGGACGCTCTGGCTGAGTAGTAGGGTTGATCCGAGCGTTCTGACCCAACAACAGTAGTCAAGCACCCAAGCTAACTGGCTAACATTGACAACCGTGCTAGATACTTCCAGCAATGAAAGATACTTCCAAATGAGAGATCAGCTCACTTTGACCATTTTACTCACCCTAGCAGAGCTAGTTAGGCTGTTTATCCAGAGTGTTGGTGACGGCAACTGTGCTGCTGGCAACAATTTCATTATGCTTTTTTGCCAACATTTACTGACACCCGCCATACTCAACGGGTGTTGAGCGTTCGTAAATTCATCAGTTATTCTGCGCTCTGGCACACTCAGATGAGAATGCTCTGAAATCAAAGAAGATAACTAGAGGGAATTTATCAGCTACGTGATATCTTTCAAAAAACCTGCGTTAGAAAGGATTACCTTCACATACTGACCAGCTCATGTTATGAACAGAAGTGTGCTACTGTACATGGCAGATCAATCCAAACTCATCTCTTGGCATGTCCAGCCCACTCATTATCTCAGACAGTCATGGCTTGCGGGAAGGTTTCTTGCTTTTTCCATGGCTAAACCAACTTGGCTCTTGATTAACAATATTATTAGTATTTACAGATGGTATACAAGTTTGCTATTAAGGCACACGAAAGTTCACGTTCCTGAAGACATTTCTGCCCAAAAACGTATTTTGATTTCAAAAAGGTTTACATTCAATTGGAGTCCCATGAAGAAGTGTCGCGCGACATGTCTCGTTTTCTGAAATGAGTCACGTATGTTTGTTTGCTTATGCACACACACACACACACACACACACACACACACACACACACACACACACACACACACACACACACACACACACACACAACTTATTTTTTCTGTCTGTTTTTGTTTCCAGACCTCCACCACCACAGTGAACATAGTGGTGACTGATGTCAACGATAACAACCCCAAGTTTGATCTGACCCTACCCAGAAACCTCACTGTCCAGGAGGAGGAGGCAAACATGTTTGTGGGTCAAGTCACGGTAAGCACATCTGATGGGCTAAAGATGCACACAATATGGTAGTATGTTTTTTGAAATTCACCTGAATACCTTGAACATGAATATGAAGTATAACAACCTTACTTTCTCCTGACATTTCCCTTCTTTCTACCTTTCTACCTGGCACAGCTTTACTAAGCAGGCCTGCTTTACCATTTATCTAACCCAGCTACTCCCAAAGTCCTACAGGTGTCCACAGCAACACATGTGGCGATAACTCCGACAGGCTCTAATTGACTGGAATACAATTCTTTGCTGAGTTGGGATCAAAATTATTACCTTTCCCTAGTGATATCAATATTTTGTTTTGAGCTGCACCCTGATAAATGATGACACATGAAGTGTTAAAGGGCAATTCCACCACTTTTCAACCTCATTTTAATTATCTCCAGCACAGTATCAGTGTCTACGTACCGTTTTCTGAAAATGGCGCATTTCTACGTTTCTACCTTGTTTCACTTTTAACTTTGTTTGGGACATGGGGTAAGTGGTTTTTTTTTTCAAAAAACAGCAACAACAAATGCTGAAAAACAAAAAAAAACTAATATACAGTTTTCCTAGGCATGACCATGTTGCATCAAGACCATGTTTAAAAAAGAAGAAATACAAACTTCCATGACATTTGCATCAATTAATTATCTGTGGAATGATTACAGTTCTGCCGAGGGATATGACAGGTAGGTCAAACTACCACTAAATTGTATGTTCACTCACACTGTGCCGTAGCAGATCAGTGAATGACAATTCACAGAAAATAATGATTTCTTTTTAAAGTGCTAGAAGGGAGATAAGGTTAATTTCTATGGGAATGGGAGCCCTTTGTGTTGCATCATGCTGACACACATTCTAATCTGTCTTCACATGCACCAACCCTGGAACACCAAGACTGATCTCTGACTTTAAAGTTCCCATATCTCAAATATTTATTTTTAAGTTACTAACATAGAGTACAAATGTCACAGAAATGGATAGGGGAAGTAATACATGTATCAATAGCACACAAAACAAATTCATTGGTGCATTTTATACAAAAATAAAGCTGTTTCTTCTCCATGGGCTATTTAAGTCTGACCCTTGAGTTCCACAGTTCTGCTGGTTGTTATCCTTCTGCTGTAATCAGAGACTGACTCAGACCTGAGACACCAACTTTACTTGACACCCAGCATCATAACGGCAGGTTGGCAGGTAGCCTAATGGTTAGAGCGTTGGGCCAGTAACCGAAAGGTTGCTAAATCGAATCCCGAGCTAATAAGGTACAAATATGTTGTTCTGCTCCTAAACAGGGCAGTTAATTAACTTAATACATGATTCCATAACAGATATGGAATCATGTAGCAACCAAAAATGTGTTAAACAGATCAAAATATGTTTTCTATTTCAGATTCTTCAAAGTAGCCAACCTTTACCTTGATAAAAGCTTTGCACACTCTTGGCATTCTCACAAGCAGCTTCATGAGGTAGTCACCTGCAATACATTTCAATTAACTTGTAATTTGTGGAATTTATATCCTTCTTAATGCGTTTGTGCCAATCAGTTGTGTTGTGACAAGGTAGGGGTGGTATACAGAAGATAGCCACCCTATTTGGTTAAAGACGAAGTCCATATTATGGAAAGAACAGATCAAATAAGCAAAGAGAAATGACAGTCCATCATTACTTTAAGGAGTCAGGATGATTGGAAAATAGCCTAGGCTCTATATTAGGCAATATTAGGCTACTGTGTGAGCAAACGATGAGCAAACAAAACAATGAGCTACCACTTCCACTTGTCCAGCCAGAGATCAATTAACCAAATGTACAGACAGAGTCAGTGAAAGAAAATTACATTGACTGATAAAAAATTATAATCAGACAAGTCACAGGCTTTTGGTCGGGGGTAGGACAGGCAACTATGCAAGTTAAGAGCTAAATCCACGTGAATAACACAATACGAAATGTTTTGATAAGCTAATATATGAGCAAACTTGTATAAAGATGATCATTAACACTCACCTCAATGTAGCTCACATGTCTTCAGCCTTGTATCCAAACGAGGATTAATTGAAAACTAAAATCTGACATTGATGAATTTATCTAGACGAGTCCCCCAAGTTTGTCTCAAAGCAAAGCGATGGCGCTGTCCCAATCAAAACGTCGCTGAACTGATAATCTAGGTGGCCATCATGGCGATTGCTTTAAAATAGTATAATGTTTGGATATGACTTTGGGAGTTTCAATACAAACAAAAATTTGATACAAGTTTTCAATTGCATTAGCTTACTTTATTCCAATATTTTCATAATTCAGTTGATCATAACTAAATTGTCTTTTCCTTTCTCTGCACTTCCTCTATAGGCCCAATGGCTGTTTTCTCATCTCCTCATTCCGCTGCTGCCCTCCTCTGCCGCGTTGTTCTCAACACCAGTATAAATCAATATAGCCTACTGTTTTATAGAAATCTGAATTTTTTCGGTTCAAGGCTCAATTAATTTATGTGATGTCGGACCAGACCTGGGCTCGGGCTTCAGCTCACCGCGCTTGGGTCGGACCGGAATTGAATTTCGATGAGAAGTTTAAACTGCATTAGGGTCTTGTGTGCAGTCTAGTGTGCAGTGCAAAGTATTCACCCCCTTGGCATTTTTCCTATTTTGTTGCCTTACAAAAAAAAGCAATTTTAATTCTAGTTTGTATATTTGATTTACACAACATCCCTAAAATTTTGAAGATGCCAAATAATTTTTGGGTTGAAACAAGCAAGAAATAAGACAAATAACAGAACTTGAGCATGCATAACTATTCACCCCCTCAAAGTCAGCATTTTGTAGAGCCAACTTTTGCAGAAATTACAGCTGCAAGTCTCTTGGGGTATGTCTCTATAGAGCTTGGCACATCTAGCCACTGGGATTTTTGCCCATTCTTCAAGGCAAAACTGCTCCAGCTCCTTCAAGTTGGATGGGTTCCGCAGGTGTACAGCAATCTTTAAGTCATACCACAAATTCTCAATTGGATTGAGGTCTGGGCTTTGACAAGGCCATTCCAAGGCATTTAAATGTTTCCCCTTAAACCACTCGTGTTGCTTTAGCAGTATGCTTATGGTCGTTGTCCTGCTGGAAGGTGAACCTCCATCCCAGTCAAAAATCTCTGGAAGACAGAAACAGGTTTCCCCTCAAGAAATTCCCTATATTTAGCGCCATCCATCATTCCTTCAATTCTGAGCAGTTTCCCAGTCCCTGTCGATGAAAAACATCTCCACATCATGATGCTGCCACCACCATGCTTCACCGTGGGGATGGTGTCTCGGGGTGATGAGAAGTGTTAGGTGTGCGCGAGACGTAGCATTTTCCTTGATGGCCAAAAAGCTCAATTCTAGTCTCTGACCAGAGTAGCTTCTTCCATATGTTTGGGGTGTCTCCCACATGCCTTTAGGCAAACACCAAATGTGTTTGCTTATTTTTTTTCTTTAAAAACCTCTTAGAGCTACCCCCTACTTTTTTCAATTTCCACCTGAAGACATACCCAAATCTAACTGCCTGTAGCTCAGGCTCAGAACCAAGGATATGCATATTCTTGATTTCATTTGAAAGAAATCACTCTGAAGCTTGTGTAAATGTGAATTGAATGTAGGAGAATATAACACAATAGATCTGGTTTAGATACAACAATAAAAATGAAAAAACATATGGTTTTACCATCATCTTTAAAATGAAAAAGACAAAACAAACATTCAGATAGGATGATGGGGACAATTTCCGTGAAAAATATAAGAGGGCAACAGTACCTGTGCGAAGTTTCAGAATGATAACTTCTAAAATGAGTGTGCTACATGACATTTATCATAAAGTCACCCAGGTGTCCGACACAAGTAGCCCAAAGTGGCAAAATTGGTGAAGTTTTACATTTTTAATGGAATAACTATATACAAAATACCAAAATGGTATTCTAACACAGCCCCCCCAAAAATTGAGAAAAAACATAAATAAAAAATATATACACTTACAAAATAACACTTTCAATATTTGGAAGATGACCTCAGTCCTCTAAACAATATTGTGCTGCTGATGCCAGGTGCCATAGCAGTCTCTTTCTGCTGTAAAGCAGGGGGTCACCAAGCATGTGGTGCAGGTTATGGGGGACTTCATTTTGCAAAGAACACAGCAACGCCTCCATGCTGTGCCCTTTTGGCCCTGAGGCACATCCATGCCTGCTGAAATAAATTTGGGCCGATGAACACCACTTGTGGCAGGAGCTGGATAAACCAGCTTCAGTGGGGGATGGACACCTTGGCACCGGGGGCTCCCATTCGGAGTCAGTGTCACTGTGAAAGAAAATGTTCAGTTAGAATAGTTTCACATGAGCCCTGTATCAACAGGTATAATAAACATACACACACACACACACATATATATATATATATATATATATATATATATATATATATATATATATATATATATATATATATATATATATATATATATATATATATATATATATATATATATATATATATATATATATATATATATATATATGAGAGAGAGAGAGAGTACAGGGAATATAAGTTTGAATATATTATTATAGACCTGATAGATCTAATGTCTCATTTATATTATGACATTTCAGCTAGATCTACTGTCTCTATTATATTATGACAGACCAGCTAGATCTACTGTCTCCATTTCACTTTGGCCATTGTTGTGGGCCTGCCCTCCCCTCAACAGCCTCAAATAGGCTATTTCATTTCACAAATAATGTTTTATATTATTAATTTCAAACAACGGCATTGGCATGAGAAAAACTTACCAGTCCAAAACGATGTCCTCTCCGTTCAAAAAATATTCCTCCATTTGGGAATCGCTAAATGAATCATAAAAATTGTGTGTACAGCTGTATATCTACACTTAGATTTAGCTTTCCCTGACTTAGTCGCCAAACTGATTGATATATAAACAGCTGAAGCGCTTTACCAAAACAACTCTGTGCGTAACATGCGTTGCTCCTTCCGGTATGAAACTTCAATGGCGAATGACCCTCTTTGCGCCGGAGGTTACTACATGGGTTGGTCTTCCAACACATAAACATTACATATTGCATTTACATTACATTTACATTTAAGTCATTTGGCAGACGCTCTTATCCAGAGCGACTTACAAATTGGTGAATTCACCTTATGACATCCAGTGGAACAGCCACTTTACAATAGTGCATCTAAATCATTTAAGGGGGGGGTGAGAAGGATTACTTTATCCTATCCTAGGTATTCCTTAAAGAGGTGGGGTTTCAGGTGTCTCCGGAAGGTGGTGATTGACTCCGCTGTCCTGGCGTCGTGAGGGAGTTTGTTCCACCATTGGGGGGCCAGAGCAGCGAACAGTTTTGACTGGGCTGAGCGGGAACTGTACTTCCTCAGTGGTAGGGAGGCGAGCAGGCCAGAGGTGGATGAACGCAGTGCCCTTGTTTGGGTGTAGGGCCTGATCAGAGCCTGGAGGTACTGCGGTGCCGTTCCCCTCACAGCTCCGTAGGCAAGCACCATGGTCTTGTAGCGGATGCGAGCTTCAACTGGAAGCCAGTGGAGAGAGCGGAGGAGCGGGGTGACGTGAGAGAACTTGGGAAGGTTGAACACCAGACGGGCTGCGGCGTTCTGGATGAGTTGTAGGGGTTTAATGGCACAGGCAGGGAGCCCAGCCAACAGCGAGTTGCAGTAATCCAGACGGGAGATGACAAGTGCCTGGATTAGGACCTGCGCCGCTTCCTGTGTGAGGCAGGGTCGTACTCTGTGGATGTTGTAGAGCATGAACCTACAGGAACGGGCCACCGCCTTGATGTTAGTTGAGTTCCCCGGGAGGAAGAGCAGCTCCGTCTTGCCGAGGTTCAGCTTGAGGTGGTGATCTGTCATCCACACTGATATGTCTGCCAGACATGCAGAGATGCGATTCGCCACCTGGTCATCAGAAGGGGGAAAGGAGAAGATTAATTGTGTGTCGTCTGCATGGCAATGATAGGAGAGACCATGTGAGGTTATGACAGAGCCAAGTGACTTGGTGTATAGCGAGAATAGGAGAGGGCCTAGAACAGAGCCCTGGGGGACACCAGTGGTGAGAGCGCGTGGTGAGGAGACAGATTCTCGCCACGCCACGCCACCTGGTAGGAGCGACCTGTCAGGTAGGACGCAATCCAAGCGTGGGCCGCGCCGGATATGCCCAACTCGGAGAGGGTGGAGAGGAGGATCTGATGGTTCACAGTATCGAAGGCAGCCAATAGGTCTAGAAGGATGAGTGCAGAGGAGAGAGAGTTAGCTTTAGCAGTGCGGAGCACCTCCGTGATACAGAGAAGAGCAGTCTCAGTTGAGTGACTAGTCTTGAAACCTGACTGATTTGGATCAAGAAGGTCATTCTGAGAGAGATAGCGGGAGAGCTGGCCAAGGACGGCACGTTCAAGAGTTTTGGAGAGAAAAGAAAGAAGGGATACTGGTCTGTAGTTGTTGACATCGGAGGGATCGAGTGTAGGTTTTTTCAGAAGGGGTGCAACTCTCGCTCTCTTGAAGACGGAAGGGACGTAGCCAGCGGTCAGGGATGAGTTGATGAGCGAGGTGAGGTAAGGGAGAAGGTCTCCGGAAATGGTCTGGAGAAGAGAGGAGGGGATAGGGTCAAGCGGGCAGGTTGTTGGGCGGCCGGCCGTCACAAGAAGCGAGATTTCATCTGGAGAGAGAGGGGAGAAAGAGGTCAGAGCACAGGGTAGGGCAGTGTGAGCAGAACCAGCGGTGTCGTTTGACTTAGCAAACGAGGATCGGATGTCGTCGACCTTCTTTTCAAAATGGTTGACGAAGTCATCTGCAGAGAGGGAGGAGGGGGGGGGGAGGAGGATTCAGGAGGGAGGAGAAGGTGGCAAAGAGCTTCCTAGGGTTAGAGGCAGATGCTTGGAATTTAGAGTGGTAGAAAGTGGCTTTAGCAGCAGAGACAGAGGAGGAAAATGTGAAGAGGAGGGAGTGAAAGGATGCCAGGTCCGCAGGGAGGCGAGTATTCCTCCATTTCCGCTCGGCTGCCCGGAGCCCTGTTCTGTGAGCTCGCAATGAGTCGTCGAGGCACGGAGCGGGAGGGGAGGACCGACCCGGCCTGGAGGATAGGGGACATAGAGAGTCAAAGGATGCAGAAAGGGAAGAGAAGAGGGTTGAGGAGGCAGAATCAGGAGATAGGTTGGAGAAGGTTTGAGCAGAGGGAAGAGATGATAGGATGGAAGAGGAGAGAGTAGCGGGGGAGAGAGAGTGAAGGTTGGGACGGCGCGATACCATCCGAGTAGGGGCAGTGTGGGAAGTGTTGGATGAGAGCGAGAGGGAAAAGGATACAAGGTAGTGGTCGGAGACTTAGAGGGGAGTTGCAATGAGGTTAGTGGAAGAACAGCATCTAGTAAAGATGAGGTCGAGCGTATTGCCTGCCTTGTGAGTAGGGGGGGAAGGTGAGAGGGTGAGGTCAAAAGAGGAGAGGAGTGGAAAGAAGGAGGGAGAGAGGAATGAGTCAAAGGTAGACGTGGGGAGGTTAAAGTCGCCCAGGACTGTGAGAGGTGAGCCGTCCTCAGGAAAGGAGCTTATCAAGGCATCAAGCTCATTGATGAACTCTCCGAGGGAACGTGGAGGGCGATAAATGATAAGGATGTTAAGCTTGAAAGGGCTGGTAACTGTGACATTATGGAATTCAAAGGAGGCGATAGACAGATGGGAAGGGGAGAAAGAGAGAATGACCACTTGGGAGAGATGAGGATCCCGGTGCCACCACCCCGCTGACCAGAAGCTCTCGGGGTGTGCGAGAACACGTGGGCGGACGAAGAGAGAGCAGTAGGAGTAGCAGTGTTATCTGTGGTGATCCATGTTTCCGTCAGTGCCAAGAAGTCGAGGGACTGGAGGGAGGCATAGGCTGAGATGAACTCTGCCTTGTTGGCCGCAGATCGGCAGTTCCAGAGGCTACCGGAGACCTGGAACTCCACGTGGGTCGTGCGCGCTGGGACCACCAGATTAGGGTGGCCGCGGCCACGCGGTGTGGAGCGTTTGTATGGTCTGTGCCGTTTACCTCAGCTCATTGGCTATCTACCCAGCTAGATTTCAAGACGATCAGTGGTCATTGGGTTCAAATACAGTCAATCAACGAAACAGCGGTCATATCATTGGTGCACAATGACGTCATTACTTGTTGTCTTCAAATCGGTTTCTTTCAGTTAATGCGTCCTGCAAAATGACCCATCAGGTTAGGTTGTGTTATATACTTTGTTGCCTCTCTGGTTGGGTTACAAACAAACCAGCTGATTGCAATGAAACCAAACATGACTGGAAAAGTCACGTTTCGTGTGTGTATTTACACCGAATGTGTCGTCGAAAATGGAATGAGACGGAATTCATGACACAAGCGATTCACAAAATGTTTCGTGTTCGGCTATAAAATGGATGTTATAAACAAAAGACCATTCATTGTGTAACAATGAGCATTGTGATTGCAAACAGAGGAAGATCGTCAAAGGTTACAATTTATTTTATTGCAGTTTGTGAATTTGTTACGCCTGTGCTGGTTGAAATAGTTGTTTTCTATGGGGCTCTATCCTCAGATAATCGCATCGTATTATTTCGCAGTAAATCCTTTTTTAAATCTGACAACGCAGTTGGATTAGCAAGATTCTAGGCTTTCGACCCATGTGAGACACTTGTATTTCCATTCATGCTTAATATGACTATTTATGTAGCGATCACTGTATGTTGTCGAATTTCATCCCGCTAAAGGGTTCGGTGCGCAGAGAGGTTAATTAAGCAATGGCTTTTTCTGGCCACTCTTCAGTAAAGCCCAGCTCTGTGGAGTGTACTGCTTAAAGTGGTCCTGTGGACAGATACTCCAATCTCTGCTGTGGAGCTTTGCAGCTCCTTCATGGTTATCTTTGGTCTCTTTGTTGCCTCTCTTTGTTTCTGATATTTTTTTATAACCCAACCCTGATCTGTACTTCTCCACAACTTTGTCCCTGACCTGTTTGGAGAGCTCCTTTGTCTTCATGGTGTCACTTGCTTGGTGGTTCCCCTTGCTTAGTGGTGTTGCAGAATTTGGGCCTAACAGAACAGGTGTATGTATACTAAGATCATGTGACAGATCATGTGACACTTAGATTGCACACAGGTGGACTTTATTTAACTAATTATGTGACTGCTGAAGGTAATTCATTGCACCAGATTTTATTTAGGGGCTTCATAGCCAAGGGTGTGAATACATATGCATTCACCACTTTTCCATTTAAAAATACAATTTCTTTTAAATTTCACTTCACCAATTTTGACAGTTTTGTGTATGTCCATTACATTAAATCCAAACAAAAATCAATTTAAATGACAGGTTGTAATGCAACAAAATAGGAATAAGACTAAGGGGGATGAATATTTTTGCAAGGCACTGTATGTGTGTGCTTTGAATTTAGGGCAACTTTGTGTGAAGTAAGTACGCTAGGCTAAAGGCTTCTATGCCACAACCTGTTTGGATCATGTGCTATTTATTCTTGGGGTAATCTGCTGCTGTGCATGCTGTGAATTTTGTGGAATTGCATTTGTGCGACATTGGGGGTTATTTTTTATTTTTCTCAGGTCTTGTCATTTTATTTTGTGAGGAAATGTATAGAGTGGTCCCAGGACCGGTGTTAATCGCTAATATACAGTACCATTTTATATGACAGACCCTTTTTATGGAGGCCTGTGAAGAGCACTCATGTCTCAATAGATGGGCATATACTGTAAATGCAGTACTTGACCCTTAATCTGCATGCAGATGTTACCATTGCATGGGGTTTGCACTACATATATCATCCATGTATTTTAATGCTAATCCTGAAGGATAAGTAAGGGATAATCAATGAGGGTCTATGGGTCTATTTCTAGGGAAATAATGTACGTCACAGAAGGTGTGTGTGCAACGACATGCTGCGGAGATGTACTCACCTTCAGCAGAGTTACATTATTTCCAGAGAACAAATAGGCTGCGTTTACGCAGACAGCCCAATTCTGATAGTTCTTCACTAATTTGTCTTTTGTCCAATGAGATCATATCTTTTAACCATAATTGGGAAAAATATCTGAATTGGACTGCATGTGTAATTGCAGTCTTAACTTTTAATAGATATGAGAGACAATGAATGCTCAGCTTCCTTAAAGAGCATAAAAAATGGCTGCTGACCAACGTGGTAGTGCTAAAGTGTGCTTGTTTGTTTGTCGTTCAATTAATTTACTATGTATTACAGGAATTTGGCCCGTTGAAAAGCCTGTGAGCTGTGTGGTGCATAATGATGTCAACCTTTGTGGTTAATTTGCAGATGTGACTCACCACTTGGATTCGGTCTATGTAGCAACATTTGAATTTCTGTTTTTTTACATTGGATAAAAGTAGAGGCTCAGAGCTACAAAATGGTATATCATACACTGCAGTTGAGGAAACAATGGGAAAGTAATTCCGATTTGAAGGTTGATAAACTTGTAAACTCACTTGTAAAACTGTCTATCAATGTTTTGGTACTACTTTTGGAGATCCCTTTGTCAACACCCATTCAGCATAGTTCACACCCTCTTTTTTTATGTTTGACTTTTATTTAACTAGGCAAGTCAGTTAAGAACAAATTATTATTTACAATGACAGCCTAGGAACAGTGGGTTAGCTGCCCTGCTCAGGGGCAGAATAACATTTTTACCTTGTCAGCTCAGGGATTTGATCTAGCAACATTTCAGTTATTGGCCCAATGCTCTAACCACTAGGCTACCTGCCGTACCTTACACCTTACCCCCTACTCCCACCCATCTCTTTAAGTGTTGATCTGTGCATTCTGTACTATCTTGCCAGCTACTTCCAGGCATCTAAGAGCGAGAGAACGGCCCACTGAACATGATTTGCCCTAGCAGAGCTGGTTAGGTTGGTTTTGGTGATTGCAACTGTGCTATCAGATTGTCCGTTTGTAAATTCAGAGCGTTTCGCGTTCAGAGCGCACACTGGACACTCTGGCCAATAAGTAGGGTTGTTCCGAAAGCTGTGACCTCACATCGACAGTCAAACACCCAAGCTAACTGGTTAGCTACTTCCAGACACATAATGAGAGAACACCCCACTCTGACTGTTTTACTCCCCCTAACAGAGCTGGTTAGGATGTTTTCATGTTATCCACAGCTTTGGTGACTGTAACTGTGCTGCTGGCAACAATTGAATTACGCTTTGTTGCCAAAGTTTACTGGCACGGACATATTCAATTGGTGTTGAGCGTTCAAATATTAGTTAGTTATTCTGCGCTCTGGCACACTAAATATGAGTACTTTGTTAACTTCTTGCGTCGAGCAATCCCGGATCCGGGATCCTATTTATAACCTCAAGCTCATTAGCATAACGCAACGTTAACTATTCATGAAAATCGCAAATGAAATGAAATAAATATATTTGCTCTCAAGCTTAGACTTTTGTTAACAACACTGTCATCTCAGATTTTCAAAATATACTTTTGAACCATAGCAAAACAAGCATTTGTGTAAGAGTATTGATAGCTTGCGTAGCATTTAGCGTAGCATTTAGCAGGCAACATTTGCACAAAAACCAGAAAACGATTCAAATAAAATCATTTACCTTTGAAGAACTTTGGAAGTTTTCAATGAGGAGACTCTCAGTTACATAGCAAATGTTCAGTTTTTCCTGAAAGATTCTTTGTGTAGGAGAAATCGCTCCGTTTTGTAAATCACGTTTGGGTACCAAAAAAAATGAAAATTCAGTCATCAAAACGGCGAACTGTTTTCCAAATTAACTCCATAATATTGACTGAAACACGGCAAACGCTGTTTAGAATCAATCCTCAAGGTGTTTTTCACATATCTCTTCATTGATATATCGTTTGTGGATGTCTACTTTCTCCACCGAATCGCTTGGAAAAAGGCGTGCAGTTGAAGATGACGCACCAATTTCGACGGAGGACACCGGGCGGACACCTGGTAAATGTAGTCTCTTTTGGTCAATCTTCCAATGATATGCCTACAAATACGTCACAATGCTGCAGACACCTTGGGGAAACGGGCAGGCTCATTCCTTGCGCATTCACAGCCATATAAAGAGACAATGAAAAACAAAGCCTCAAAAATCCTGCTCATTTCCTGTTTGAAGTTTCATCTTGGTTTCGCCTGTAGCATCAGTTCTGGGGCACTCACAGACAATATCTTTGCAGTTTTGGAAACGTCAGATTGTTCTCTTTCCAAAGCTGTCAATTATATGCATAGTCGAGCATCTTTTTGTGACAAAATATTGGGCTTAAAACGGGCACGTTTTTTTATCTAATAAGGAAATAGCGCCCCCATAGATGGAAAAGGTTAAGAAACGGAGCAAGATATAGAGCTAAGTAAACAATTAATCCCAACGCATGACATAACATTAGTTAGCGAGCCAGCCAGCTAACGTTAGCTAGGTAGCACACTAACAGCACACTAACTTGAAATGAAAATAAAATTAGTGGAGTCTTTTGTTAGGACATGTAGCTAGCTAGCTAGCTAAACAATGGACCATAATCACAACTCATGACGTTAATACCCTGCATTGATCTACAGGTAGCTAACCAACCAGGTTCAATGGCTATAACTAGTCAAACAAATGTGTCTGAGATATGAAGAATAAGATCATACACATAATGTTAGCTAGCGACCCAGCCAGCTAAGGTTAGCTAGCTAACAGTAAGCTTCAAATGAAAACACTTTCTGTCAAAATTAGAAATGTGTAATATCTGAAAATGTAGCTAGGTAGACTATCTTACCAGTATACATCATGGTTGGACGCTTCTCCTGTCTGATGCCATGCACAATGTAATCAAGACTGTTGTTTTCGTCATCTCCTTAGCTATTATACTCGAATTCCACTGATTTCAAAACTCGGTCCACCATAAAGTGGAGAGCATACACAAACATTAGCTAGCGAGCTAATGTTAGCTAGCTAACAGTACACTTTAACTTGAAATTAGGGTTGCAGTTTTACTACACAATCATTTTTTTAAAGCTGCGTTGGACACGATTACCTAGACATACTGACCAGTTCCAATAGACAGACGTGTGCTATATGACAGACCAATCAAAACTCATCTCTCGGCATGTCCAGCCTACTTATTATCTCGGCCAATCATGGCTAGCGGGAAGGTTGCTCACTTTTTCTGTGGCTTAACCAACTAGGCTCGTATTTTACCAATTTTATTAGTATTTACAGATGGCATACAAGTTTGATATTAAGGCCCATGAAAGTTCAGAAGTTCGAGAAGGCATTTCTGCCAAAAAACGTACAATTCTTTTTTACTTTGAAACAGCTCTATTGTGAAGTCATAACTTGCAACATATGCATAGTTTACTCAATCGGGTAACATACTGGCATGTTGTTCTTTCTTCTGTTTTCGGAAGGTTTAACACCAGGGCTCAATCTTTAGCCTTGGCTTTGAGCATTTATCTCGCTTTCTATGTAGAACAAAATGGGGGTAAATCACCCTTACCCCATCTAAGCCCTCTCTCTCTTTCATTTTCATCTGTTTCCTTGATTCTCTGTGTGTTACTCCTTCCATCCCTAGCCGGAGTTAATAACTCAGCAGTCAGGCTTGAATTGAACAGTGGCAGGAGAAGTGTGACCAGATTTCAAAGTTTTCCCCCCTTCTCTCTCTCCTGCCCTCTCCCTCTTTCCCTGTTACCATGATTACAACAGAGAGGAATTTGTGTCTGCTATTCACACACAAAAACCACGATGGCACACACACTCACACACAAGCTTGCACAAACTCACACACTGGAATAACAATGACCTGACATATTCATTATGGATTTAGAATTTGTTAAGTAACTAACTTTCTGTCTACCCTGAAGGATCCTCAAAATGTACCTCATATTTTCCCTATTCAAGGAATTCCCTTTATAGGAAGAGGTTTATGGCCCTTTAAACTTATTGATGATTAGTCATGTCTGTGACAAAGACACTTATCTTAATGTGAACAGAAAATTAGACTGAAATTAACACTGGGCTTTAATTTATGAGAACCATGTCAGCTTAGTAATTTTTAAGTGTACATTATTAAAGTGTGTTTGCATGAGTAAGTTTTAACACATTTTAACTGTGGCTTTATTCATGATATAGCACAACCCCTTGTACCTTACTGCTTATGTATTTCCATATTTACCTTTCCCTTCTTTACTCCACATATTTACACTTCCCCTGCAGGTCACAGATCCAGATGCAGGGGCTAACGGTCTGGTGCGCTACAGGATAGTCAACCACCCAGGTTTCTTCACCATCAACGAGAACGGCAGCATATTCACCGCAGTGCCTCTGGATCGGGAGCTCAGGAGTCAGTATGACCTGATAGTGGAGGCCTCTGATGTGGCGGTGGATCCCCGCAGGACCACCTTCACCCTTTCTGTCCTTGTGATAGACATCGATGACAACAGCCCAGAGTTCTCCCAGAAGACCTATGTTGTCAACGTCCCCGAGAACAGCCCTGTCGACACTGTGCTGCTGCGTTTCAGTGTAAGTCTGTGTGTGTGTGTGTGTGTGTGTGTGTGTGTGTGTGTGTGCGTGTGCAAGTGCGGGTATGTGCTACAGCTTCACTGAGTAATGAGCATGGTGGTTCTGAGACTTAGTGTAAGTGTGGGTGTGGGGGAGGGGAGGGGATTCTGTAGCTTCTCTCTCTGTGAGGCTTTGTGCAGTGCAGTAAGGGCTTCAAACAGCTTAACTATTAAATTCACCCTTTAACATCCTTTAACTTCAAAGCGACTCCAGCTATCAGCCGATTTGGCCTCCATTTCAACTGCCATTCTCTTCCAGGCTGGTAGCAAACATCTATAAAAATGTGAATTTCATTGCAATGGTTCTGACTGCAGCACCTCCACCCACCCATCCCTCTCTCTATCTCTCTCTCATCCCTCCCTCTCTCCCTCCATCCCAGGCGGTGGATGCAGACCTGTTCTCTAACATAACGTACCGTATCAAGTCTGCGGAGGACATGAAGCTGTTCTCAGTGAACCCGATCTCAGGCGAGCTGTCAGTCCTGCAGACCCTGGACTTTGAGGACCTGGCTAGTATGGGTATGGGGGCCAACTATACCTTCCAGGTGGAGGCTGTCGACGAGGCTGGGGCCATGCCCCCCGGTGAGGCCACCGTCACTATTTGGATCACGGTACGATCACTTCGCTCTGTATTCACTGTGTTTGTCATGAGTGATAGTAAAAGTAAAAAATACTGTTGCTTAACACTTATTGTTTCCACTCATGATGGTGTCTAGTAGGCTAGTGCTTGAAGGATGTGCAAGTTATGGCCCTCATCAAGGTAAAAGCACTTCTTGCTTTACATGTACAATGTTATGTACCATCATGGTCCCTAAGGACAAGTATCGGTGGTGAAGGATGCACACTAACAACACTGTAGAAGTAATAGTCATAGTCTGCTGTCACTCTTTATTCACTGTGCTCTACATAAAATTTGGAAGCTTTCCTCCTCTGGTTAGGATGAATAAAATCCAACTATTTTACCCTCATGGCCTCCCAGCAAAAGTAGTGCTGGTATAAATCAACAAAGCAATACTGTTTCACTGCCAGGAGCAGTAGTAACAGTTATAGACAATACATTATATTGTGCATTAGATAGGAGAAGCAATAGTTATTATTGTGGAAGCTAGAGGTGCTGATAGCAGTGATAGAAACAATCTATTTTAGAGGCAGTACGTTTATCTCAATATTTGAACATTGAGAAAGGACCTTCATTAGCAGTATCACTATGAAGAGAGTAGTACTTTAGCTCTACATGAATAGCAGTCATGGTATTATGTCATTTGTTGTGAATTTCATTTAATGATCACCTCATTCTACTAGGCTAGCTAAGAGACTCTTGCATTGGAGTCATGATTACGTCTTTGTTATGGCTGATCCAAGGCTAAATGCATATTCGGAGCCATTGTGCCTTTCTACCCTTAGCCTTCACATCACAAAGATGTGCTTTGATTTGATTTATTAGGATCCCCATTAAACGATGCCAATGGTGACCTCAAGTCTTACAGTGGTCCGACATATAACGAAAAAGACCACTGGTAGCATGTCTTTTGGTGTCAGTGCTGTGTGTAGAAAAAAAACACATTTGTAGAGGTCCTAAAGAGCTACCCTGCGCTACACCACACTTTACATGTTTGACATTAGAGAAGCTTCCAACATATTGATGTTTCTTATGAAAACTGTTTACAATCAAGCTTAACACCAAGTAATTTAGTCTCCTCAACCTGTTCAACAGCCAAACCCTTTATACTTAGATTCAGCTGAGGTCTAGAACTTAGGGAATGATTGAAAACAAATGCCATATTTATTACGGCCACCCATTCCAAAACTGACTGCAACCCTTTCTTAACTTCTTGCGTTGAGCAATCCCGTATCCGGGAGCGTAATCATAGCCTCAAGCTCATTAGCATAACGCAACGTTAACCTGTTGATGCTCTGGGGGCGCTATTTCATTTTTGGATGAAAAACGTTCCCGTTTTAAACAAGATATTTTGTCACAAAAAGATGCTCGACTATGCATATAATTGATAGCTTTCGAAAGAAAACACTCTGACGTGTCCAGAACTACCAAGATATTTGCTGTGCGTGCCCTAGAACGTGAGCTTCAGGCAAAACCAAGATGAGACGGCATCCAGGAAATGAGCAGGATTTTTGAGGCTCTGTTTTCCATTGTCTCCTTATATGGCTGTGAATGCGAGAGGAATGAGCCTGCCCTTTCTGTCGTTTCCCCAAGGTGTCTGCAGCATTGTGACGTATTTGTAGGCAGATCATTGGAAGATTGACCATAAGAGACCACATTTACCACGTGTCCGCCCGGTGTCCTGCGCCGAAATTGGTGCGCAAAAGACAGCTGCCAGTATTTTTCCATGGGATACAGAGAGGAAAGCAAGCTTCCACGAACTACATATCAATAAAGAGATATGTGAAAAAACACCTTGAGGATTGATTCCAAACAACGTTTGCCATGTTTCGGTCGATATTATGTAGTTAATCCGGAAAAAGTTTTACGTTGTAGGTGACTGAATTTTCGGTTCGTTTCGGTAGCCAGACGCAATGTAGAAAACGGAACGATTTCTCCTACACACAGACGCTTTCAGGAAAAACTGCGCATTTGGTATGTAACTGAGAGTCTCCTCATTGAAAACATCAGAAGCTCTTCAAAGGTAAATTATTTTATTTATTTCGTTATCTGGTTTTTGTGAAAATGTTGCGTGCTAAATGCTACTCAAAATGCTATGCTAGCTTTGCATACTCTTACACAAATTAGTCAATTTCTATGGTTCAAAAGCATATTTTGAAAATCTGAGATGACAGTGTTGTTAAGAAAAGGCTAAGCTTGAGAGCAGACGCATTATTTTCATTTTATTTGCGATTTTCAGAAATCGTTAACGTTGCGTTATGCTAATGAGCCTGAGGCTTTAGTCACGATCCCGGATCCGGGATGGGGAGTTCCAAGAGGTTTTAACTATTCATATAAATCGCAAATGAAATGAAATAAATATATTGGCTCACAAGCTTAGCCTTTTGTTAACAACACTGTCATCTCAGATTTTCAAAATATGCTTTTCAACCACAGCTACACAAGCATTTGTGTAAGAGTATTGATAGCAAGCATAGCATTAAGCCTAGCATTCAGCAGGCAACATTTTCACAAAAACAAGAAGAGCATTCAAATAAAATAATTTACCTTTGAAGAACTTCGGATGTTTTCAATGAGACTCTCAGTTAGATAGCAAATGTTCAGTTTTTCAAAAAATATTATTTGTGTAGGAGAAATCGCTCCGTTTAGTTCATCACGTTTGGCTAAGAAAAAACCCCGAAAATTCAGTCATTACAACGCCAAACTATTTTCCAAATTAACTCCATAATATCGACAGAAACATGGCAAACGTTGTTTAGAATCAATCCTCAAGGTGTTTTTCACATATCTATTCGATGATAAATCATTCGTGGCAGTTGCCTTTCTCCTCTGAACCAAATGGAAAAATGCACGCAGCTGGGGATTGCGCAATAATTTTGACGGAGGACACCAGGCGGACACCTGGTAAATGTAGTCTCTTATGGTCAATATTCCAATGATATGCCTACAAATACGATGCTGCAGACACCTTGCGGAAACGACAGAAAGTGTAGGCTCATTCTTGGCGCATTCACAGCCATATAAGGAGACATTGGAACACAGCGCATTCAAAATCTGGGGCACTTCCTGTATGAAATTTCATCTTGGTTTCGCCTGTAGCATTAGTTCTGTGGCATTCACAGACAATATCTTTGCAGTTTTGGAAACGTCAGTGTTTTCTTTCCAAATCTGTCACTTACATGCATAGTCGAGCATCTTTTCGTGACAAAATATCTTGTTTAAAACGGGAATGTTTTTTTATCCAAAAATTAAAAGAGCGCCCCCTATATTGAAGAAGTTAAGGGTTTCAGTTACTTCATTAGCTGTGGTTGCTGTGACACGTAAATGGTTGAATCATCAGCATACATGGACACAAACGATTTGTTTAATGCCAGTGGCAGGTCATTGGTAAAACTAGACTAGAGGTTCAAGAGAGCTGCCCTGCGGTACACCACACTTTACATGTTTGATGTTAGAGAAGCTTCCATTAAAGAAAACCCTCTGAGTTATATTAGATAGCTCGGAATCCACAATATGGCAGAGGTTGAAAAGCCATAAAACAAAAATGTTCTCAACCTTAGGTTATGGTCAATTATATCAAAGGCTGCACTGAAATTTAACTGTACAGCTCCCACAATATTCTTATTATGCATTTATTTAAACC
Source organism: Oncorhynchus masou masou (assembly GCF_036934945.1). Lineage (NCBI taxonomy): Eukaryota > Metazoa > Chordata > Actinopteri > Salmoniformes > Salmonidae > Oncorhynchus > Oncorhynchus masou. The sequence continues at coordinate 53,390,133 of NC_088235.1, read as the reverse complement.
AGTCATTAGTTATTGTCAGGGCAGTACATGCTGAGTTCCCTTCTCTATAGGCATGCTGAAATTGTTTTTTTTAAAGATTTACAGAGAAATAGCTTTGTATTTGGTCAAACACGCCAATGGCAACAACAAGTCTTCCTGGGGTTCGACATATATAATAAAAAATACATTATAAACAAAATACTTTACAATTTACATACAGTACATTTAAAAACATCAACATGTAGTGTGTGCAGCTATCAGTTACATGTCAGTACATACAGTACACACAACAAATACATCATAGGTGAGAGATGCGTTTTACTATGAGGTGTGCTTTACTTATTTTTTTAAAACAACTTTGCTGTTCATTTGTGCTATATGAGATAGAAGGGAGTTACATGCACTCGTGACTCTGTATAATACTGTATGTTCTGGACCTGGGGACTGTGAAAAGACACCTGGTGCCATGTCTGGTGGGGTAACTGTGTGTGACAGTGCTGTGTGTAAGTTGACTATGCAAACTATTTGTAGAGGTCCTAGAGAGCTGCCCTGCACTACATCACATGTTACATGTTTGACATTAGAGAAGCTTCCACTAAAGAAAATCCTCTGAGTTCTGGAAGCAGAATGACTTTGGCTACCCTCCAGGCCTGAGGACAAAGACTTTCCTCGAGGCTCAGATATGACAGATATGAGTGGCAATAGAGTCAGCTACCATCCTCAGTAGCTTTAGATCTAAGTTGTCAATGCCAGGAATATTGATAGATAGCAAAAAAAATCTACCTCACCCACACTAACTTAACCTCTTACATCTATGGGGGCGCTATTTCATTTTTGGATGAAAAACGTTCCCGTTTTAAACAAGATATTTTGTCACAAAAAGATGCTCGACTATGCATATAATTGCTACCGTTCGAAAGAAAACACTCTGACGTGTCCAGAAATACAAAGATATTCTCTGTGCGTCCCCTAGAACGTGAGCTTCAGGCAAAACCAAGATGAGATGGCATCTAGGAAATGACTGATTTCCATGGTCTCCTTATATGGCTGTGAATGCAAGAGGAGTGAGTCAACCCTTTCTGTCGTTTCCCCAAGGTGTCTGCAGCATTGTGACGTATTTGTGGGCAGATCATTGGAAGATTGACCATAAGAGACCACATTTACCACGTGTCCGCCCGGTGTCCTGCGCCGAAATTGGTGCGCAAAAGTCACCTGCCAGTATTTTTCCATGCGATACAGAGAGGAAAGCAAGCTTCCACGAACTGCATGTCAATGAAGAGATATGTGAAAAAACACCTTGAGGACTGATTCCAAACAACGTTTGCCATGTTTCGGTCGATATTATGTAGTTAATCCGGAAAAAGTTTTACGTTGTAGGTGACTGAATTTTCGGTTCGTTTCGGTAGCCAGACGCAATGTAGAAAACGGAACGATTTCTCCTACACACAGACGCTTTCAGGAAACACTGCGCATTTGGTATGTAACTGAGAGTCTCCTCATTGAAAACATCAGAAGCTCTTCAAAGGTAAATGATTTTATTTATTTGGTTATCTGGTTTTTGTGAAAATGTTGCGTGCTACATGCAACTCAAAATGCTATGCTAGCTTTGCATACTCTTACACAAATTAGTCAATTTCTATGGTTCAAAAGCATATTTTGAAAATCTGAGATGACAGTGTTGTTAAGAAAAGGCTAAGCTTGAGAGCAGACGCATTATTTTCATTTTATTTGCGATTTTCAGAAATCGTTAACGTTGCGTTATGCTAATGAGCCTGAGGCTTTAGTCACAAACCCGGATCCGGGATGGGGAGTTTCAAGAAGTTAACACAATTCAAACTTACAATGCTGTTCTTTATTCGTTTTTCATGCATGAATACGATGGCTCACTGTTTGTTGGTAACATGTTCTGCCTAAGTTTGCTCACTTTGCCAATGAAGTAATCATTCAAACAATTGCCAACATCAAATGGTTTTGTGATGAACAAGCCATCTGATTTGATCTTGGCTTCATAAAACAGTTCCTTCTTATTTTTCTTGGGTTTAGTCACGTAATATTCAATTTGCAGTAAGTCAGCCTGTCAGATATGCAGCCAGGCTTATTAGCTACTGCATTTGCCCTATCTCTTTCAACCAAACATTTGTTAAATTATTCATCAATCCATAGATCCTTAAAACCTCTTGTGATTCTCAAACCCGGATCCAGGAGCGTAATCATAGCCTCAAACTAATTAGCATAACGCAGCAGACATAAATCTTCCTACAAAACCTTACTATTCATGAAAATCACAAATTAAATATATTGAGACACAGCTTAGCCTTTTGTTGATCACATTGTCATCTCAGATTTTCAAAATATGCTTTACAGCCAACGCTAGACAAGCATTTGTGTAAGTTTATCATGGCATAATGCTATGCTAGGCTCTGCTGTTAGCAGGCAACATTTTCACGAAAATAAGAAAAGCAATCAAATTAAATAATTTACCTTTGAAGAACTTTAGATGTTTTCACTCAGGAGACTCCCAGTTAGATAGCAAATGTTCCTTTTTTCCAAAAAGATAATTTTTGTAGGCGAAATAGCTCCCGTTTGTTCGTCACGTTTGGCTGAGAAATCGACCGGAAAATGCAGTCACTACAACGCCAAACTTTTTTCCAAATTAGCTCCATAATATCGACAGAAACATGGCAAACATTGTTTAGAATCAATCCTCAAGGTGTTTTTCACATATCTATTCGATAATATATCAGTTGGGACAATTGGTTTCTCATAAGAAGCGATTGGAAAAATGGCTACCTCAGTACTTTACGCAAGATTTTCTGCGGGAGCCATCTTGTCCCTTATGGCTATTCTTCAACATAAATGTGTAAAAATTCTGTAGACACCTTGGGGAATACGTAGAAAGCGTAAGCTCATTCGTAGCCCATTCACAGCCATATAAGGAGTCATTGGCATGAATCGGTTTCAAAAAAATCACTTCCTGGTTGGATTTTTATCTGGGTTTCGCCTGTAACATCAGTTCTGTTGCACTCACAGACAATATCTTTGCAGTTTTGGAAACGTCAGAGTGTTTTCTATCCAAAGCTGTCAATTATATGCATAGTCGAGCATCTTGTCGAGACAAAATATCCTGTTTAAAACTGTAACGTTTTTTATCCAAAAATTAAAATAATGCCCCCTAGTTGCAAAAGGTTAACACTTCTAAGAGTCCATTTCTTAACATGTGCATGTTTATCAATAATTGTAAGCATCAATTTCATAAATTCATCAAGTTCAGCATCTGGATGCTCCTTATTAATCTTATGAAACTTTGGCTTTCATGGATATAGCCACTATATTGTGATCACTGCATCTAATGCAAATGGATACAGCTTTAGAACAAAGTTCTACAGTATTAGCAAAAATGTGATCAGTACATGTGGATGATCTTGTTCTTGTAGTGTTTGTAAACACACCCTGGTAGGTTGATTAATAACCTGAAACAGATTGTAGGCACTGTACAGTGAGAAGTTTTCTCTGGAGTGGACAGCTTATTATTGATGAAAACTAGTCAATATTCAGGTCAATAAAAAATCAGAACACTATGTTTACATCACATACACTATCAAGCATTTCACAAGCAACACCCCCCCCCCTCCCCCCACCCCAAAAAAAGCTTTAGGTGAGACAGGTGGACCTACAACCGCAACACTTCAATAACACTTTACATGAGATCTTCTCTCAGCATTACACGGACATGGCTCTAAATATATACAGCAACATCTCCCCCATAAGCATTCCTGTCACTTCTGTAGATGTTACATCCTTGTATGGCTACTTCTGTATCATCAAAGGAATTATATAAGTGAGTCTCGGAAATGGCTAATATAGGAATGTTACTGATTTCATGAACCTTGTTTCTAAGGCTACATATATTATTATTGGCTATTTTCAGCCATTTCCTGGGTAGTTTGTCAGTGATATACATAATGTGTAAAAGAGCAACAAAAAAATAATAATAAAAAAAACATTCAGCAGTCCTCACCTGTGATAGAAAGACACCCTGTACCCAACAATACTCCCACAGGCCCTGGTCTTTGTCATGTTAGCAATTTAGGCTATGCTGTTACTTCTTGCAGTTCCAGACAGGGCAGGTCGCAGGGAAGAAAGAAACAGCAACAAACAGCAGGGATCTAGACAGCCACAAGCCCAGAACAATCTGCGGTCCCAACCACAAGGGCTAAATGTATTGCAAGCTACATTCAAGCCCTCAAGAAAACCCCTGCTGATGGATAACTTGCGGTCGCGTTATCCCTGGTGCTATTCCTGGGCTGAATGACTCATTAGCTTTGTTACTGCAATTATGTGAGGATTTTCAGATGCATGTTTTCCCATTCCAATTTTTCAGGAGATTAGCCTCTCAATTGAAACTAAAAGATGAAATGCCTCCTGTTTTGGCGCACCGTGTCTCGCTATGTTTATGTGTGTGTGTTTGTGTGTGCTCGTGCGCGTGTGTGCGTGCATGTATACCTCTATGTGCATGTGTGCATGTTCTTATATCTTGAGTTCTTACACTTCACCCACTGAGTAGGTGTGCATTTGCTTCATGCAACGTTTAGGTGGTTGTGCATTTGCTTTATCATGGTGTAAGTGGATTTTAGCCCAATGGCAGAACCACTGACTTCAACTCTGTATTCACAATTTTGACATGGCAGGAAGGGAAGTGTGGTTCCTCAGGTTGTTCCTCTGCAGGCCCAGCCAACCTGTAGAGTGAGTTTGTCCTCCGATAAGGATAGTGTTTGATGCAGTTTCCTTGTAGTCACCCAGGAACCGTGTTTGATGGGATAAGGCACAGTATTGCTTATGTTATCACACCCTCCTGGCTGCTATTTGATATGGCCTACATGCATTAAAGTGGGACTAATGGATTCACACGGGGTTCCTATGAGTGGAGTTGGAGGAGACTCTGGTTTTCCTCCTTTCCTCCATTTAACACCTACATAGGCTTTTGAAGTCTTTTGTGTTTGATTCGTTCTCGTGTTATTCTAAAGGTTTTCTTGTTTCATTTCAATGGAAGGCCTCACAGTGATTGATTGTGTACTCTACCTGTGTAAACTCACACACTTTTCCTTATTTTCGCGCAAATTCTGAAAACACGCTGTAGAATCTGATAGAGCATGCTTTTGTGTGTGTGTGTGTATTCGCCACCTGCACAAAGGAGGAAAACACCAAGGCATGGCTTTGTTATTGAAAACAGAAGCAGTGAATCAGTTTGTCAGCTCTACAAAACACAAGCTGCATATAGATGGATGGGAAATGTGTCTGTGAATGAATGAGTCTTTGCCTTTCACAGTGAGGTCCACTACACATGGTTAGATCAGATAGTTTAGTCAGGAGCTCTTCTCTCTACCGGTCAGTACCGACCCACTTCAACCACACTATCAGAAATGTCATTACATCATATGAATCAATGTTTTGTTCTATTGCTGCTACTGAAGATCTTGATTGTATATTATGGTGTCAGTGTTTGGCCTCCATCCCGCAACTAGGCTATCTAGAGAGAGAGAGCGAGAGAGTGAGAAAGAGAGAGAGAGAGAGATTAAAAGCCATGCCATGTTCACAACATATTAGTTGAGGATGTTGTTTCAATGTCTAATGCAACGGAATGGACAGCGCGTTCTAAAGTGGTGATTCATTATAAACACCCATATATATATCAGAGCTAATTCATAAGCATAGGCCTATATATGAGGCCAAGCTTGGGAAAAAAAAAACATAATTATTAAAATAATGATTGTGCCGTTATACAATACATAGCGAACCACATATTACACATGGCAGAATTTTAAAAAATAAAACTGATTTAAGATATCTTTGGTACATAATTGGTCTAGTCTAAATTAAACAAATTCCGTTTTGTCCTAAAGTTATAGTGCTTGGTTTAGATTTAGAATAGACTAGAAATGTATTTGTATTTTCCTAATTAATAGACTGACACATTACCTTTAGCTACAGAATATCTCACCACCGCAAGCTTCCATCTCCTACTCTCTCTCCTTCATTCCTGTCTCCAGTGCGCAGAGAGAGGGATTGTCAACAGTTTAATTAAATATGTTTTGTTGCGAAAACATGATACTATCGATGTTCCCGAATAGATTTTACTAGGTAACCCAAATTTATCCCATAGCATACAGAGTTTGGGCGTAATCTCCTGTGGCACTCACAACTACCGGAGTAGCCTACCCAACAAGAGTGACAAATGTACAGGCGGGAAAGTAGCCTCCATTCGCTATTCCAGTGCATATGGATGACATGTCTTTTTTGTCTTGCCTCTGTTATTGCCCATTTGATAATGGGCCATTCGAAAATCGAAACTAATTTCAAAAATTAGTAAAGACAAGATTAAATTGAGAATAGCCTGATGGGTGAAAACATGATCACTTGATGAGAGAACAGCATGTGGGGCGGCAGGGTAGCCTAGTGGTTAGAGCATTGGACCAGTAAACAAAAGTTTGCAAGTTCAAATCCCCGAGCAGACAAGGTACAAATCTATTGTTATGCCCCCTGAACAGGCTGTTAACCCACTGTTCCTAGACCGTCATTCAAAATAAGCATTTGTTCTTAACTAGGCAACTCAGTAAAAATGTGCAGCCTGCAGCAAGGAACAGAGCACAAGCTTTTGTTGGTGACTTTCTCAAATCACAACTCAAGTTGCCAAATAAATCAAAATCTAGTACATACTGATCACTTTTACACTCAACATAGCCACTCTCGCTCCGGGAATGGGAAAAAAATCCATTGTATTTTATTCAGCTAAGTTTAATTATATTATTCTTACTGTAAAATCATATAATATAAAATAATGGCGTGGTACTTATAAGCATATCTTGTCTGCCAAATGAATAAGCCTACAGCCTATGGCATGGAGCATAGCCAGAAAACATATAGTAGGACAACTCATATTCTGTTCATCTGAAATAAAGCTTCTTCATCTCATAATGTTTTTTTAGACCTGCCTAAAATTAATAATGGATTCATTGTGATGGTGTATATTCAATTGATTCATTATACTTTTTAAATGTACTGTAGATGTTCCAAAGGCACGCATCAGAGACTTGTATGAGTGGAGCCTGGAGATGCTAAACATGTTTAAGTTAATTATCGGTCAATTAACATGAGAGCAGCAGTCTTTTGCATGAAGTCTGACAAAATTGAATGACGACCAAAGCCCTAGGAACATACAGTATCAATCAATCAAATGTATTTTATAAAGCCATTTTTACATCAGCAGTTGTCACAAAGTGCTAAACAGATACCCAGCCTAAATCCCCAAAGAGCAATGCGATGATGAACCAAAAAAACAAAGAAAAACTTCCTAGAAAGGCAGGAACCTATGAAGAAACCTAGAGAGGAACCAAGCTCTGAGTGCTGGCCAGTTTTCTTCTGGTTGTGCAGGGTGGAGATTATAAGAGTACATGGTGAATTAGGCCAGATTATTCTTCAAGATGTTCAAATTGATGTTCACTACAGTGTACTAATGAGTTCACTATCAGATATGAATACACTGTCCTAGAGCAACGTCTGGGGCCAGACACATTTCCTCAACAATTACATGATTTGAAATGAAGTATTGTGAGACATTTATTAAAGTCCCATAATAATGCGTCCACTGAACTTTGTCAGAGAGACATGCAGATCACAGTTCCAATTGCAGAGGATAAAAGACATCTCCAGCAGATTCCGCATTGGGGATAGAATAAGTGAATATTATACATTCATAATAGCCTACAGTACTTTATGCATCTATTCTTTTTTCTTTTTATTGACAGGATATGAATGATTTCTCGCCAGTGTTTAGCCAAGCGCTGTACAAGGGCCTGGTGGCCCCCAATGCAGAGAAGGGAACAGTCATCACCACTGTGTTCGCTGAGGACCAAGACCCTCCTGTGAGTATCACTGACTGCTCAGTGATCAAGGATTCAGATTAAGATTCATACGTATTGGTCTTAAAGAGGATAATGATTTTCACAGCTCATGGCATCATAGCTGATGACACAAATTATTGTTTATTGCACAGCGTAGTGAAATACAGCACTACCAGCAAGAACCAATGTTCACTTTGTAAAAATAGCTACCTGATTGTGTTGCATCTGTTCTGTTCCCTCTGTCACAGTTATCATACTGTGATGATTACTTCTGTTAGGTACCGTTCCAGTCTCACCCTTCTGTCTATTTGTATCTGTCTTCATTGGCTTTGACATGGCTGAGCAGTTCCACACAGCCTTCCTGGTATAACCAATTTATTTGTGAATTAAATTACACCATATGGCACCAGAATTTTGACACCCTGTTGTGCTCAGAAAATATTTCCCCTATCACTGGCTAGGCTGTACAGAGGCAGGGAAAATCAGTATAGGTTTTTGTGATTCAGCACACCATACACCACAGATTTATACTGCTTCCCGTTCGCTCTGTCAATAGGACAACAAGGACAATACAAAAAAGAAAATACATTCAGAATCAAATAAATGCTGAAGAAAAAGGTTATTTTGTCCCCAGAAAAATGTAGTTCAGCGTCATCAATTCGATGCCAAACCTGTTAAGGCTAGGGACAATACTGCCCCCTTTGGATGAATTGCATGCCCATAGTAAACTGAAAAATCTGTCCAAAATTGCTAATACATGCATATAATAATTATTATTGAATAGAAAACACTCTAAAGCTTCTAAAACCGTTTGAATTATGTCTGTAAGTATAGCAGAACTCACAGGGCAGGCAATCTCCCAAACTAGTTTTGGCATCCAGAAAGTTGGGGCAACTTTGACGTCATCGCCCCCACCCTTCCCAACTAGCTATGGATCTGTGAACACTTTCTATGTCATCCGCGAGATGTCCTCTATCAGTAGAGCTTTTAATTGCGCAAATCCCACGAGCTTTGACCCTTTGGCAGGCAAAGGTGCGAAGGTGCAGGGTGCGAATTGGAAACAGTCATTCCTCTGTTCCAAACTGTCTGAGATGATTTGCTTTTGTCCGGTTGAATCGCCAATTGTTTTGTACGTTTATAACATCCTAAAGCTTGATTCTGCACTTAGTTTGACCAGTTTAGTCGACATATAATATGTAATTTTGAAGTTTTGATGCGCAACTGTTCGGGACCAGAAGTCATTTTGGATGCATTTCAGCTGAAACTAGTAGCATATGCTAATACAAAGACACACGACTTGAAACAAAACAATGTATTGGGTAAGTATGACTCCTTCCACTACATTCCGATCGAAGACCATCAAAGGTAAGGGAATATTTATGTCGTAATTTTATTTTTCTATTGACTCCAACATAGCGGAGAAATATTGCTTACGTCTGAGCGCCGTCTCAGATTATTGAATAGTGAACGAATTCTGTAATGTTAAAAATAAATGTGACAAAGCGATTGCATTAAGAAGCAGTGTATCTTTCTAACTATATGTAGAACATGTATATTTAGTCAAAGTTTATGATGTGTGTTGCTGTTATCTGGCGTTATATGGCGGAGCTATCTATAATTTCTCCGGACATTTTTTAGCATTTTCTGAACATGGCGTCAATGTAAACGGAGATTTATGGATATAAATTACATATTATTGAAAAAAAACATAAATGTACTGTGTAACATGTCCTATTACTGTCATCTGATGAAGATTTTCAAAAGGTTAGTGAATTATTTTTCTTTTAATCCTGCGTTCTTGATTGCATCTTTGGTTCGACAAAATGGCTACATATCGTCTGTGTCTTTGTGGTGGTTTGACATACATATGTGCTATGTTTTCGCCATAAAACATATTAGAAATCTGACTCGCTGGGTAGATGAACAAGGTGTTTATCTTTCATTTGAGCTATTGGACTTGTTAATGTGTGGAGGTTAAATATTTCTAAGAATATTTTTGCATTCTGTGCGCCACCTTTTGAGTTGAGCGGGGGGAGGTGTGGTGCACTTGGGGAACGTGTAGCATGAACAAGTTTTAAGGTTAGTTTATTGGTAGTGTAATCACCTACATATTTATTTAATAACCACATAGGTGAGTCAGCATTCTACCTTAAATGCTCTCTCACACCCTCTCTCTGTTCTTTTGAGACTGGAGTTGTTTTGCATTATATCGAATGCATAGCATTGTTATATGAACCTAAAAGTCCTGAGGTTCTCAAAGTGTTTAGTCCATGTTAGCTTGAATGGTTACTGTAGCATGTTTTCTGTGTAGAGCTAGTTAGCTTTGAGCTAAAGTCACATGGTGGAGGATAGAAGTTGTATTGAGCCAATTGGAAGCTGGGGTGACCAAGGTAGACTGAGGAGCCAGGCGGGGAATTTAGCCAGGACACCGGGTTAACACCCCTAATCTTACAATAAGTATCATGGGCTCTTTAGTGCCTACAAATAACAATACCTTTTGCAGCAAGTCAGCAGTGGGATGCAGGGTGGTATGGCTAGCCAGAAAATGTATTAGTAATATGTAATAAAAACAGAGACATTTGCAGCTTCTGTGTGCACATCTCTTCCTAACTTTCTTGCAAGTGAGTGTCTCTCCTTTTTCTCACTTGTTTCTGCCCCTTTCCCTATCTCTTTCTCTCTCTCCCTGGCAGTCTCCTGGCAAGGATTTTTATATAATTGAGTGATCTATCATTTTTTTATAGTCTGCATCATTATATTGGACTCTTCTGTGAATTGTGTCCATCAAAAACAATACAGCTCTCCCTAACAATCCTCATCTGACACTTCTCGAATCTGGCAGCTCGTTATACCCTCCCAGGGGTCTTTTGAAAAGGACATTGGAATGAAAGGAGATTGGAATGAAAGGACCTACAGCTGGTTGTCTTCCCACCAGCGTAGGGGGCCTATGTTCTGTCATTACTCAAAACCTTTGCACTTAATTTATCTGAATACAGTTGCTTAAAGTTATGTAGTAGTCATTATACAAACTGATAGAGTCACTGTGACTGTGTAAGGGTCCACATTTGAGTTTTATCAACTTAGAATTTTGGTAGAACTGTTCCTCAGGAGCTTCATGAAATGGGGTTCCATGGCCGAGCAGCTGCACACAAACCTAAGATCACCATGCAAGATGCCAAGCGTCGGAGGTGTAAAACTCACCGCCATTGGACTCTGGAGCAGTGGAAACGCACTCTCTGGAGTGATGAATCACACTTCATAATCGGGCAGTCCGGCGGCCTGTAAAGTTTGGTGGAGAAGGAATAATGATCTGGGGCTGTTTTTCATGGTTCGGGCTAGGCCTCTTAGTTCCAGTGAAGGCAAAGCTTAACGCTACAGCATACAATGACATTCATGACGATTCTGTGCTTCCAACTTTGAGGCAACAGTTTGGGGAAGGCCATTTCCTGTTTCGGCATCACAATGTCCCCGTGCACAAAGTGAGGTCCATACAGATATGGTTTGTCGAGATCGGTTTTAGAAGAACTTGAATGGCCTTTACAGAGCCTTGACCTCAACCCCATCGAATACCTTTGGGCTGACTTGGAACGCAGACTGCGATGCCAGGCCTAATTGCTCCACATGAGTGCCCGACCTCACTAATGCTCTTGTGGCTGAATGCAAGCAAGTCCCAGCAAGGCTACTAGTGGAAAGCCTTCCCAGAAGAGTGAAGGCTGTTATAACAGGAAAGGGGGGGCTAACCTTTTCACACGTGCCAACAAACGGCTGTGATCATTCTGTAGTGGTCCCTGTTGCGTACAATCAAACCAGTGTGATTAGAACGCTTGATTAGAATGCTTATTAAGAATGTCCATTTTCGATTGACACAACAATCAGCATTTGAGCTGGCCACTTGTTTTTTCACAGATATATTTAGCAAAAACACAGTTCTTACAAAGTTATGTCCAGAATGTGACCAGTTTATTTTTTGGATGCAATGTTCAGACATTCACAGAAGTAACACAATCATAACACAATCAGCATAACAGCATAACACAATCATCCCAACCGGAAAATGTAGGCTACATTTGTCTTAGTGGAAAGACTGACTTAACACAAGCTGTCATATTTGTTTACCTTTCGACTGACAGAAATGTACTATTTAAAATTAATCACATCACCATTGATCAACATTATTGAGTAAAACACTTTCTAGAAATCAAAAGTAACCCGGGGATGAGTAGTTTGTGCACACCCAGAATTTTTTATTCTTCGCAACAACCAAAGATAAGAGCAGATAAGATTAGTTTGGTCTGTTAGTAGTATGCATGTTGAAGGGGGTGTGTCGTCTACGATCATCCACTTCCCTTCATTCGCTTCTGAAAGTTTACCTAAAAGATGAGAGAACCATTCTTTCACCTCATTATAACATCTTTGATCTGACAGACGTTTACGTGACATCCACAATGCATTGTATGATGTCAACAAACATGGCGCCACACATAGCTGGCAAATAGCTTAGCTCATTATAAAGAGTACAACCTTCAAAAAAGTATTTTACACACATCATAAGTGTCCGTTACAAAATACGCAATAATCGGAATGCATTATGTCACCAGTACTTGAAAACGTGATTAAAACTGTAAATACATTATGCTCCATACATACATACATACATACATACATACATACATACATACATACATACATACATACATACATACATACATACATACATACATACATACATACTGTATGCATCTACAGTAGAATCGACAACACGATACACAGAAAATATAGAAACTTATTCTATGTTTAGTTAAGCAACCACTGTACAGACAATAAGGCACTTACTTTGATACAAGTCAAAGTTATTATTTGAAAGGAAAACTACAAGAAAGGCAAAGCGACCACCAGTAAGAAAATGTTCGAATTCTTGCAAGACTGCGCAAATATATGCATACTTGATCTATGCAAACATGAGTGAAGTGCGATGGGCTCTCCTTGAAGAAGGTTCAGTAAAGCCTCAAACATAAATTGTCAGCATCGCTGAAATGGGCTACTTCTATGTGAATTAATGAGGAGGTGGAACACACCTCAATTCAAACTCCTGTTAGAAAATACAACTTGTTAGAAAACAATTAGAAATTGACAAGTTGAAACAGCCTATAGATAATTAGTAGGCAGCACGTGTTGACTGTCCTGTTGCATAATAATCACATTTTGGAACAGTGAGTGCATTCTGTCATGACGTGCATGAAACAACTCACGCTGGGGCGACCATAAGAGATATTTGGAACATTGTGAAATGACTAAGCTATCCACATACTTTTGGTCATACAGTGTATCTCTCCATTTCTGTGCATGTGTATTGTCTGTCAGTCTGTAAGTCTGTCTGTCTGTTTGTCTGTTTTCTAGTCCCTTTCGCACTCCCACTCCCGCACTCCCTCACCTTTGTGTCACCTCTTTTTTACTGTACAAAATATACTGTATGTATTGCTCAGTTACAAAGCTTAAGTGGATGGGTGCATTATGATAAGCTCTAGTTCATGGTAACTGAAGCAAACTTCTGTGAGGTGGAGGAGGGCTTAGCCTAGAGTGCAGACATACAGACACAGACACACACACACACACACACACAATATCCTCTTTACTACTCCTCTTACTTTTGGCCTTTGTGCTGCATTTTTGTTGAAGAGCACATCAAATCAAATGTTATTGGTCACATACACAAGGTTAGCAGATGTTAATGCGGGTGTAGCGAAATGCTTGTGCTTCTAGTTCAGACAGGGCAGTAATATCTAACAGTAATCTAACAATTCCACAACAACTACCCAATACCCACAAATCTAAGTAAAGGGATGGAATAAGAAAATATAAATATATGGATAAGTGATGACTGAGCGGCATAGGCAAGATGAAATAGATGGTATAAAATATGAGATGAGTAATGCAACAAATGTAAACATTATTAAAGTGGCATTGTTTAAAGTGACTTGTGATACATTTATTACATCCAATTTTTAATTATTAAAGTGGCTAGAGATTTGAGTCAGGATGTTGGCAGCAGCCACTCAATGTTAGTGATGGTTGTTTAACAGTCTGATGGCCTTGAGATAGAAGCTGTTTTTTAGTCTCTTGGTCCCAGCTTTGATGCACCTGTACTGACCTCGCCTTCTGGATGATAGAGGGGTGAACAAGCCGTGGCTCGGGTGGTTGTTGTCCTTGGTGATCTTTTTGGCCTTCCTGTGACATCGGGTGGTGTAGGTGTCTTGGAGAGCAGGTAGTTTTCCCCCATTGATGCGTTGTGCAAACCTCACTACCCTCTGGAGAGCCTTGCCGTTGTGGGCGGAGCAGTTGCCGTACAGGTGGTGATACAGCCCGATATCAAGCATGAATAAAATCTGATACATTTGTGTCAAAATATGAATATTCAAATGCTTGTAAATTAAACTGTTTACAGCTTATGCTTATAATACCAGTGCAATGTTTATTTGCAGAGGCAAACAAAACCCCATAACAATAAGTATCCATTGTCCATTATCTTTATCTAGCTTTGACTTAACGTGTTCACGCTACACGTTACCCAAGGGCACCCCCCCCCCCGCTCAACTCAAAAAGTGGCGCACAGAATGCAAAAATATTCTTAGAAATATTTAACCTCCACACATTAACAAGTCCAATAGCTCAAATGAAAGATAAACACCTTGTTCATCTACCCAACGAGTCAGATTTCTAAAATGTTTTACGGCGAAAACATAGCAAATATGTATGTCAAGCCACCACAAAGACACAGACGATATGTAGCCATTTTGTCGAACAAAAGATGCAATCACAAACGTAAGATAAAAAGAAAAACAATTCACTAACCTTTTGAAAATCTTCATCAGATGACAGTAATAGGATATGTTACACAGTACATTTATGTTTTTTTTCAATAATATGCCATTTATATCCATAAATCTTCGTTTACATTGACGCCATGTTCAGAAAATGCTAAAAAATGTCCGGAGAAATTATAGATAGCTCCGCCATATAACGCCAGATAACAGCAATACACATCATGAACTTTGACTAAATATACATATTCTACATATAGTTAGAAAGATACACTACTTCTTAATGGAATCGCTTTGTCACATTTATTTTTAACGTTACAGAAATCGTTCACTATTCAATAATCTGAGACGGCGCTCAGACGTAAGCAATATTTCTCCGCTATGTTGGAGTCAACAGAAACACAAAATTACAACATAAATATTCCCTTACCTTTGATGGTCTTCGATCAGAATGTAGTGGAAGGAGTCATACTTATCCAATACATCGTTTGATTTCAAGTCGTGTGTCTTTGTATTAGCATATGCGACAAGTTCCAGCTGAAATTCATCCAAAATGACTTCTGGTCCCGAACAGTTGCGCATCAAAACTTCAAAATTACATATTATATGTCGACTTAACTGGTCAAACTAAGTGCAGAATCAAGCTTTAGGATGTTATTAACGTACAAAACAATTCTCAATTCAACCGGACAATCTGACTTCTTCTCATGCAAGTTGGAACAAAGGGAGCTCTGTGCCCAACGCGCGCCCGGAAGCGCATGCATTTTCTTGCGACACTCACTATTTTGCCTGCCAAAGGGTCAAAGCTCGCGGGATTTGCACAATTAAACACTCTACTGATAGAGGACATCTCGCGGAAGACATAGAAACTGTTCCCAGATCCATAGCTGGTTGGGAAGGGTGGGGGCGATGATGTCAAAGTTGCCCCAACTTTCTGGATGACAAAACTAGTTTGGGAGATTGGCTGCCCTGTGAGTTCTGCTATACTTACAGACATAATTCAAACGGTTTTAGAAGCTTTAGAGTGTTTTCTATTCAATAATAATTATTATATGCATGTATTGACAATTTTGGACAGATTTCTTTTCAGTTTACTATGGGCACGCAATTCATTCAAAGGGGGCAGTATTGTCCCGAGCCTTAACAGGTTTTAATAGCATTACTTTATTGGACAACTCAAAACGCCGTTAGACCATATTTTTCAAGACTTCCTCAAATTTAAAAATTAACAACATTAGTAATTTAATCTTCTTTAATTATGTTTTAGAGATCAACAACATTTTACAAATTTGTAATTTCCCACTTTATACACAATTAGTACAAAAAATGTGTTGTAAACGAGGCTTATTAACTTCCTGGTTTTCAACCATCTTTGAATGCATGTTTAAAAAAATATGGGAGTCCGATAAAAAAACACATGATCATTTTATTAAATGGCATTGATTGAAATGATAAAATATACCAAGCAAAATTAATTTGTTTAATTATATTTACAATTGGTTGTCAAAATTAGCTCAACTGCTGGAGCTGCCTGATAAAGGGTTAACGACCGACTGTGTTTACCCCAGCAGAAGGCATAAACCATTTATGGTCTGTGAGCAAAAAGTCAGACAAGGGGAGCTGCTGTAAACCTGAAAGCACTAGTAAAGAGAGTAAGATTTTACCGTCAAGGCAAGCCCCATAGAATACTGATGTTTTGGAAACAATATGAGACCTGACAAATAAAGTTTATAGTGTGAGGGAAATTGGAAAGAACATACGATTATTTAAATAAATATTATATTATGTAGGCACACTGTCTCTGATCCTGAGGGCCTTTCAGCTCACACTGCAGTAGCCACATGGCCTCGGGTTCTACTCCTTAGTGTTAATTCAAGGTCAGAGCATGTCCTTACATGTTAGGGAACAATATAAGGCTGGTGGTGTAATTTGAAATGGTGTGCTTTTATGGGTTGTGCATGGGCAAGATACTTAGCCTATGCCCGATGCTCACCTGAAATGTTTAAGCAGAAAGTGTCTGCTGTGTAAATAAATAATTCAGACAGAATGCTTACACTTTTGTTACAATATTTGGTAGGTGTAGTGTGCAGTTGCTTAACAAAAATACCTTTGGTTTATTGCCTTATTATGTTCAGTTTGGATCTACAGTAACATAAACCCCTGATTCTACACACATAGCCTGGATGCTACACTCATGCCCCTCAGCGTATCAGTAAGCTCTCTCTAATCTTTTCTCACTATCTTTGGCAGATATATCTGTGTGAGTAAACCACCCAAGGGATCTAACCCCGTATTTGCACAATTCTGTTCAGTTTGACTCTACAGCACAGAAAACCTGTTAGGCTGTCTCAAGACCAGCCTGCTCAGTTCTGCTGAAGGGTATTGAAGTATAACCTATATTAGAGAACAGCAAGGAAAAAAGGTGGAGTAAAAAATATAGCACTCTGAAGTGGTACATTAAAAAACATAGTTATGAGATAATCAGCCATTTGGAAGCATGATTAATCTTAATCAAAGGGTCATATTAAAGTCCCAGCTTTCATAAATTACTTTGTGTATTTGATTTGTGGATGGAGGGATGGGGGACATGGGTTGGGCGTTATATAACTCCAATAGATGTGTAAAGATAAGACTATGTTGTGTAGTCACAGTGTATCAGAGGTAGTTGGTCAAAGTTCACTTGTATGGAGAGTAACTGCCTGAGACCTCAAGACCAATGTTAGCACAAAAAGCTGTTAGCACAAACGGATAGAAAATAGCTCAGCAGGCAAACACGACCATGAGTCATGCTCAAGACCAACAGTGCCTTCAGAATGTAGCTACACCCCTTGACAAAAATATAGTGTGAATTAAAAATGTATTAAATTGAGATTTTTTTGTCACTGGCCTACACACAATTACCAATAATGTCAAATGGGAATTATGTTTTTCGAAAATTTTCAAATGAATTACAAAAATGAAGCTGAAATGTCTTGAGTCAATACCTATTCTACCCCTTTGTTATGGCAAGCCTAAATAAATTCAGGAGTAAAAAATATCTTAAGTCACATAACAAGTTGCATTGACTTATTCTGTGTGAAATAATAGTGTTTAACATGAATTTCGAACACAGATTCAGCTACAAAGACCAGGGAGATTTTCCATGGCCTCACAAAGGACACATATTGGTAGATGGGTAAGGAACAAAAAAACAGACATTGAACATATCCCTATATACATGTTGAAGTTATTAATTTGACACTGTATGGTGTAACAGTACACCCAGTTATTAAAAAGATACAGGAGTCCTTCCTAACTCAGTTGCCGGAGAGGAAGGAAACTTCTCAGGAATTTCTCCATACTGCCAATGGTGACTTAAAACAGTTACAGAGTTTAACTTCTTATGGGCAGGTGGGACGTTAGCCTCCCACCTGGCCAACATCCGGTGAAATTGTAGAGCGCAAAATTCAAACTAGAGAATTATAAATATTTAACTTTCATAAGATAACAAGTGTAAGACATCAAAATAAAGCTTAACTTCTTGTTAATCCAGCCGCTGTGTCAGATTTCAAAAAGGCTTTATTCCGAAAGCACACCATGCGAGTAGCTAAGGACAACGCCCCGCATACAAAACAATGAAAAACATATTTCAACCAGGAGGGTGCGCAATAAAAGTCAGAAATAGCGATATAATAAATGCCTTACCTTTGATGATCTTCTTCTATTGGCACTCCAAAAAGTCCCAGATACATCACAAATGGTCATTTTGTTCGATAATGTCCTTTATATCCATACGAACTCAGTTTAGCTGGCGCATTTCAGTCAATAATCCACCCAGTTTCCCTCCATCAAAATGCATACAAAAATAATCCCAAACATTACTAATAAACTTTTCCAAACAAGTCAAACAACATTTATAATCATACCTCAGGTACCCTAATACGTAAATAAACAATACAATTTAAGATGGAAAATCGTTATTGTCTTTACCGGAGAAAAATACAAAAGAACGTGCTCTCTTCCACACGCTTGAAAACACTAACATTTCTGGGTCATTTTTCCAAATACCAGCTTGAAACTCTTTCTAAAGACTGATGACATCTAGTGGAAGCCCTAGGAACTGCAATCTGGGAGGATCTGCAATCTGCAATCTGGGAGGATTTCACATTATAATAAAAGTGACAGCAATCCAAATCGACCAATTATATGCATATCCTGGGCTTCTGGGCCTAATTAACAGGTAGTTTACTTTGGGCCCGCTTTTCATCCGGATGTGAAAATACTGCCCCCTACCCAAGACAGGTTAAATCTGCTTGAAAAATCTTTCGCAAGACCTGAAAATGGTTGTCTAGCAATGATGAACAACCAATTTGACAGAACTTTGAAATGAATCATGGGCAAATATTGTACAATCTAGGTGTGCAAAGCTCTTAGAGACTGACCCAGAAACACCCACAGATGTAATTTTCTCAAAAGGAGATTCTAACATGTATTGATTCAGGTGTGTGAATACTTATGTAAATGAGATATTTCTGTATTTATTTTTAAATAAATGTGCAAAAACATGTTTTCACTTTTTCATTATGGAGTATTGTGTGTAGATTTGTATTTATTTTGTCCATAATGATTTCAAGTTGTAATACAACAAAATGTGGAATAAGTCAAGGGGTATGAATAGTTTATGAAAGTGCTGTAGGTGCACGACCCGGTTAGGTGAATTGGGAATACGTTTGCTTTCCAAGCTGCTGTTGAAATGGTTGCCTCTTTGTGCCTCCTCTGACCTACTCCTGCGTGTAATAAAAAATGATATATCAGTCGATAAATTATGTGCCTTATGGAAATATACAATATAAAAGGTTAAAATAGAGGAGTACACTCATCTAACATGTCTGTCTTGGTCCTGTGTTTCTGGCCCAGGGTACTCCGGCCAGTCTGGTGCGTTACAGAGTGGAAGATGACCAATCACCTTACAGCGGTAGCATCTTTGATGTCGAGGAGGAGTCTGGGAGGATAATCACCAAGGTCAACCTCAACGAACAACCCAGTGTCACCTTCAAGGTAGGTGGTGATGATGATGCGTCGACAGACACGGTTGCCCTGTTTCTAGCTCCTAACCAACATATGATTTTGTTTATTTTGATGTTATTTCTTACATTTTTTGCTCACACGTTTCTAATACTATTATCTACAGCCAAAAATAACTTTGGGATATTAAAACGTCACCGCCGGAGAAGAGGGAGCAGGAGTGGGATCTTAGTTAGACTCAGGAGGCATCCATTCCACCTACCGCATCAGAGAATATTACTCACTAATGTTCAGTCCTTGGGCAATAAAATTGAAAAACTCAGGACGAGGATCCCCTTCCAGAGATCAGGGACTGTAACATACTCTGTTTTACGTAATTCTGTCTCTCTCCAGATATATTGTCCCAGTCCATACAACCAGTGGGTTCTCCATTCATTGCGCAGAGAGGAACAAAGGCCTCTCCAGGAAACAAAGAGATGGAGGGGATGTCTCATGATTAATAAAACACGGTGTGATTGTGCTAATGTACAGGAAGTCCTTTTGTTGGAATATCTCACCATCAAAAGCCAATCGCATTACCTCCCAAGATCATTTTCTTTGGTTATAGTCCCTTGCTCGTGTTTCTTGGCCCAAGAAAGTCTATTCTTATTATTGGTGTACTTTCGTAGTGGTTTCTTTGCATCAATTCAGCCATGAAGACCTGATTCACGCGGTCTCCACTGAACAGTTGATGTTGAGATGTGTCTGTTACTTGAACTCTGTGAAGCATTTATTTGGGCTGCAATTTCTGAGGCTGTTAAAACTTCTCTGGGATATGTGGGATGCTAGCGTCCCACGTAACCAACAGCCAGTGAAATTGCAGGGCGCAAAATTCAAAACAACAGAAATCTCATAATTCAAATTCCTCAAACATACAAGTATTATACACCATTTTAAAGATAAACATCTCGTTAATCCAGACACAGTGAATGATTTCAAAAAGGCTTTACGGCGAAAGCACACCTTGCGATTATGTTAGGTCAGTGCCAAGTCACAGAAAAACATACAGCCATTTTCCAAAGAAAGAGAGCTGTCACAAAACTCAGAAATAGCATTATAAATATTCACTTACCTTTGATGATCTTCATTGGAATGCACTGCCAGGAAACCAAGTTCCACAATAAATGTTTGTTTTGTTCGATAAAGTCCATTATTTATGTCCAAATACCTCCTTTTTGTTTGCATGTTTAGCCCAGTAATCCAAATGTACAGTGCGCGAGCAATTAGTTCAGATGAAAAGTCAAAAAAGTTATATTACAGTTCGTAGAAACATGTCAAACGATGTATAGAATCAATCTTTATGATGTTTTTAACATAAATCTTCAATAATGTTTCAACCGGACAATTCCTTTGTCTTTAGAAATTAAAAGGAATGCAGCTAACTCTCACGGCCGCACACCTGACATGACTTTCTGCTAGACCTCTGACTCAAACAGCTCTTATTCTCTCCCCCTTCACAGTAGAAGCCTGAAACAAGGTTGTAAAGATTGCTGACATCTAGTGGAATCCTTAGAAAGTGGAATATGACCCCATAGACACTATATTGGTTAGGCAAAGACTTGAAAACCTACAAATCTCAGATTTCCCACTTCCTGGTTGGATTTGTTTCTCAGGTTTTTGCCTGCCACATGAGTTCTGTTATTACTCACAGACATCATTCAAACAGTTTTAAAAATTTCAGAGTGTTTTCTATCCACATCTACTAATTCTATGCATATTCTAGCTTTTGGGCCTGAGTAGCAGGCAGTTTACTCTGGGCACTCATGAACCATCCTTTGCAGCAAAGGTAACTCTGGGTCTTCAGTCCTCATGAGAGGCAGTTTCATTATAGCACTTGATGGTTTTTGCGACTGCACTTGAAGAAACTTTCAAAGTTCTTGACATTTTCCGGATTGACTGACCTTCATGTCTTAAAGTAATGATGGACTGTCGTTTCTCTTTGCTTATTTGAACTGTTCTTGCCATAATATGGACTTGGTCTTTTACCAAATAGGGCTATATTCTGTATACCAACCCTGCCTTGTCACAACACAACTGATTGGCTATAACATTTTTTTTTTTTTGTTATTAATATTTTTCATAATTTCATGATTAGAATAGAATAGACTAAAATATAATAGAATAAAACGTGATTGTCCATACATGATGGACAGTTTTCTTTGGCATCACCTTACAATAAAGGGATCACATTCACATACATTGTCACATCATACACATTTAAACCAGTCAGTCCATCATATTGTATACATTAAAAACATAGAGGACATTGATACATTCACTCACAACTGACCACTGTCCCAATTGCACTGGATAGATAAGTACATACTGATACACTTTACGTTGCATTTAGTAGTCCAACTGCACAAAGAACAAATAAATGTTTGAACACGTTCTTCTTGGCCATGGGCATTCTGAAGTGGATGGAAACCTCTCTCAGTAGTCGTTTCAGCAGTGTGTATTTGCATTGTATTGAATTCTGAACTAAAATCAATAAATAAAATCTGTGCATAGGATTTTGCATGTTGGAGGTGACTAGCCACCATTTTCACCAAGGTCAGGGTAGCATCCTCAGTCCCCCTCTGTGCCTTGTAGGCAAACTGTAACGGGTCCAGTTGATCTTCTATGGACAAGGTAAGGTGCTTACTGACAACCCTTTCCATGCATTTGACCAGAAGGGGCATTAGGGCCACAGGTCGAAAGTCATTTGGTGATTCGCCCCCCTAGCAATGCCTTCATCATCTTTTTATTATTCAGGCTATTATACAGACTCCACTTGTGACTAAACCACGATGTACCTGCATATTAAGTTCCTGAAATGATACAATTCATACACACACTCCCACAGAAGGTCATCTGATTGTATGTGGAAGTAACCTTAGCTCAGCGTAACCTTGGCAGTAAGCGCTAGGAGCAGGTGCTGAGTGATATTAGGTTCTAATAAGTCTCTCTCTCTCTCTTGCAAGAATGTTGGATCGATAGATTCATACACGCTCTCTGGGTGGGTTGAAGCTTGGTTCCCAGACCTTTTTGTCCCCTTTCCAACCTCTCCTGTTATTAGTTTTCATGCCCTACATACGTCCAGAATAGATTGCGAATTAGTAATGCATGTGCTTATGTGTGTTCTCAGTTGGTGGTGATAGCCTTTGATGATGGAGAGCTAGTGAAGGAGAACCGGACCCTGGTGGAGATCACTGTTCTCCAGCCCTCCAGGATCCCCATCTTCACTGAGGAGGAGTACAGGTAACACAAACAAACACATACACACGCATGCATGCACACATGCACGCACACCCACACACACTAACACTAAAATATTTTAGTGGTCTCCCTTTTGGTGGTGGAAAGAAAAAAGGTTTTAAAGTGAATTTCCTCCAATTCTACGTATTTTGCTATGGGACGTGGAGAACATGTTGCAGTTAAAAAAACACATTTCATGCAATTCTACACATTGTGGCATGGGGCGGACAGAACATTTTGCAGTTTGGAAGCGCAACAGATAGCATACTTAAATTCACACAGGACACCAGATAGGACAGGAGAAGTACTCCAGATATAACAAACTGACCCTAGCCCCCCGACACATAAACTACTGCAGCATAAATACTGGAGGCTGAGACAGGAGGGGTCAAAAGACACTGTGGCCCCATCCAATGACACCCCTGGACAGGGCCAAACAGGAAGGATAACACACAACCCACTTTGCCAAAGCACAGCCCCACACTACTAGAGGGATATCTTCAACCACCAATTTACCGGGCCGAGTATAGCCCACAAAGATCTCCGCCACGGCACAACCCAAGGGGGAGCGCCAACCCAGACAGGAAGATCACATCAGTGACTCAACCCACTCAAGTGACGCACCCCTCCTAAGGACGGCATGAAAGAGCACCAGTAAGCCAGTGACTCAGCCACTGTAATAGGGTTAGAGGCAGAGAATCCCAGTGGAAAGAGGGGAACCGGCCAGGCAGAGACAGCAAGGGTGGTTCGTTGCTCCAGAGCCTTTCCGTTCACCTTCACACTCCTGGGCCAGACTACACTCAATCATATGACCCACTGAAGAGATGCGTCTTCAGTAAAGACTTAAAGGTTGATACCGAGTTTGCGTCTCTCACATGGGTAGGCAGACCATTCCATAAAAATGGAGCTCTATAGGAAAAAGCACCGCCTCCAGCTGTTTGCTTAGAAATTCTAGGGACAGTTAGGAGGCATGCGTCTTGTGACCGTAGCGTACGTGTAGGTATGTACGACAGGACCAAATCAGAGAGATAGTTAGGAGCAAGCCCATGTAAAGCTTTGGAGGTTAGCAGTTAAACCTTAATATCAGCCCTTGCCTTGACAGGAAGCCAGTGTAGGGAGGCTAGCACTGGAGTAATATGATCACATTTTTGGGTTCTAGTCAGGATTCTAGCAGCCGTATTTAGCACTAACTGAAGTTTATTTAGTGCTTTTTCCGGGTAGCCGGAAAGTAGAGCATTGCAGTAGTCTAACTTAGAAGTAACAAAAGCATGGATTCATTTTTCTGCATCATTTTTGGACAGAAAGCTTCTGATTTTCGCAGTGTTACGTAGATGGAAAAAAGCTGTCCTTGAAACAGTCTTGATACGTTCATCAAAAGAGAGATCAGGGTCCAGAGTGACGCCGTGGTCCTTCAGTTTTATTTGAGACAACTGTACAACCATTAAGATTAATTGTCAGATTCAACAGAAGATATCTTTGTTTCTTGGGACCCAGAACAAGCGTCTCTGTTTTGTCCGAGTTTAAAAGTAGAAAGTTTGCAGCCATCCACTTCCTTGTGTCTGAAACACAGGCTTCTCGTGGCTTCACCATGTTTCATTGAAATTTACAGCTGTGTGTCATCCGCATAGCAGTGAAAGTTAACATTATGTTTTCGATTGACATCCCCAAGAGGTAAAATATATAGTGAAAACAATAGTGGTCATAAAACTGAACCTTGAGGAACACTGAAATTTACAGTTGATTTGTCAGAGGACAAACCATTCACAGAGACAAACTGATATCTTTGTGACAGATAAGATCTAAACTAGCCCAGAACTTGTCCGTGTAGACCAATTTGGGTTTCCAATCTCTCCAAAAGAATGTGGTGATCGATGGTATCAAAAGCAGCACTAAGGTCTAGGAGCACAATGACAGATGCAGAGCCTCGGTCTGATGCCATTAAAAGGTCATTTACCACCTTCACAAGTGCAGTCTCAGTGCTATGATGGGGTCTAAAACCAGACTGAAACATTTTGAATGCATTGTTTGTCTTCAGGAAGGCAGTGAGTTGCTGCGCAACAGCTTTTTCTGAAATTTCTGAAAACTAAGTAATCAAAAAAATTGAAAGACTACAGTATATGCAATAATTTGAAATACAATTGCATTGTATACAGTTGAAGTCAGAAGTTTACATACACCTTAGCCAAATACATTTAAACTCAGTTTTTCACAAATCCTGACATTTAATCCTGGTAAAAATTCCCTGCCTTAAGTCGGTTAGGATCACCACTTGATTTTAAGAATGTGAAATATCCGAGTAATAGTAGAGAGAATTTTTTATTTCAGTTTTTATTTCTTTCATCACATTCCCAGTGGGTTAGAAGTTTACATACACTCAATTAGTATTTGGTAGCATTGCTTTTAAATTGTTTAACTTGGGTCAAACGTTTCAGGTAGCCTTCCACAATACGTTGGGTGAATTATGTCCCATTCCTCCTGACAGAGCTGGTGTAACTGAGTCAGACCTGAGTCAGCAAAGCACCCTCACAACATGATGCTGCCACCCCCGTGCTTCAAGGTTGGGATGGTGTTATTCGGCTTGCAAGCCTCCCCCTTTTACGTCCAAACATAATAAGGGTCATCATTATTATTATTATTATTATTATCCCCAATCTTTTAAGTTGCTGTAACGGCGTTCTTTTGTTGTTGAAGGAGAGTCGGACCGAAATGCAGCGTGTAAGTTACTCATGTTTATTAGTGAAGACAAAACGAACGAACTAACACGAATAACTAATAAATACAAAAAAACAACAAACAGAACGAAACCTAATACAGCCTGACTGGTGCAAACTACACAGAGACAGGAACAATCACCCACGAAAAACAAGGCGAAAAACAGGCTACCTAAATACGGTTCCCAATCAGCGACAACGAGAAGCACCTGACTCTGATTGAGAACCGCCTCAGGCAGCCAACCTAATTAACACACACACACACCCCTAATCAACTACAATCCCAAACACTACAACCCCAATACGGAAATACAATACATAATAACCCATGTCACACCCTGGTCTAACCAAATATATAACGAAAACACAAAATACAATGACCAAGGCGTGACAGTTGCAAACAGTAGTGTGTCTTTTTTTATGGAGGTTTTGGAGCAGTGGCTTATTCCTTGCTGAGCAGTTATTTTAATTTAATTTGATTTATTTCACCTTTATTTAACCAGGTAGGCAAGTTGAGAACAAGTTCTTATTTACAATTGCGTCCCGGCCAAGATAAAGCAAAGCAGATCGACAAATACAACAACACAGTTACAGTTAGACGTGGAGTAAAACAAATATAGTCAGTAATACAGTAGAATAATAAGTCTATATACTATGTGAGCAAATGAGGTGAGATAAGGGAGGTAAAGGCAAAATAAGGCCATGGTGGCGGAGTAAATACAATATAGCAAGTGAAACACTGGAATGGTAGATTTGCAGTGGAAGAATGTGCGAAGTAGAAATAGAAATAGTGGGGTGCAAAGCTAAATAAATAAATATATACAGTAGGGGAAGGGGTAGTTGTTTGGGCTAAATTATAGATGGGCTATGTACAGGTGTAGTAATCTGTGATCTGCTCTGACAGCTGGTGCTTAAAGCTAGTGAGGGAGATAAGTGTTTCCAGTTTCAGAGATTTTTGTAGTTCATTCCAGTCATTGGCAGCAGAGAACTGGAAGGAGAGGTGGCCAAGGGAAGATTTGGTTTTGGGGATGACCAGAGAGATATACCTGCTGGAGCGCGTGCTACAGGTTGGCGTTGCTATGGTGACGAGCGAGCTAAGATGAGGGGGGACTTTACCTAGCAGGGTCTTGTAGATGACCTGGAGCCAGTGGGTTTGGCGACGAGTATGAAGCGAGGGCCAGCCAACGAGAGCGTACAGGTAGCAGTGGTGGGTAGTATATAGGGCTTTGGTGACAAAATGGATGGCACTGTGATAGACTGCATCCAATGTTTTGAGTAGGGTGTTGGAGGCTATTTTGTAAATGACATCGCCGAAGTCGAGGATCGGTAGGATGGTCAGTTTTACAAGGGTATGTCGATATAGGACTAGTTTTACTGATGATATAGATACTTTTGTACCTGTTTCCTCCAGCATTTTCACAAGGTCCTTTGCTGTTGCTCTGGGATTGATTTTCTCTAGGAGACAGAACGCGTCTCCTTCCTGACGGCTGCGTGGTCCCATGGTGTTTATACCTGCGTATTATTGTTTGTACAGATGAAAGTGGTACCTTCAGGCATTTAGAAATTGCTCCCAAGGATGAACCAGACTTGTGGAGATCTACAATTTATTTTCTGAGGTCTTGGCTGATTTCTTTTGATTTTCCCATGATGTCAAGCAAAGAGGCACTGCGTTTGAAGGTAGGCCTTGAAATACATCCACAGGCACACCTCCAAATGACTCAAATTATGTCAATTAGCCTATCAGAAGCATTTTGACAAAATTATTTCGTTATGGTTTTAAGCAGGTAACACTGAATTGGGTACTGTCATATCTAAATGACATGAAACAGTCCACCTACAGTATTTCAGTGATTCATTTTCTTCCCCTCATGCTTTAAACTGTGGAAAACCGTAGGGCAGCTGCCTTAGAACACTTCTTTACTAAATAAATAAATATACCAATGACCTTCCATATGCCTTATCTGAAACTCAAGCAACTATATTTTCAGATGATAATACAATTTATACAGCAAGACAATCGGTTCAACAGGTACAGCAAGCTCTACAAGTAGATTTGGAAAATATCAGGAAGTGGGTTTGCCGGAACCAACTTGTTTGAAACATCAAGAAAACCAAAGTTCTGTCGGTCTGTTCCACCAGGAAAATGCCAGCACAGGATGGGATACATTTTAGTATGGGGGGAGTACAAATTGAGGAAGTGGCAGAAACCAAACTATTGGGGTTGCAGCTAGACAATTGCTTATCACGGCCGTTTCAAATAAGTCGTCTATGTAAACAAAGGTATAACAACTGCATGCATGATCAGAAGGACAGCTAAATGTTTACCTGGAAAGATTCTTTAGCAAAAAACCCAAGCATTAAATGGGAGTCAGGTAAAATTACAACACAATTTAAAACGGCCAAACTCTATTCACAACAGTATTCAGTTGGTAAGAGAAAGACATTCAGTAAATACTAGGAATAGATTGTCCACCATGTGTTATCCAGACAGAAAAGAGAAATAGGCTAAATAACATTTAGATTTCGAGCAATAAAGAAACATTAATTTATCTGAGCAAACCAGAAACCTTTCAATATATACATTGAAACAATACTTTAAAACCATTTAAATATAATACATAGGAAAGTTGTGCTGGACTATGGTAGATGAAGAATCAATCAATCTTTTTAGACTGTTAGAGTATTTACCTGGTCAATATGTCAGTGTATTATGTCTGTTTGTAACAGTGTGTTATATGCGACAATGTGATTGTATTATAAATTGTATTTTAATGTTTAAGGACTCTTGGAAGATTAGTCCAAATGAGGTCTAAAAGAGATCCTAATAAAATAAAATCAAACCTCAGTCAACAGCTGCTGTGTGCAAAGATAATTACTTTCAGGTGGTTCTCCCACCCTTCTTGTTAACAATCAAGGGACTTGCCCTTGGCAGTATTAAGGGTCTGATTGGTCCATTGACCAAAGCTGGAGTAGGGGGTAGGAAAGTTCCATGTACCATGGAAAAACAAAAACAAATTGTAAAAAATAAATTAAACAAATCATTGGTAGCAGATTATAACTTATAACATCCGTACCTTGTTCCAGCGTTCATGACCTCACTCACTCAAGATGACCTCATGAGAAACGTGGGTGTTGAAGATGTCCATCATCGCCTTGAAGGTGGCCTCGCCAGTTTCGTTCTTGATGAGTGTCATACAAAACGAAAATCTATTTTTGGTTCCAAGGACCCTTTATAATGAGTTACAAAAGGGAATTTAGATTTAAGCACGTGCTCTTTATTTACTGACCTTAATGGGTATTGTCCTTCACCCACTTGGTAAAGTGATCGGTTGCCGTCAGACACCAGCTGTTGCCATTCCTGGATTTCGTAAAGGGTCCGATGAGGTCCACCCATAATGTTAAAGTGTTAGAAGGAAGATTACTTTATTCTTACCAGTATCTGTGTTATAAAGTATAAAGATTTTCATATTTGTAAGGATACTGACTGCTGTGGTCAAATATTGCAACCAATACAAAACAACTTATCAGGGAAACATTTTTATTGGGACACTTACCAATCATGTGGCATAGTGAAACAACTTTGATGGGCTTCAACTCCAGCGCCACAGTCTTCAAACATCTGGCAGGCTAGACAGAATACTGACTTTTAAGCAAAAACAAATTTAAACATTTTGTGCTCTTTGATTTGACATTCATTGAAATCATAATAACTTCAGATATAATAGAATGTGATTGATAAACAAACGGTTGTTTAAATTGCCCAGCTGTCCACCTCCTTGACAATTCCCTGTCAGAAGAAGCGTAGGTTGATTTTGGAAATCATGCGCTCCAATGGCCAGCATACATCTCTGTCAACACAGCATACATCCCCCTACCCTTTCTCTCTCTGTGTCTGTCTAGCAAAAACACCTAGATAAGGGCATTTGGAATTACCATATTTGCTTATTTTTTCACATACTAATGGCTGAAATGGAGTCAATGGAATGGTAACCACATGGAAACAACTTGCTCGATACCATTCCATTTACTCCATTCCTGACATTATTATGAGCCTTCCTCTCATCAGCAGCCTCCACTGATCTATATGTATAGCTAGTAACATGTAGATGACCAACAACATACACTAACTCTCTTTTGTACATCGCGCTGGTCCATATAATTAACCTTATTTTAGCGCCGAAAAAAACGTAATACTTCCAGATCAACTGTAATATCAATACCATTGTAAAGCACAATTTCTCCCCTTTCCAACAAAATCAATGACGAGCCATTCATGATGCCCATCTCTGTATGATTCAAGTAGGCAATGAGCTCCGTCGGGGCTTTTTAAAAATGGCGGGTGGGAAGCTAAACCTATTGCTTGATAGTGAGAAGGAGAGATGTCGTGTGGGGAAACTTTTTTTCACTCAATCTGTCCAACTTATCGCCTCTACAATGTAAATAAAACACTATAAAGAGTTTATATAATGTGTCATTACATACCTATTTGAAGGTTTGTGTCGAATTTGAATCGGGTTTTTAGGGAGGATGCTAAAGTGATCTTCAGAAGTAAACAGCGGCTTTTGAGAGTCATGATAGCTTGGAGTGATGACTCAAAAATGACTAGGTTTCCCCCCTTACCCTGTCCCTGTCCCTTTCTTGTTTTTAAACGGTGAGAGAAGTGCTACACCTGGTGGAGAGAGGCTGTAACTAAGAATTAGTTGCTTTATGCATGCTGTACGTTACGCCATGACACGTCACGATGTAACGTACAGCATCGGAGGGGTCAGGTTTTTAAACTTTTTTCCAATACTATAGAGCCATTACCATGTCAATCAACGCTTGAATAGAAACGTAGTTCACACCCCAGATTTTGATGTCAACACAGTCGCTCCAGTCCCATTAGTTTTCTTTCTAGCCTCGTTTGAATGTTGCGGTTGCGCACATTTGTACAGAATGGGGTTAGCATATGTTAGCTAGATTAAAATGGTTGTACATAGCTAAATCCATCCAGTTATCTAATAGAAGTTAACTGCTTAACGTTACCCTGAATTTCTCTGAATCTTGCGCCTCTTGTCAAGATCAGTGGTTCCTTCATAGTACTTCATAGGGTTGGAAAGATAAAATAAAATATCCTTGAGGGATACCATTGAAGTGCAAGCTACATACAAACAGAAAGCTACAATATCAGTTACAGCTACTCTAGCTGGCTATCTAAATAGGCAGACTGAGGTATATAAGTACAGTAGCTAGCAACGTCAGTCATTTCTTATATAATGACAAATATATGGTAAAGAAAGTGTGTTGTCTTTCCAGTCTTTTCAGTCCTCTAAAGCAGCAGGTAGTCATTGGAGAGCAATTCTGAGGTAATCATTTTGTGTGGACTGAGTGAGCACTTATGAGGTGAAATAGAGCTAGACCTGCCCGTGTCCTCCTTCCTTTTTACGAGGTAAAATAGAGCCAAGCAACCAGCATAGCAACAGACACTTTGTTTCCTTACATAATCCGGGCAGAATTTTGCAAGTTCTAGCAACAGCCCTAGCAATTGAAGCTAGAGCTCATCGAATCCCATTGTGATGCAGTGGGGGACACTTTTTTGGCAGGGGGACACTATTTGATTGATCAGGTTTAACTTATAGCTAGATACCTCAATATGACAGACATATAACTGTGACCTCTCATGTCGCTTATGGCCAGGGCTGACACTGCACATACTTGACTATGACCATATGCACCTTACAGTAGCTCATTTACTCCAATAACTGGTCAGAGTGCCAAGCTGATGGATAGGTTTGTTGAGCAGAAACACAACAACACCTTAACACTACGAAGGTTTGAAGAGTTAGCGAGGTAACATTGGTCAACTCTGATAATCGGCTCCAGGGCATGCTAACTCAGGGCTAACTGAGTTGTCCGAGCTACGAGTTGAGTACTAATGAAATCAGATTCCCTCCCTCGCAAAAATTGCCATCATCCCCTTAATTTGAGGAAGAAGACAGATTAAATATTTGATTTAATCAAATGTATTTTTTTGTGTGTAAAAATATAGCAATGTTAAAATACCTATCACTTTACACATTTAATAAACTGAATAACAAAGCACACCAAAGAGGGCATTAACGATAAATAATAAATAAACAAGCCACTTCTATGAGCCTATTTCACACCATTTACATACAAATGTAAATGTGACAATGACTCACCCATGGATTGACGTTTCAGCATTGTCTCAATTAACAGTCCTGCGTTCGACTAGCCACGTGTGAAATGCATGCTCAGTTACAAGCCTGTTAGAGTTAGCAGCAGACGGACGAGCAATATCCACCGTCTATTACGGATGAAGCATGAGCTGGAATGTGAAGCTAACTGAAGCTGGCTAGCTTTAGAAAACCCTGAGTAGATCTCGATTGCATCATAGTATACCCCTCAGGTCACATTCTCCCTCACCAGTCCTTGGTAAATATTTTAAAACATGTTATACTCATGCTCAGTGACAATGAATAATGTATCTGCAAGCTTCAATTACAATTTTTTGGGCCCTGAGTTGACCATCTATTATTTAAAGCGGTTATTCTTGTGTAATTATGTTTGCTGATGCTTGTGTCTCAGCTGGGATATTGTGCACAATGTGAGAAGATGTTCCAAAATGTGTGAAGACAAGGGTTGTTGAGAGAAGTTTGTAAAATATCATGTATTGCAGCTCTGTTTTCCTCGCATGCAGACTTAATGATGAGGAGTATACAGTGCATTCAGAGAGTGTTCAGACCCCTTCCCCTTTGCCACATTTTGTTATGTTACAGCCTAATTCTAAAATGGAATAAATAAAAATGGTCCTCATCAATCTACACACAATACTCCATAATGGCATAGCGAAAACAGTTTGTTTTTATGTTTGCAAATGTATTACAAATAAAAAACTGAAATACCTTATTTACATAAGCATTCAGACCCTTGGCTATGAGACTCGATATTGAGCTCAGGTGCGTCCTGTTTCTAATGATTGTCCTTGATGTTTCTACAACTTGATTGGAGTCCACCTGTGGTAAATTAAATTGATTGTACATGATTTGGAAAGGCAAACACCTGTCAATATAAGGTTCCACAGTTGACAGTCCATGTCAGAGCAAAAACCAAGCCATGAGGTAGAAGGAATTGTGCGTAGAGCTCTGAGACAGGATTGTGTTGAGACACATAACTGGGGAATGGTACCAAAACAGTTCTGCAGCATTGAAGCTCCCCAAGAACACTGTGGCCTCAATCATTTTTAAATGAAAGAAGTTTGGAACCACCAAGACTCTTCCTCGAGCTGTCCGCCCGGCCAAACTGAGCCATAGTTGGAGAAGGGCCTTGGTCAGGGAGTGGACCAAGAACCCAATGGTCACTCTGACAGAGCTTCAGAGTAGCTCTGTGGAATATGGGAGAACCTTCCAGAAGGTCAACCATCTCTGCAGCACTCCACCAATCAGGCCATAAGGTAGTGGCCAGGCCACTCCCCAATAAAAGGCACATGACAGCCCGCTGGGAATTTGTCAAAAGGCGCCTAAAGGACTTTCAGACCATGAGAAACAAGATTCTCTGGTCTGATGAAACCAAGATTGAACACTTTGGCCAAAATGCAAAGCATCACGTCTGGAGGAAACCAGGCACCGCTCATTACCTGGCCAATACTATCAATATGGTGAAGCATGGTGATGTAAGGCTTCTGTAATTAATGCTAGATGCAGTATTACAAATAAACAATTTTGTGCTCAGAATTTCAATGACACAAGCTAAGGCACAATGTGCTGCAAGAAGACCTGAGCTCAATTCCGAGTCTCATAGCAAAGTGTCTGAATATTTATGTAAATGGGGTATTTCAGTGAAGGGGTCTGAATATTTTTATGAATGTGCTGTATATACCATTTAAATACAAGTAAACCAACTAATAGGCTAATATAAACTAGGGCCTATTTCAAGAATAATTTTCAACCTGTTCATCCCAATGAATGTTTGTTTTTTTAGATGGAACTCACAAACACATCACTGTGGTAAGTCTTTACCACTGGGTACCAGGGACTGCAATGAATATTTGTTTTGTCTGACTGCAGGAGAGGAGGGGTAAGCTTTTTCTAAGCCCTGGCAATCCTGTGAATCCCTACTGTACAATACAGGGGGAGGCTACTTTACTTTACTGGCCCGTTGTAGCAGACCTTCAGCATAAGCATCTTCCCCTTAGGCCTGCTGCTTATCTTCTTCCAGCATTTACCCTGAGCTGAGAGCTGAGGGTTGAGAGCTGTGGGCTGGGAATGTATCCTTTAAAAACTTCTTATGGCTGCAATCCTGTTAACGGGATCAATATGACAACAGCCAGTGAAAGTGCAGGGCTCCAAATTCAAAACAACAGAAATCTCATAATTAAAATTCCTCAAACATACATGTATCTTATACCGTTTTAAAGGTAATCTTGTTGTTAATCCCACCACGATGTCCGATTTCGAATAGGCCTTACAGCGAAAGCCCCACAAACTATTATATTAGGTCACCACCAACTCACAATTTTTCCAGGCAAATAGAGGAGTCACAAAAAGTAGAAATAGAGATAAAAATTAGTCACTAATCTTTGATTATCTTCATCAGATGGCACTCATAGGACTTCATGTTACACAATACATGTATGTTTTGTTTGATAAAGTTCATATTTATATTTTTTTAAATCTCAGTATACATTGTTGCGTTACGTTCACTATTTCCAAAAACATTCGGTGATATTGCAGAGAGCCACATCATTTTATAGAAATACTCATAAATGTTGATGAAAATACAATTGTTAGACATGGAAATATAGATATACCTCTCCTTAATGCAACCGCTGTGTCAGATTAAAAAAAAAAACATGCAATAATCTGAGACGGCGCTCAGAATTTAAATTTTTTTTATCCGCCATGTTGGAGTCAACAGACATCAGAAATAACATAAATATTCTCTTACCTTTGATGATCTTCATCACAATGCACTCCCTGAAGGCCTCCTGTGTGGCGCAGTGGTTAAGGGCGCTGTACGCTCTGTCGTAACCGGCCGCGCCTGCGAGGTCTGTGGGGCGACGCACAATTGGCCTAGCGTCGTCCGGGTTAGGGAGGGCTTGGTCGGTAGGGGTGTCCTTGTCTCATCGCGCACCAGCGACTCCTGTGGCGGGCCGGGCGCAGTGTGCGCTAACCAAGGTGGCCAGCTGCACGGTGTTTCCTTCGACACATTGGTGCGGCTGGCTTCCGGGTTGGACGCTGTGTTAAGAAGCAGTGTGGCTTGGTTGGGTTGTGTATCGGAGGACGCATGATTTTCAACCTTCATCTCTCCCGAGCCCGTACGGGAGTTGTAGCGATGAGACAAGATAGTAGCTACTACAACAATTGGATACCACGAAATTGTGGGAAAAAAAGGGTAAAATTCAACAACAAAAAAAAGAATGCACTCCCTGGAATCCTAGTTCCACAATAAATGTTTGATTTGTTTGATAATGTCCATTATTTATGTCCAAGTAGCTACTTTTGTTAGAGCATTTAGTACACAGATCCAAACACTCGTGCAGGTCCAGCCGAATGTCAGACAAAAAAACTTCAAAAAGTTATATTACAGGTCGTAGAAACATTTCAAACTAAGTATAGAATCAATCTCTAGGATGTTTTTATGATAAATCTTCAATAACATTCCAACCGGAGAATTCCATTGTCTGTAGAAAAGCCATGGGAGTTGTAGCGATGAAAGAATATAGTAGCTACTACAACAATTGGATACCACGAAATTGGTGATGTAAGGCACGCAGGTCGCTATCATGTGAAATGCGCATGACCAGGACCTGGCTCTCTGCCAGACCACTGATTCAAAGAGCTCTCATCCGGCCCCACATAACAGTAGAAGCCTAATTCAAATTTCTAAAGACGGTTGACATCTAGTGGAAGCCTTAGGAAGTGCAACATAACCAATATCCCACTGTCTATTCAATAGGGTCTGGGTTGAAAATTGACCAACCTCAGATTTCCCACTTCCTGTTTGGATTTCTTCTCAGCTTTTTGCCTGCCATATGAGTTCTGTTATACTCACAGACATCATTCTAACAGTTTTAGAAACGTCAGAGTGTTTTCTATCCAAATGTACTAATATGATGCATATATTACCAATTGGGACTGAGGAGCAGGCAGTTTACTCTGGGCACCTCTGGGCACCTTTCATCCAAGCTACTCATAAGTGCCCCTGCAGCCATACGAAGTTAAATCACAGTACACCAAGTCTTGCCATTCCTCACTTTGTCATTTTATGATCACAGCAATTATAGCTTCTCTATCAGCTGTTCTCTCTTTCTCTCTCTCAGGTGTGTTTCTCTCAGTTCACTCTTTCATCTGGTTTCCTCCACCTTATTGGCTCTTCCTTTTCTCTCTCTCGTGCCTGACTCATTTTCTCCTATGTACCTTTCTACTTCCCTTTTCTCTCTCGCCTAAGTGGATGCAGTAGCAGTGTTACAGCTTATTAAAAATGAATTAATTATGTATTACCCTTACACCAAGCTGAAACCATTGTGAAACCTTGCTTAATGACACACGTTTGTTTCCACGCACAGTGCTTGAAGCAACTTATTAATATGGTAATTTTGTTTTGACAGTATATTCCAGACACAATGTACTTTGAGCAAATTACAAAAACATTCATTGGATCACACTTGTTCTAAGCAAGAGCATAATGTTGTCTAAGTCTATGTGCTTATAATAGCCCCATTCCAAACTTGAGCCAAATGCATAAGCTCTTTGAGACCAACCCATGCCCATAACCTATGATTTGTTTTTTAGTTAGTTCAGTCCTTTGCTCAGTTTTAAGATAATTGTCACTAGATGGGCATGCTAGAATGGGTATTGTCTGTTATCAGCAACCTCACATGAGCAAACCATGGGTGGTTTGTTCTTTTGTTCTATTTTTTCTACCAAGGGTTAAGGAAAAGGGTAAGAGATTCTTTGTTCCTTCTTTGATGCGGCTGTTCTAAGAGGGACCTTTAAGATTGCAGATATGTCTTTCTCTTCGGTTGATTACACTGATTATCTCCTGTGATATTAGCAGGCAGCCCAGTGGGCCACTGAACAACACCCCACCACAGCATATTATTGAGCCAGCCTCGTAGACACGCTGTTAGCATAGCAAACCAAGACAGATGATGTCTGTATCCAGTATGACTACAGGAAAACACATAGGCCTTGCTATTGAGAAATTTAGAGATAAAGTACAACTGATTTTTGTTTTAATACCATTGAGAAAGTGTTTCCTTGATAGTACAGTATTCCTGCTCAAGAATCTGTCTTACTGCACTCGAACAAGGCTTAAGAGAGAATTTTAGCGATATCTCAGAAAGTCTCGGTCCTGTTATGTTTATAGACCATACTGTAGCTGTTGTATATTTTCTGTGATTCCGTTGCCACAATGTGATTCAGTACTTTCCATGGTGCTGCTAATGGCCTTTGTTCTGAAATAAAGTACTGTCTAGGGGACTATACCACGATCATACTTTAGCTCGTCTAGACATTTAGCAACTCATTAAAGAGTTATAAATTAACTGTAAATAGAAATACTATCTATTGGAAGGCCTTTTAATAACTGTTGCTCAAAATGTAAAAGGAATTACCAAAGAAAAAATGTTCAGTTGATTTGTTTACTCTGCTTAGAGAGATGATCTGCATCAGTATTGCATATCAGTTCAAGAACATACAGATAATCCCTGCTTGTCATAAGACTGCTGTCTCTGGATTTGATATGCATACTGTAATGTGCACGTCCACACACACAAACGCTTACTCAATCTCTGTCCTCTGTCTTACTCTCCAGCCTCCAAAACACTCTTTCTCTGCTCTTTCTCCCATTTTCGTTCTAAAACAGACATATACAGTGGGGCATAAAAGTATTTAGTCAGCCACCAATTGTGCAAGTTCTCCAACTTAAAAAGATGAGAGAGGCCTGTAATGTTCATCCGAGGTAGACTTCAACTATGACAAACAAAATTAGAAAAGAAATTCCAGAAAATCACATTGTAGTATTTTTTAATGAATTTATTTGCAAATTATGGTGGAAAATAAGTATTTGGTCACCTACAAACAAGCAAGATTTCTGGCTCTCACTGACCTGTAACTTCCTCTTTAAGAGGCTCCTCTGTCCTCCACTCATTACCTGTATTAATGGCACCTGTTTGAACTTGTTATCAGTATAAAAGACACCTGTCCACAACCTCAAACAGTCACACTCCAAACTCCACTATGGCCAAGACCAAAGAGCTGTCAAAGGACACCAGAAACAAAATTGTAGACCTGCACCAGGCTGGGAAGACTGAATGTGCAATAGGTAAGCAGCTTGGTTTGAAAAAATCAACTGTGGGAGCAATTATTAGGAAATGGAAGACATACAAGACCACTGATAATCTCCCTCGATCTGGGGCTCCACGCAAGATCTCACCCCGTGGGGTCAAAATGATCACAAGAATGGTGAGCAAAAATCCCAGAACCACATGGGTGGACCTAGTGAATGACCTGCAGAGTGCTGGGACCAAAGTAACAAAGCCTACCATCAGTAACACACTACGCCGCCAGGGACTCAAATCCTGCAGTGCCAGACGTGTCCCCCTGTTTAAGCCAGTACATGTCCAGGCCCATCTGAAGTTTGCTAGAGAGCATTTGGATGATCCAGAAGAAGATTGGGAGAATGTCATATGGTCAGATGAAACCAAAATATAACTTTTTTGTAAAAACTCAACTCGTGTTTGGAGGACAACGAATGCTGAGTTGCATCCAAAGAACACCATACCTACTGTGAAGCATGGGGGTGGAAACATTATGCTTGGGGGCTGTTTTTCTGCAAAGGGAGATTTTGAGTGAAAACCTCCTTCCATCAGTAAGGGCATTGAAGATGAAATGTGGCTGGGTCTTTCAGCATGACAATGATCCCAAACACATTGCCCGGGCAACGAAGGAGTGGCTTCGTAAGATGCATTCCAAGGTCCTGGAGTGGCCTAGCCAGTCTCCAGATCTCAACCCCATAGAAAATCTTTGGAGGGAGTTGAAAGTCCGTGTTGCCCAACAACAGCCCCAAAACATCACTGCTCTAGAGGAGATCTGCATGGAGGAATGGGCCAAAATACCAGCAACAGTGTGTGAAAACCTTGTGAAGACTTACAGACAACGTTTGACCTCTGTCATTGCCAACAAAGGTTATATAACAAAGTATTGAGAAACTTTTGTTATTGACCAAATACTTATTTTCCACCATAATTTGAAAATTATTTCATTAAAAATCCTACAGTGTGGTTTTCTGGAGAAAAAAAATCTCATTTTGTCTGTCATAGTTGAAGTGTACCTATGATGAAAATTACAGGCCTCTCTCATCTTTTTAAGTGGGAGAACTTGCACAATTGATGGCTGACTAAATACTTTTTTGCCCCACTGTACAGTACACATGTGTGGGTATACACAGAAGGCTACACACATATACACAGCAGCCTACCCACACACAAACACACACACACACACACACACACACACACACACACACACACACACACACACACACACACAAAGTTGTGGAAAAGGTACTCAATTATCATAAAAGTATAGATACCTTAATAGAAAGTTACTCAAGTAAAATTGAAAGTCAGCCAGTAAACTACTGCTTGAGTAAAAGTCTAAAAGTACTTGGTTTTAAATATACTTAAGTACCAAAATTAAATGTAATTGCTATAATATACTTAACTATCAAAAGTAAAAGTAAACGTATTGTAAGATTATGGTTAAAACTTGGAACATTGTTATACTAGAGACATGATACATCAGGAGTAATACTATATTATGAGGATTGATAGAAACAGTTTTTTTACATCAGAAGTTAATGGTTATTTGTAGGAGCCAGATGGCTTTGGAATGTACTGAGTGGTGTGGAAGGCAGTCACAGGATTGCTGTAGGTGATACGGGTGGAGAGCTTTGGATTAGGCATCAAGGGGGTTGAGGTCAAGTCAGATCACCTCAAAGGAGAAGGAACAGTTTATTACCTCATCACTTTGTCTTCCTGTCGAACCATATGCAGGGGTTGGAGAGAAATTGGAGTATATATGCTTGTGTGAAAATGTTTTTGTCTAATGCATCTGTATTGATCCTCTGGGAAGAATTAAACTTGATTAAGCTTTCATAGTGTCCGTTGCATTTTTTACTCTGAGAATTAGAACCTAACAGTATAAATCACTTAATTAATTTTATTAAGCAAAGAAGACGGCAACATTTTTTTTGTTTTTAAAATTTACGAATAGCCACACTCCAACACGCAGAGATTATTTACAAAAGATGCATTTGTATTTAATTAGTCAGCCAAGCCAGAGGCAGTAGGGATGTTTGACTGTTTTCCTCTTCTGCTAAGCATTCAAAATGTAACAAATACTTTTGGTTTTCAGGAAAAATGTACGTGGTAAAAATTACAATATTTTCTTTAGGAATGTAGTGAAGGAAAAGTAAAAGTTGTCAAAAATATAAATAGTAAAGAAAAGTACAGATACCCCAATAAACGACTCACTGCAAACAAAAAAACACATAGTAGGCTACACAAACATTCACAGTAAAGGATAAACCATGTCCATACATAATGTATGACTTTCTTTGTACCTGGAGACTTGAAGGGCTGACCTGAGCCTTCAACTCAGCATATTTAGGTCTGACATTTACCTCTCCCTGCAAAGCAGACAGGCATCACATCAGTCATATACAGGTGCTAAGTAGCAGAGGTCACTCATATCATGCTGTCCACAGAAGGTCAATGTTACCACAGACAAACCTTTTGAAAAAACCTTTTTTATGTTTCTGTACTTAGCATTTAGACTCTGGCGCTAGCCAACTATAATATATTTCAATATTATCCGTGTGTGCGTGTAAATGCGTGCATGGTAGATACTTATGTCATCAGCCATGGAGGACGGCACCTGTCCGTCTACAAGGCATCGCAGGCAGGTTAGGACAAAAAGCCTTGTCTGTCCCATAGCACAGCTAGTCAAAGTATCCATACATTTGACAGAGGCGCCTCCCCATATGTGTTCAATTATCCAGTGAAATATCTGTGATGTAACGTAGTGTCATGTGTTGTGTGGGACTACATACTTTAGTGTTTCCAGATTTCTATGAGGTTTGACTTATAATTAATTACAATATACGTTAAATAGTTTTCCTTCTAATTAAAAAAAATGTAATAAGTACAGTATGTTTTAAAAATCAGCTTTGGTGTGAGCGTATACCGGTCATTAAAAATATTAAAGCAGGTAGACTGCTGATTGGCCTGTTCATCCTCCTCAGAATGATGACATCGTCCTCTATGAGGAAATAGCAATCATGTCTGTTTGACATACAAGTTTAAAGTGGGATTTTCTCAAATGTCTGCTTTGGCCACAAATACAAGTACAGGACTCAAAAATACGATTTGGGTATAGGAACTTTTAAAAGTGAGACTTCCACTGGACACTTACTTTGAGATGGGACAGTGTGGCATTCAGAGCCAAATGGGGTGGCAGGTAACCTTGAGGTTAGTGTGACGGGCCAGTAACTGAAAGGTTGCTAGATCAAATCCCAGAGCTGCCAAATTCAGAATATGTTGTTCTACCCCTGATTAAGGCAGTTAACCCACTGTTCAGGTCCCGAGCTACAGGCAATTAGTTTTGTGTATGTCATTTTAGGCTAAAACATGTTTTTAAAAGGGTCCGATACTTAATAGGGTTAAGCACATGCCCAATTGAATTACCCCCCAGGCGGGATAAAATAGTTCATCGGAAACTGATGAAAAATATAAATGTCTTTGCAATTGATACAAACAAGTGGTGCATAAAAAAGTAGTTTCAAATGAAAACCAAGATGACTGCATTGAAATATAAACAGTAGGCTATAACTGTACACTTCAACTATGACAGACAAAATGAGAAAAAAATCCAGAGAATCACATTGTATGATTTTTAATGAATTTATTTGCAAATTATGGTGGAAAATAAGTATTTGGTCAATAACAAAAGTGTATCTCATAACTTTGTTATATACCCTTTGTTGGCTAATTCAAAACAACAGAAATCTCATGTTTAAAATTCCTCAACCATACAAGTACTTTACACCATTTAAAAAGATACACTTCTCGTTAATCCAACCAGTGTCCAATTTCAAAAAGGCTTTTCAGCGAAATCAGAACATATCATTCATTATGTTAGGTCAGCAACTAGTCACAGAAAGCATTCAGCCATTTTCCAACCAAAGAGAGGAGTCACAAAAAGCAGAAATATAGATAAAATTAATCACTAACCTTTGACGATCTTCATCAGATGACACTCCCAGGACTCAATGTTACACAATACATGTATGTTTTGTTCGATCAAGTTCATATTTA
Source organism: Oncorhynchus masou masou (assembly GCF_036934945.1). NCBI lineage: Eukaryota > Metazoa > Chordata > Actinopteri > Salmoniformes > Salmonidae > Oncorhynchus > Oncorhynchus masou. The sequence continues at coordinate 53,348,069 of NC_088235.1, read as the reverse complement.
TTTCCAAAAACCTCAGTTTACATTGGCGCCATGTTCAGAAATGCCTCCAAAACATCCGGAGAAATTGCAGAAAGCCACATCAAATAACAGAAATACTCATCATTAACTTTGATGAAATATACATGTTTTACATAGAATTAAAGATAAACTTGTTCTTAATGCAACCAACTTGTTCTTCAAGTTCCTCGGAAACTGAGGAACTTGAAGGTCTCAATCCGCTCCACATCCCACTGCTCATCCTTCTGTTTCCTATAATCCACAATCAAATCCTTTGTCTTGCTGACGTTGAGGGAGAGGTTGTTGTCCTGGTACCACACTGCTAGGTCGCTGACCTGCTCTCTATAGGCGGTCTCATAGTCGTTGATGATCAGGCCCAGCACCGTCGTATCATCAGAAAATGTAATGATGGTGTTGGTGTCGTGCGCTGCATGCAGTCATGGGTTAACAGGGAGTGTCCCCACCTGGAGGGCACTATGGTATTGAACGCTGAGCTGTAGTCAATAAGCAGCTTTCTAGCATAGGCATTTATCTTATCCCGGTGGGAGAAGGCTGTGTATAGTGCAATATAAATTGTGTCATACTGTATGTGGATCTGTTGGGGCACTATACGAACTGGTCCAGGGTGTCTGGGATAATAGTGTCAAAGCATTTCATGGCTACAGATGTGAGTGCTACGGTTTCATTTAGACAGGATACCTTGGAGTTCTTGGGCACAGGGACTATGGTGGTCTGCTTGAAATATTTAGGAAGAGGTTGAAAATGTCAGTGAAGACACCCACCAGCTGGTCAGCGCATGCTCTGAGTATGCGTCCTGATAATCCATCTGAATATTAACCTGTTTAAATTTCTTACTCAAATTGGCTGTGGAGAGTGTGATCACACAGTTGTTCGGTCTGCTGGTGCTCTAATGCATGGTTCAGTGTTGCTTGCCTCAAAACGAGCATAGAAGACATTTACCTCGTCTGGGAGGCTGGCAACTCATGGCTGAATTTCCCTTTGTAATCCCTGATAGTTTGCACGCCATGCCACATCCGACGAGCATCAGAGCTGGTGTAGTATGATTCAATCTTATTCCGGTATTGATGCTTTGCATGTTTGATGGCTCATTGGATGTTTTTTTCCCCCCACCTTCATTTAACCAAATAGGCCAGTTGAGAACAAGTCCTCATTTACAACTGCGAACTGGCCGAGATAGAGCAAAGCAGTGCGACACAAACAACACAGAGTTACACATGGGATAAACAGTCAATAACAATAGAAAAGTCTATATACAGTGTATGCAAATGTAGTAAGATTAGGGAGGTAAGGCAATAAATTGGCCACAGCGGCGAAATACTTGCAATTTAGCAATTAAACACTGGAGTGATAGATGTGTAGAAAATGAATGTGCAAGTAGAGATACAAAGCAAAGCAGAAGAAAAGAAAAAAACATAGGGATGAGGTAGTTGGGTGGCTATTTACAGATGGGCTATGGACAGGTGCAATGATCGGTAAGCTGCTCTGACAGGTGATGCTTAAAGTTTGTGAGGGATGTATAAGTCTCCAGCTTTAGCAATTTTTGCAATTTGGTCCAGTCACTGGCAGCAGAGAACTGGAAGGAAAGGTGGCCAAAGCAGGAGTTGGCTTTGGGGTTGACCAGTGAAATATACCTGCTGGAGTGCGTGCTACGGGTGGGTGCTGCTATGGTGACCAGTTCATTGAGATAAGGTGGAGCTTTGGATGTCATCCGAGGTCAAAGCGGGATTACTTATAAATGTCTGGATTAGTGTCCCGCTCCTTGAAAGTGGCAGCTCATGCCTTTTGTTTGGGATATGTACTCTGGAGACAACGTCGTCGATGCACTTATTAATGAAGCCAGTGACTGATGGGGTGAACTCAATGTTACCAGATGAATCGGGGCGGCAGGGTAGCCTAGTGGTTAGAGCGTTGGTTGCAAGTTCAAATCCCGAGCTGACAAGGTACAAATCTGTCGTTCTGCCCCTGAACAGGCAGTTAACCCGCTGTTCCTAGGCCGTCATTGAAAATAAGAATTTGTTCTTAACTGACTTGCCTAGTTAAATAAAGGTAAAATAAATAAATAAATCCCGGAACATATTCCAGTCTGTGCTCGCGAAAAAGTCCTGTAGCTTAGAATCCGCTTCATCTGACCACTTCTGTATTGAGCTTGTCACTGGTACTTCTTATTTGAGTTTTTTCTTGTAAGCAGGGAACAGGAGGATAGAGTTGTATGGTCAGATTTGCCCAAGGGAGGGTGAGGGAGAGCCTTGTATATGTTTCTGTGTGTGGTGTAAAGTCGTGTGGTGTAAAGGTGATCTAGGTGCATTTTGTTTCCTCTAGTTGCAAAGGTGACATGCTGGTAAAAATGAGGTCAAATTGATTTCAGTTTCCCTGCATTAATATCACCTTCCAATGGAAGCGCCGCGTCTGGATGTACATTTTCTTGTTTGCTTATGGCCCGACACAGCTCGTTGAATGCTATCTTAGTGCCAGCATTGGCTGCCCTCTGATCTTGAAGATGTATGGAATGTTATCCATATCCTGATTCAGCCACAACACGGAAAAACATAGGATACTAGTTATTCAGGTCCCATTGATAAGATAGTCTTGAAGGGAGCTTGTCCAATTTGTTCTCTGGTGAATGTATATTCATGAATGTATGTTCAATGGCAGTCTAAATGCTGGCCAACGTGGTCTAATCAATGGGCCACAGCGCCAGAGGTAGGCCTACACAGTAGTGTTGTATAGTATTAGCCTTAACTAGAGTTACAGACATGCTAACCTAGCCCAACCATAGCCTTGCTACTTTTCCAGGGGCACTTATATTTGTTTATATTCTAACAAGTCCCAGAGCCATTACCACACAGCAGCACCTCATTAGCTTCCATAACATTTATGGCTGCAGGGGCAGTATTGGGTAGCTTGGATGAAAAGGTGCCCATTGTAAATGGCCAGCTCCTCAGGCTCAGTTGCTAATATATGCATATTATTATTAGTATTGGATAGAAAACACTCTAAAGTTTCCAAAACTGTCCAAATATTGTCTGTGAGTATAACATAACTGATATTGCAGGCGAAACCCTGAGGAAAATCAAAACAGGAAGTGGCTTCTATTTTGAAAACTCCATGTTCCATAGCCTCCCTTTGCTGGATTTAAAGGGATATGAACCAGATTCCTTTTCCTATCGCTTCCTCAAGGTGTCACCAGTCTTCGGACATAGTTTCAGGCTTTTATTTTGAAAAATTAGCCAGAACGATAACACCGCATCAAGTGGTCACATGAGTTTTGCTCGCACAACAGAGTTTGGACAGCCATTATTTTCCCCTCTCCTACTGTGAAAGACATTTGCGGTTGATATATTATCGATTATATATTTTAAAAACAACCAAAGGATTGATTACAAAAAACGTTTGACATGTTTCTGTAGACATTATGGAAACTATTTGGAATTTTCGTCTGCGTTGTCGTGACCACACTTTCCTGTGGATTTCTGAACATAATGCAACAAACAAACGGAGGTATTTTGGATATAAAAATAATCTTTATGGAACAAACGGAACATTTGTTGTGTAACTGGGAGTCTAGTGAGTGAAAACATCCGAAGATCATCAAAGGTAAACGATTAATTTTATTGCTTTTCTGATTTTCGTGACCAAGCTTACTGATGCTAAGAGTACTTAATGTTTTGTCGTGTGATCGATAAATTTACACAAACGCTTGGATTGCTTTCGGTGAAAAGCATAATTTCAAAATCTGACACGACAGGTGGATTAACAAAAGGCTAAGCTGTGTTTTCCTATATTGCACTTGTGATTTCATGAATATAAATATTTGTAGTAATATTTATTGAATGTAGCGCTATGCTATTCAGCGGTTGTTGATAACACTTATCCCGAAATTGGGATTGCAGCCATAACAAGTTAAATGGCTTGTCATTTAGTCTGTTGGTCTTTGCCAAGTCTGTCTCAGGTATCACTGTTAAACGATCTAAAAAGAGCACACTTAAATCGGATCGAATCATAAGTGAGAATAAAGTGGAGGGTCTGTAATTATAGCAAAAGGATGTGAAAGGCGTAGACAGCAAGAGCCCAGTTGTGAATTGGTACTGTAATTTATTCACCCTTGCTTGCTTACTGATGTGATACTGGAAGTTGCTCAATGTCAGAGCCTAATGTTCACCATGTTATGTCCATGCTTTGCATGAGTACACATGAAGTTACAGTATGTTGTCTCACTGGAAATGTTTTGATTTCTGTACATACTGTATTAAAATGACCCTTGATATTCTGTCTCTAAAGATGTTATTGCCTCTTATACACACAGACACATCTAAGACACCTGATATTCACTTTTAGATTGCAGTGCATTTGTAAAGTATTCAGACTTTTTCCACATTTTGTTACATTACAGCCTTATTCTATGTTTAGTTGAGCAACCACTGTACAGAAAATAAGGCACTTACTTTGATAGGAACGCACACAAGTCAAAGTTATTATTTGAAAGGAAAACAACAATTACGGCATTTCTTGGACCAGCCAGAAAATATGCCAGGGGGGAAAATTTATAATTTTTTTGTTTCTAATGAACCCATCCACCACCCTCCGTCTTCCTATGAAACATCTATATTATGCTACATACTGTATTCATACATTTTCCATATACATATTTTATATACATGGTACTTTTATATACAGAAATCACATAACAATAATACATTGCCAAATATAAACTCTTTAATCCCACCTCTCAGCCACTCTCAGCCCACCCCGTGTACAGTATCACCATAGACCAGCCTTGTTTGGTTTCGAGGGTGGTCTGAGAGTGCAGAGATTCTTAGCTTTGCCTCTATTCAGCAGTTTCATCCAGAGCATCATGGCCTTTGTAGCTCTTTATGATAGCGACATTAGCAGTTAATTATCATTTCATTTTGGGAGGGTAAATACAGCAAATATATTGATAAAAGTCAACTTGTCCAAGAGCGATGTACATGGGTATCAAAACAACAGCCTACACGAAAACACAGCTCTTATTTTAAGTGTTTTTAAAAGATGTCAACATTTTTACTTGAAGACACAGACTTAATGTGCGCTGGAACTTGTCAAGTTTAAATAAAGTGCTAATTGCTATTGTAGAAACTTGTAAAAGTGTGAATATGGTTTTGTTTAGTTCAAGTTTTGTATGTGCCATATTCAACAGTGTGTATGCTGAATGTGGTGGGAAGGAGCATACTGTCAGATTTTTTTTCTCACAATTGTTTTTCCCAGTGGAAGTTCTCAGTGATAAAGTGTCCAGGGATATTTAGTCATGTCCACTCCATCTCTTTCTCTGTCTCTGTCTCTGTTTGCAGGTTTGCTCCTGTCAGTGAGCTGTCCCCAGTAGGCAGACCGGTGGGCAGCATCCTGGCAGCCGCCATCAACGAGACCATCTTCTACTCCATCGTGGGAGGAAACGAAGGTGGTATGTGCAGACATTACCCCCTGGTAGAAACACTCACCAAAATAGGAAAACGTCATATTTCTGTTTATTAAATTATTGCAATAACATATAATCAATTGAATAATGTACAATCCATTCTACAAAAATTGGATGCACTTTACTTGTGTTACAATTGCATCCAGGGAAATCAAGAGTGGAGACGTGCAAATGGTTAGCTCCAGTCTAAATATCAAAGGAGGGAGGTACAGAGGAGAGATGAGTGGCTGCCAATTATGAAGGGCAGTGATTTCTACTCTCCTGAAGTAGCAGCCATGAAGAGTGCTTCTCAGGGAAGGGAGAACAGGTGGCTGAGACCACAGTGGAAGTTTTATTTTATCACAGTCTATTTCCATGTCTGTGAAGTCAATGTGCGATAGTCTTTATTAATGTGTGATGCACAGTCTACTCCTGATTAATGCAATGACTTGGGAATGTCCCAAATGTGTGCTTTAAACTTGAGCATCTGAAACGAATTAAATGTAACTCTTAAACAGAGTGTGCAACTACAGTACAGCAGCTGGGTGCAAAAAGTTTTTAAAAAACAAGAGGTTATCATTTTTGTGGTTGGCCTTTGGCACACCAACAGACAAAATATTTTATTTTTTACCTCTCAGATGTTATGTCTCCTATAAGGGGAGCTTTGAGTGGTCCAATTGACATTTTGGTGTACAAAGCGCTCTGTGAACTTTGTAGTCCTGAGTCCTGTGCCTTATAGTGCCAGAAAACCCAATTGGTGCGCTCTCCGTTACCATTCTGTCAGTGGAGCTGACTTGAACTGTCAGATTTCAGATTCTACATTTGCAAAGAGTGATGTGTCACATTTTCTGACCTACCCAGAAAAATAGTAAATTTGCTCTACCTCTGAGTGATTGAGCCCAGCCAGGTAAACAGGCGTCAGTCTAGCAAATCCAACAGTTGTGGTGTCATCTCACTGTGATATTCTCAGATGGATTTAAGTCTCTCAACATGAAAAAATACTACAGAATTTCATATAATTGAAACAAGACCACTTTATTTGTGTCACAGAATAATAAAATCACTTTGTGCTTCAAATCAAATGTTATTAGTCACATGCGCCAAATACAACAACTACTTTTACCCATCTACCAATAGGTGCCCTTCTTTGAGAGGCATTGGAAAACATCCCTGGTCTTTGTGGTTGAATCTGTGTTTGAAATTCACCGCTCGCCTGAGGGACCTTACAGCTAATTGTATGTGTGGGGTATAGAGATGAGGTAGTCATTCAGAAATCATGTTAAACACTATTATTGGACACAGAGTGAGTACATGTATTGATCACATGTTTAATAATATTGTAGAACTTTGTTCTAAAGCTGTATCTATACCCATTGGAAGCAGTGATCTAGGAAAGCCAACGTTCCAAAACTTGTCCTAAAATATTGTATAAAAGATTTTGCTGTGACTCTCATGTGGATGATGTTAAAAATATTTCTGGTCTCATGTGATTAATAATGAGCATGCAGACACTGTCCTTGATGAATTTATGAAATTGCATCTTCCAATTATTGATAAACATGCACCTGTTGAGGCTCCATGGATTGATGATAGACCTCTCCCATCTTTACAACCATTGAATATATATGTTTTGACCATGACAGTTTACAATCTAAAGTAACACCAAGTTAGTCTCCTCAAATTGTTCAACAGCCACACCATTCATTACCAGATTCAGCTGAGGTCTAGAACTTAGAGAATGATTTGTACAATGCTCTTTATTTTAGAGATGTTCAGGACCAGTTTATTACTGGCCACCCATTCCAAAACAGACTGCATCCCTTTGTGTCTATGTATACCGAGCATGTCCACATCTATGTCAGACCATTTTATTGGTAAACTTCAGGGTAATGTAAAGGTAGATTTTTTATTGATCCAATACATAATATAGTAAATTTATCATAATTTGGTTTTAATCCAGAGAGGTTAGAAAAAGTATCTAGATCCTCTATGAGGCTGTGGAGGGATTCTAATTGTGGATTTAAAAGAAAACATGAATCATCAATGTACAATGTCACCTTTATTTTTAAGCCAGGGATTTATAATACATTAATACTATCGTTGGATCTAATTTTAACAGCTAACAGTTCGATATAATAAATAGATATGACGATAGTGGACAATCTTGTTTTACTCCTCTTGACAGTTTAAAACTTTCTGAGATGTAGCCATTATTTTTAATTTTACACCTAGGGTTACTATACATAACTTAAATCCATTTTATAAGAGATTCTCCCAAATGGAAATATATATGTATATATAAACTCCAGTCGTAATTTATCAAAAGCCTTTTCAAAGTTAAAACATGCTAATAATGGTCCCCTGAGTAAATAAAAAAAGTTTTGTATACTTCCACTGATATGCCATCCAGACCTGGAGTGTTACTGGATTTAAAGGCTTTAATTGCATTAAGAAGTTCCTCTTATGTAATTTGGCCTACACATGAGTCTTTCTGAACATATGAGAATTTTACATACTTAATAGGAAAAAAATCATACAATAAGCTTCAGTTAATGGAGATGGAGGAGACTGAAACAAAAACATATGCTTAAAACCTCTCTGGGATAGGCGGGACCCAAATGTCCTACTTGGCCAACTGCCAGGGAATATGCAGTGGGCCAAAATCAAATAAAATACTATAAATTCAAACTTTCATTGAACCACACATGTAAGATACCAAATTAAAGCTACACTTGTTGTGAATCCAGCCAATATGTCAGATTTCAAAAAAAAATTTCGGCGAAAGCATAAGAAGCTATTATCTGATGATAGCACAACAGTAAACAAAGAGAGAATAGCATATTTCAACCCTGCAGGCACCACACAAAACGCAGAAATAAAATATAAATCATGCCTTACCTTTGACAAGCTTCTTTTGTTGGCACTCCAATATGTCCCATAAACATCACAAATGGTCCTTTTGTTCGATTCATTCCATTGATATATATCCAAAATGTCCATTTATTTGGTGTGTTTGATCCAGAAAAAAACAGCTTCCAATTTGCGCAACGTCACTACAAAATATCTCAAAAGATACGTGTAAACTTTGCCAAAACGTTTCAAACTACTTTTGTAATACAACGTTAGGTATTTTTAAATGTTAATAATCGATCAAATTGAAGATGGGTCTATCTGTTTTCAATAAAGGAGGATCACAAAGTGCTACTTTTTTAGTCTTGCGCAATTCTCAAACAGTACACAAAATGTTACCCTGATCCAAGATGGCCGTACTTCTTCATTACACAAAGGAATAACCTCAACCAATTTCCATAACTGGTGACATCCAGTGGAAGCGGTAGAAACTGCAAACAACTGCCTTAAAAATCTAATTTCCCAATGAAAACTCATTGAATAGACAGTGACCTCAAAAAAAGAAATTCTGAATGGTTAGTCCTCTGGGTTTTGCCTGCTACATAAGTTCTGTTATACTCACAGACATGATTCAAACTGTTTTAGAAACTTCAGAGTGTTTTATATCAAAATCTACTAATAATATGCTTATCTTATATTCTTGGCATGAGTAACAGGAAGTTGAAATTGGACACGCTATTTATCCAAAAGTGAAAATGCTGCCCCCTATCCCAAAGAGGATTTATTAACCTGTAGTGATGCCCATCCCGTGAATGGGACCGTTATCATCATCTGACACTAATTAGCATAATGCAACGGACATAAATCTTCCTAGAAAATATTCCTATTCATGAAAATCACAAGTGAAATATATTGGAACACAGCTTAGCCTTTTGTTAATCACCCTGTCATCTTAGATTTTCACTACACACTAGACAAGCATTTGTGTAAGTTTATCATAGCCTAGCATAGCATTATGCCTTGCTAGCAGCAGGCAAACTTGTCACGGAAATCAGAAAAGCAATCAAATTAAATCATTTACCTTTGATGAACTTCGGATGTTTTCACTCATGAGACTCCCAGGTAGACAGCCAAAGTTCATTTTTTCCCAAAATATTATGTTTGTAGGTGAAACAGCTCCGTTTGTTATTCATGTTTGGCTGAGAAATCGCCCAGAAATTGCGGTCACCACAACAACAATTTTTTTTCTCCAAATTAGCTCAATAATATCGACAGAAACATGGCAAACGTTGTTTAGAATCCATCCTCAAGGTGTTTTTCTAATATCTATTCGATAATATATTCGTTGGGACAATTTGTTTTTCACTAGGACCGATTGGAATAATGGCTACCTAAGTATTTTACGTGAGAATCGCTCTCGGAGCCACCATGTGACCACTTACGCAATGTGGCCGCCTATGGCTATTCTTCAACAGAAATGCGTAAAACTATGTCACAATGCTGTAGACACCTTGGGGAATACGTAGAAAGTGTAAGCTCGTTGATGGTACATTCACAGCTGAATAGGGAGTCATTGGAACACAGCGCTTTCAAAACCTGGGGCACTCCCGGATTGTATTTTTCTCAGGCTTTCGCCTGCAACATCAGTTCTGTTATACTCACAAACAATATCTTTAAAGTTTTGGAAATATTAGAGTGTTTTCTATCCAAAGCTGTCAATTATATGCATATTCTAGCATCTTTTCCTGAGAAAATATCCCATTTAAAACGGGAACGTTTTTTTTTCCAAAAATGAAAATTCTGCCCCCTAACACTAAGAGGTTTTAAAGTTCTTCCTCTTTCAAAATATTGTTCAGTGAATCATGAGTGACTCCATCCTTTGTAAAAAGTTTCAGTAAAACAAATTCGGTAGCATTTCGATGTTGAAGATTGAAAAATAATAGTCTGGCTTTTTATGGTGTTGCTTTTGCAGTGGCTTCTTCCTTGCTGAGCGGCCTTTCAGGTTATGTTGATATAGGACTCGTTTTACTATGGGTATAGGTACTTTTATACCTGTTTCCTCCAGCATCTTCACAAGGGCCTTTGCTGTTGTTCAGGGTTTTCACACCAAAGTACGTTCATCTCTAGGAGACAGAACACGTCTCCTTCCTGAGCAGTATGACGGCTGCGTGGTCCATGGTGTTTATTCTTGCATACTATTGTTTGTACAGGTGAACATGGTACCTTCAGGCATTTTGAAACTACAATCTAAGTGTATGTAAACTTCCAACTTCAACTGTAGGTATTTAACCTCTTATGCACAGAACCCGTTAGCAGGAAAAAATTTGACAACATACGGTGATCGCTACATAAATAGTCATATTAAACATTCATGAAAATACAAGTGTAATACAATGCAATTATCTGAGGATAGAGCCCCATAAAAAACAACTATTTCAACCAGCACAGGTGGAACAAAATCACAAACTGCAATAAAATAAATTGTTTACCTTTGACGATCTTACTCTGTTTACAATCCCAATGCTCATTGTTACACAATGAATGGTCTTTTGTTTGATAAAATCCATTTTTATGGCATAACACGAAACATTTTGTGAACCGCTTGTGTCGTGAATTCCGTCTCATTCCATTTTCGACGACACATTCGATGTAAATACACAAACGAAACGTGACTTTTCCATTCATGTTTGCTTTCATTGCAATCAACTGGTTTGTTTGTAACACAACCAAACCTGATGGGTCATTTCGCGGGACGTATTGACTGTTTCGTTGATTGACTGTATTTTAACCCAATGACCACTGATCGTCTTGAAATCTAGCTGGGTAGATAGCCAATGAGCTGAGGTAAACTGCAATATGTAATGTTTATGTGTTGGAAAACCAACCCATGTAGTAAACTCCAGCGCAAAGAGGGTCATTCGTCATTGAAGTTTCATACCGGAAGGAGCAACGCATGTTACACACAGTGTTGTTTTGGTAAAGCGCGTCTTCAGCTGTTTATATATCAATCAGTATGGCGACTAAGTCAGGGAAAGCTAAATCTAAGTCTAGATATACAGATGTACACACAATTTTAGAAGAAATTGATTGGGAAAATGAGACAGAGATTGTTGGAGGACGATTCATTTAGAGATTCCCAATTGGAGGAATATTTTTTGAACGAAGAGGACATCGTTTTGGGCTGGTAAGTTTTTCTTATGCCAATGCCGATGTTTGAAATTAATAATATAAAATATTATTTGTGAAATCAAATAGCCTATTTGAGGCTGTTGATGGGAGGGCAGGCCAACAACAATGGCCAAAGGGAAATGGAGACAGTAGATACAGCTGGTCTTTCATAATATAATAAAGACGGTAGATCTAGCTGGTCTGTCATAATATAAATTAACAGTAGATCTAGCTGGTCTGTCATAATATAAATGAGACAGTAGATCTAGCAGGTCTATAATAATATATTCAACCTTATGTTCCCTGTACTCTAAATATATCTTTTATTATACCTGTTGATACAGGGCTCATATGTGAAACTATTCTAACTGAACATTTTCTTTCACAGTGACACTGATTCCGAATGGGAGCTCCCAGTGCCAAGGTGTCCATCCCCCACTGAAGCTGGTTCATCCAGCTCCTGCCACAAGTGATGTTCATCTGCCCAAATTTATTTCTGCAGGCATGGATGTGCCTCAGGGCCAAAAGGGCACAGCATGGAGGCGTCACTATGTTCTTTGCAAAATTAAGTCCCCCATCACCTGCACCACATGTTTGGTGACCCTCTGCTTTACAGCAGAAAGAGACTGCTTTGGCACCTGGCATCAGCAGCACAATATTGTGTACAGGACTGAGGGTCTTCCAAATATTGAAAGTGTTATTTTGTAAATGTATATTTTTTTTCATGTTTTTTCTCCATTTTTTGGGGGTCTGTGTTAGAATACCATTTTGGTATTTTGTATATAGTTATTCCATTTAAAATGTATAACTCTACCAATTTGGCCACTTGGGTACATTTGGGCTACTTGTGTGGGACACCTGGGTGACTTCATGATAAATGTCATGTAGCACAATCATTTTGGAAGTTATCATCCTGACACTTTTCACAAGTACTCTTACCCTCTTATGTTTTTCACTGAAATTGTCCCCATCATCCTATCTGAATGTTTGTTTTGTCTTTTCATTGTATTATCTAAACCAGATCTATTGTGTTATACTGTATTTTCCTACATTCAATTCACATTTACACAAACTTTGTTTTCTTTTAAAACCATATTATAATCTCACACAATAATACTAGCGTCTTATATAGATTGTAGAGTTGATAAATTCTCATATATTTTTTTAAATAATCTTAAGATCATCATTATTTGGACAGTATAGGTTAATAAGCCATATCTGTTTATGGTCCAATAACATATTTAAAATCCTCCATCTACCTTGAGGATTTTGAACAATTTACACATTTGGATCAAAATTACTGTTACTATTAATATAATCACCCCTTTTGAATTTCTTTGCCGATGGGAGAAATATATTTTGACAGCCCCCGTCCTTTTTCCACAAAATTTCATTTAAAATTGTTGAATGAGTTTCCTGTAAACAATAGATATTATATTCCTTCTCTTTTAGCCAGGTAAAAACTGATAGTCTTTTCTTATTATCTGCTAAGCAATTACAAATTTAACTGGCTATACTTATTTCGCAAATTACCATAATGAAAAACAGGTTTCAATTCTATTTATCATAATATATGTTTGTAAACGTGCCATTAAAAAGTAACATAAGATTGAGTGTCTATATAGCTGTACCATAATATTTGCTTTGCTACTAATTAAACCTCCAATTGGTCCCTACTATTCCACCTGCTAAAACCCTCCTCATGCCGAGTTGGGTTGTCATCCCAATGAATGGCAGACCCCCCCCCCCAACCCCCAGATCCCATGGCCCCAGAGAGACTGGAATCTATCCTTCAAAAAGAGCACACAGTGCCACCCGCAGAACAGCAGTAGATCAAACGCCAAAAGCATTTCCATTTCCCTCATCTCAATTTGTTTTAAATATAGCTATTAAAAATATATATATATATATATATATATTAAAATTCTGTTTATCTTAATTTCCTATAATTAGTTATTCATATTTGTAGGAATGTAGACAGTTTATTGTTACTGCTTACCAGTATTGCCATTACAAACATTACATTTAGGCAAGCAATTATTATTTTAGCAAATAGTAATTGTGATTCATCCAATGTTGTCCCTAACATATTTTACTCCCTCGCAACAGTTGTGACACACACACACACACACACACACACACACACACACACACACACACACACACACACACACACACACACACACACACACTCATAAACACTCAACCCCTTTCCCCCACAAACAACCATAGACTCAGATGCTCAACAGTTGTACCATCCCAGAGCCCAACTCAAGAAAGGCCTTGTTCACGAATGCATATACAATTGCAGCTGTATGAGAAGGCCTGCAAAACTGAGCAAAAATGGGCAGAAATGGGGAGATTTGGTTAACCATTGTCACGTCCGAGGTTATGGAGATATACCTCCTTCCTCTGAAACACCCACACATGGTCCCCTGTTGTGACCATATTCCCAAGCATCTCCGTGCAGTCAGACCTTTGATGATTTTGTGCCACCAGTGCCACAATAGTATGGCCCCTCTCTGAATGTCAGTGTTACCCCCTCCCCATGGGTTATTGCTGCTAGTGTTGTCAGCACTGACACTGCTTGGGTGTGGGCATCCCCACCGGCTAGGGTACAAGATCCCCACCAGCTAGGTACAAGATCATTTACAAGATCAAGATCATTAAGGTTCTCATTAGCAGCTTTGAGAATATCCTTGTATATTATGCTCTCAAATCAGGGGGCTCTGGTTTTGCAGGACCAACACTGCCAGGCAGGCTCAGAATCTTGAGGGGGTGGTGCTGCTCTAGAAGGTCTCTGACCGCATTTTGGCTGCATACAGGCAGCTTACAGCAGGCCCATAAAACAGATAGGGACTTATCTTTGGTGTCTGGGTCATTCATGTGAGTGTCTAGGGTACAGGGTTGTGGACCGTTCCATCAAGATCGGAACATAAATAAGTAAATTAGATTTTTTTTAGGTACACTTCAACTATGACAGACAAAACGAGAAAACAATCCAGAAAATCACATTGTATGATTTTTTATTTATTTATTTGGAAATTATGTTTCAAAATAAGTATTTGGTCAATAACAAAAGTTTATCTTAATACTTATGTTATAAACCCTTTGTTGGCAATGACAGAGGTCAAACATTGTCTGTAAGTCTTCACAAGGTTTTCACACACTGTTGCTGATATTTTGGCCCATTCCTCCATACAGATCTCCTCTAGAGCAGTGATGTTTTGGGGTTGTTGCTGGGCAACACGGACTTTCAACTCCCTCCAAAGATTTTCTATGGGGTTGAGATCTGGAGACCGGCTAGGCCACTCCAGGACCTTGAAATGCTTCTTATGAAGCCACTCCGTCGTTGCCCGGGCGGTGTGTTTGGGATCATTGTCATGCTGAAAGACCCAGCCACATTCTCCCAATCTTCTTCTGGATCGTCCAAATGCTCTATAGCACACTTCAGACGGGCCTGGACATGTACTGGCTTAAGCAGGGGGACACGTCTGGCACTGCAGGTTTTGGGTCCCTGGCGGCGTAGTGTGTTACTGATGGTAGGCTTTGTTACTTTGGTCCCAGCTCTCTGCAGGTCATTCACTAGGTCCCCCCGTGTGGTTCTGGGATTTTTGCTCACCGTTCTTGTGATAATTTTGACCCCACGGGGTAAGATCTTGCGTGGAGCTCCAGATCAAGGGAGATTATCAGTGGTCTTGTATGTCTTCCATTTCCTAATAATTGCTCCCACAGTTGATTTCTTCAAACCAAGCTGCTTACCTATTGCACATTCAGTCTTCCCAGCCTGGTGCAGGTCTACAATTTTGTTTCTGGTGTCCTTTGACAGCTCTTTGGTCTTGGCCATAGTGGAGTTTGGAGTGTGACTGTTTGAGGTTGTGGACAGGTGTCTTTTATACTGATAACAAGTTAAAACAGGTGCCATTAATACAGGTAATGAGTGGAGGACAGAGGAGCCTCTTAAAGAAGAAGTTATGGGTCTGTGAGAGCCAGAAATCTTGCTTGTTTGTAGGTGACCAAATACTTATTTTCCACCATCATTTGCAAATAAATTCAGAATAAACATACAATGTGATTTTCTGGATATTTTTTCTCATTTTGTCTCACAACCCCTGCTCACAGATATACATTGGTTCTGTGATATGCAACCGTTTCCTTTCTCTCTCACTTAATGCCACTTTTTCCCAAACACCAAAAAAAACACACCACACCTTCCATCACCATACATCCACACATACCCACATTCTTTCTGCTGTGTTTTAATCTCCACTATGTTGAATTAGTACTTTTTGTTCCAATTAGTTATATTTGAAGAATGCTTTTCTTTCTATTTTTTCTATTATTAAAATCCCTACCGTCGCTAGTATTGTGTGTTCCATTATTCGCCTCCTCTATGAGAACTTTGTAATTTTTAGAATAGGCATGCAGTAGTCTTCTTGTCTCTGAACATTTGGTTATCAATATACAGTTTATCGACTATGAGAACTACGCATTTCCCTTTCAATCTATTTTCCTATAAGATTGTATACAGAACTTTGCGCCGTTCTGTCATTTCCTTCAGCAACTGATCATTCATGTCGATTTTTGTGCCAAGAAGTCTGTTACCCAGTCTTTTAACCATTATTTTATCTTTAAAGAAAGCAAATTTGGCAATGATTGGGCATTCATACCTCTGCCCTCTCTGTCTGAAATGTTGTACACGTTCGAGTTGGATTTGGTCAATAGCTTCACATGAGATCTGAAGCGCTGTAAGGAGGAACTCTCTAACTCCACATTCATAAACTTCACCTTCTTCATCTGGGATATTGGAGAAAGTACCAGATTTTCTCTCATGGATCTAGTCTATGTCAAGTAAGGCTTCTCTCAAAACAATGTTCTCCTTTTGTAATTCATTAACACCAGTTTCAATCTTATTGACTGTCCCTTTTGGCTTGTTTGTATCTTTCCCCAATGTCGCAACTTTTTCATCACTCACCTCGAGGCTTGCCTTCAACTCTTTTATATCCTTAAGTGACTAGTTCAAGTATGCCCAGTTTGTCATTTATTGATTTTAACTTCTTGAAACTCCCCATCCCGGATCCGGGATTGTGACTAAAGCCTCAGGCTCATTAGCATAACGCAACGTTAATGATTTCTGAAAATCGCAAATAAAATTAAAATAATGCGTTTGCTCTCAAGCTTAGCCTTTTCTTAACAACACTGTCATCTCAGATTTTCAAAATATGCTTTTGAACCATAGAAATTGACTAATTTGTGTAAGAGTATGCAAAGCTAGCATAGCATTTTGTGTAGCATGTAGCACGCAACATTTTCACAAAAGCCAGATAACCAAATAAATAAAATCATTAACTTTGAAGAGCTTCGGATGTTTTCAATGAGGAGACTCTCAGTTACATAGCAAATGTGCAGTTTTTCAAAAAAATATTATTTGTGTAGGACAAATCACTCCGTTTTGTTCACGTTTGGCTATGAAAAAACCCTGTATACAGCTATAGCCTGAAGCTCATTAGCATAATGTAACGTTAACGATTTCTGAAAATTGCAAATAAAATGAAAATAATGCATCTGCTCTCAAGCTTAGCCTTTTCTTAACAACACTGTCATCTCAGATTTTCAAAATATGCTTTTGAACCATAGAAATGGACTAATTTGTGTAAGAGTATGCAAAGCTAGCAATGCATTTTGAATAACATGTAGCACGCAACATTTTCACAAAAACCAGATAACCAAATAAATAAAATCATTTACCTTTGAAGAGCTTCTGATGTTTTCAATGAGGAGACTCTCAGTTACACACCAAATGCGCAGTGTTTCCTGAAAGCTTCTGTGTGTAGGAGAAATCGTTCCGTTTTCTACATTGCGCCTGGTTACTGAAACGAACCGAAAATGCAGTCACCTACAACGTAAAACTTTTTCCGGATTAACTACATAATATCAACCGAAACATGGCAAACGTTGTTTGGAATCAGTCCTCAAGGTGTTTTTTCACATATCTCTTCATTGACATGCAGTTCGTGGAAGCTTGCTTTACTCTGTGTATTGTTTGGAAAAATACTGGCAGGTGACTTTTGCGCACCAATTTCGGCGCAGGACACCGGGCGGACACGTGGTAAATGTGGTCTCTTATGGTCAATCTTCCAATGATCTGCCTACAAATACGTCACAATGCTGCAGACACCTTGGGGAAACGACAGAAAGGGCAGACTCATTCCTCTTGCGTTCACAGCCATATAAGGAGATCATGACAAACAGAGCCTCAAAAATCCTTGTCATTTCCTGGATGCCATGTCATCTTGGTTTTTCCTGAAGCTCACGTTAAAGGGCACGCACAGAGAAGATATTTGTATTTCTGGACACGTCAGAGTGTTTTCTTTCGAACAGTAGCAATTATATGCATAGTCGAGCATCTTTTTGTGACAAAATATCTTGTTTAAAACGGGAACGTTTTTCATCCAAAAATGAAATTGCGCCCCTAGAGTTCAAAGAGGTTAACAGATTGGTTTTGACCTTTACCATTCCCGGTGGTGAAAATATTAAATTGTCTGTGTCTGTAGAAGAGTCTTGTTTCCGTTTTGAGATTGGTTCCCTTGTTTTAATGTCCGTCATGTTTGGTTGTTGCTTGTTTTCATATAATTTGTCAATAAATTTGTCTCGTCTTATAATTTGTTTTGTGTTGTTATTGATTGAAGATTATTACCCACCAGTTTGTGAAGTGCTAATATTTAGTCTAATTTATCGATATTGAATATTACGTTTTTATCTTGAGGAAATCTACACTGTTGCGTTCAGTCCGCTAGTCTGAATATGTCTGAATATGAATATTAAATTCTCTGACAACAACTCTGGTGGACAATCCTACAGTCAGCATGCCAATTGAATGCTCCATCAAAACTTCAGACATCTGTGGCATTGTGTTGTGTGGCCAAACTACACATTTTAGAGTGGCCTTTTATTGTCCCCAACACATGGTGTACCCGTTGAATGATCTTGCTCTTTAATCAGCTTCTTGATGTGTCACACCTGTCAGGTGGATACATACAAAAAGGGCTGTAAACAAATGTGTGGCCAAAATTAAAAGGTTTTTGTGCTTATTGGAACATTTCTGTGATGTTTTATTTCAGCTAAAAACATATAAAAACAAAATAAAACATAATATAAAAAAAGTATAATACCACTTTGACTTTGTGATATTTTGTGTATGCCAGTAACAAAACATCTTAATTTAATACATTTTAAATTCAGGCTGTAAAACAACTAAATAAGAGAAAAAGTCAAGGGGTGTGAATACTTTCTGAAGGTACTGTACTTGAGCTTTTGTCCTCAAAAGTGAGTACACCTCAGCAATTTATAACTATTTTTTTTACCAGAGGTGAGTTCCAGACCTTTCTAAAACTATGCAAAATTACCAGTTATTGTTTATGGCCATCTCAAATGATGGTTATATCTATTTAGGTGTAAATCTCAATTTAATCCAATGTTGATCCTGTCAGAGAGTGCTTCCAATATCTCCTCATATTGTTTGTTTTCTTGTTGGTTGCAGGTGAGTTCCAAGTGAATAACCGGACAGGTGTGATCTCCACGGCTAAGCTTCTGGATTATGAGACTGTTACCAGCTACGTGCTCAGGGTCCAGGCTGACTCCATGGCCGTGGTCAAGGCCCAACTGCGGGTTCCCTCCAAAAGTAAGGCAGGGATATTGAGCTAGACATCGGGGGCTGGGATGCTACATCAGTGAAACACCTTTCTGGCTAGATACTGTGGTTGATATTTGTATCATGGTCCTAAGAGGAGGTGTCACATCAGAGAAACACACTTCACCTCACTTATCTCTGCAATTATTGTAATACAGACCAGGGCACCTTGCCGTCTAATTTGTATTTTTATTAAAACCTTATTGAGTTCAAATAAACAAAACAGAACAGGGCATAATTGTCAGAGTCCAATTAAAATCACTACACATGCAGACACACACATGCACACATGCACACACGCACACACGCACACACACACACACACACACACACACACACACACACACACACACACACACACACACACACACACACACACACACACACACACACACACACACACACACACACACACACGCACACGCACACGCACACGCACACACACACACACACACACACGTTTAATAAAGCAAAGTCAATTATTAGAATAAATTTAACCCATAAGAGTCTAAACCCTGTCTAAGCCTGGGGAGAGGTTCTACTTAGCTATACTGAATAGTTTTAAGAAGGTCATACTAAGGATCATTTTGCTATTTTATTTAGAATTATAAGATCCCTTGAAGTAAAAAAATAGATATTTTTAAAATGTGTTGATGAAAAATGTTATTTGTTGTTAGTGCTTTTGAATAACAGATTCACTACATGCAACAACAGATAGTTTGTTCTGAAGTGTCTGACCTATATCTGAGATATATAAGAAAGACCAGGAAACCTAAAGTATATATATATATATATATATATATTTAACCCCTTTTTTTGGTCCATTTTTTCAACTGGTACCAGGGGACCTTCAGATGAGTCTTGTGAGGCCAGTGGGCTTCCTAGAGCAAACTGATATAAATGTTTGTGCGAAGGTTGGCTGTGCCGACTTCAGACGAATCCTAAGACCCTTGTGGGGGTTGTACAGCAAAACGGAGAACACTGTTGTGTTTGAGAGATCTCGTCTTTCCATAAAGGGGTCAAACCATTCGGACGCTACAGATGGTTTTGTGAGAACACCGAGTTTTCAGGATGTCTCATGGTCTGACAAACGCCGCTCTGTCACTTTTCACCCCAGATGTGGAAGTGCTACATAGGTTGATGCAGTTGATTGAGATTGAGATGCATCTACTGCAAAACTAACATATTTTTATGGTGATTTATTATTATGTTAATTATATACATTTCCGTGGGGGTGCGGACATCGACCTTCGGGGGTTAACACATCTCGCCCAGCCCCACCACTCTTTTCCTTAAATTAAAATGCACTCTACACACACTCAAGAGCGCTTTCTGCCATGGTTTTCTTTATGTAAATGTGTGTGTGTGTGCTGCATTTCTTTCTGTGTGGTTGTATTGCTCTACGCTTGCAATTATCTGTTTGTGAGGGTTTGCCTTTACTGAAAAGTTACCAATTTCTCAGAAGACCACAACAGTTGAGAAAAAGGTGAGAAAGCGAGAGCAAAAAAGAAAAAGGTAGAAACTGTGCAGTGTGCAGACCTCGCTCCTCTCCCTCCTGGCTATCCCTTTGGCTCTCACACAGTGGTGTTTGTACCTGTGATTTGATATACTGTGTTTTTGTTTGTCCTATTCCCCCTGCTCATTCTTAGCGCTATGCCACATGGCTATACAATTTTGTGCACTAATTTTTGACACATTTTCTTTGACAGTGCATATTTTTTCATAAGTGAAGGGTTGTGCTTAGTTTGTTCACACTGTATTTGTACTGTATATGAATAACTGTGACAAATAGATATGGAGCAGTGGAGGTTCCTCAGAGAAGGAAAGGGAGGACTATCCTCCTCAGTGAGTTTCATCAAAAAAATATAGTGAAACATTTAAAGTTACCCTTTTGAGAGAAAACTATACTAAATATATGAATTATCACCAAATAATTTATTAAAATATACTGTTTTGCAGTATGAAGGTCTACAGTAGCCTCAACAGCACTCTGTAGGGTAGTACCATGATTTCAATACAAAACCTAGGAGACTCATTGTTCTCACCCCATTCCATAGACTCATTAGACCCATTCCAAATAAAGTTTTTTTTTCTTGGTCACAAAGAGAAAAAGTGAGAGGAGGAGAGCGCATAGATGTGAAAAGGAATACAAAATGGCTGCTATGAATGTGGACTGTGTTAACGCGTGACATGGGGTGTATTCATTCCACCAATTCTGTTGAAAAACATTTCTTAAACAAAAGCAAATGGAAAGAAACGGGTATAAACATACCTCAATTTAACCAATAGAAACTCTCATTTGCAACTTTTGGACAAATGATTACACCCTTGATCAGCTAGATGCAGGCAAGAGTGTGCAAGGCTGTATTGAATGTGTCGCTGTCTGTCCATGTGTCACTGTCTCCTCAACATTTTCTCTTGACCTGTGTGTACCTACGTTGTAATTCATAGGCTAGGTTGTAGCAATCTCATGAGCATCATGTCGTAGCCTAAACCTATCAATTTTACTTTGAACTGGGTGAATGTAACATGAGTGACAGTCATCCAATATGCTGTAATAGAAATAAGGCCATGCTCATGAAAAAAAATATTGTTCACCCTCGTCTTAAACGGCACTGACTGCCACTAGTATGGAGTGTGTTCACCCTTACAACAAGCTCTTTTCCTTGATGACAACCAGGCATATGAATGGAAATAGCAAAAGGAGCACATATTTTATTATTTTTATGAACTGGAACCTGTGTGTTGGACTTTTATTTTGCAATAGAACTCCCCTTTCCAATCAACACTTATTCTTCTAAACTATGGTATGTACTGTAAAGGATTGAAAATAAAAGTTGTGTGCACTTGCTGCCCTGTTTGTCTGGATAAAATGACATGCTTAATGACAAAAAGTGTGACTGTGTCCATCCTCTAACTCTGCAGCCAACACAGCCAAGGTATATATCGAGGTGCATGATGAGAACGACCACCCGCCTGTCTTCACCAGAAAGTTCTACATCGGTGGTGTGGCTGAAGACGCCAACACCTTCTCCTCTGTGCTGAAGATAAAAGTGAGAAAAGCCTTCTGCCCCCCCCCCCCACATGCACATACATACACATAAACATACACATGTTGAGAAAGCCGGTCAAAAATATTGATTTGAGAGCTTGTGTCACGCACGCACACGCACGCACAGTACTAATTCCATCCCCATCCTCCCGGCCGGTTCCGTTCTGTTTGGTCATGGGAGCACAATTGATCCGATCGAGTCTATGAGCCAACAAGGTGAAAAGTCTGTCAATGTACCCTTGAGCAAGGCACTTAACCCTCATTTTCTCCAGGGGCACCATACTTATATGGCTGACCTATAAAAAAACAATTGTCACCTATATGGTGTATGGGACAATAAAACATCTATATATACTACCGTAAGTTTGGGGTCACTTAGATTTTTCCTTGTTTTCCATGAAAACATACATTAAGTGAGTTTCAAAATCAATAAGAAATACAGTCAAGACTTTTACAAGGTTATAAGTATGATTTTTAATTGAAATAATAATTGTGTCCTTCAAACGTTGCTTTCATCAAAGAATCCTCCATTTGCAGCAATTATAGCCTTGCAGACCTTTGGCATTCTAGTGGTCACTTTCTTGAGGTAATCTGAAGGGATTTCACCCCATGCTTCCTGAAGCACCTCCTACAAGTTGGATTGGCTTGATGGGAAGCCACAACAGCTCAATAGGGTTGAGATCCGGTCATTGTGCTGGCCACTCCATTATAGACAGAATACCAGCTGACTGCTTCTTCCCTAAATAGTTCTTGCCTAGTTTGGAGCTGTGCTTTGGGTCATTGTCCTGTTGTAGGAGGAAATTGGCTCCAATTAAACAAAATTGGCTCCAATTAAGGGAAATTTGCTCCCTTTTACCCTGTACAAATCTCCCACTTTGCCACCACCAAAGCACACCCAGACCATCACATTGCCTCCACCATGTTTGACAGAGGGCATCAAGCACTCCTCCAGCATCTTTTCATTTTTTCTGCATGTCATGTTCAAATCAAAAATCACATTTATTTGTGGAGCAGTTGCCATACCAGGCAGTGATACAGCCCGACAGGATGCTCTCGATTGTGCATCTGTAAAAGTTTGTGAGTGCTTTTGGTGACAAGCTGAATTTCTTCAGCCTCCTGAGGTTGAAGGCTGCTGCGCCTTCTTCACAACTCTGTCTGTGTGGGTGGCCAGGGCGGGGTCGAGACCCAGGGTCTCGAGCTTGAAGACGAGTTTGGAGGGTACTATGGTGTTAAATGCTGAGCTGTAGTCGATGAACAGCATTCTCACATAGGTATTCCTCTTGTCCAGATGGGTTAGGGCAGTGTGCAGTGTGGTTGTGATTGCGTCGTCTGTGGACCTATTGGGGCGGTAAGCAAATTGGAGTGGGTCTAGGGTGTCAGGTAGCGTGGAGGTGATATGGCCCTTGAATAATCTCTCAAAGCACTTCGTGATGACC
The DNA here is from genome assembly GCF_036934945.1 of Oncorhynchus masou masou. NCBI lineage: Eukaryota > Metazoa > Chordata > Actinopteri > Salmoniformes > Salmonidae > Oncorhynchus > Oncorhynchus masou. The sequence continues at coordinate 53,324,424 of NC_088235.1, read as the reverse complement.
GAAGTGAGTGCTACGGGGCAGTAGTCATTTAGCTTAGTTACCTTAGCTTTCTTGGGAACAGGAACAATGGTGGCCCTCTTGAAGCATGTGGGGACAGCAGACTGGGATAAAGATTGATTGAATATGTCCATAAACACATCAGCCAGCTGGTCTACGCATGCTCTGAGGACGCAGCTGGGGATGCCGTCTGGGCCTGCAGCCTTGCGAGGGTTAACACATTTAAATATTTTACTCATGTCGGCTGCAGTGAAGGAGAGTCCGCAGGTTTTGGTAGCCGGCCGTGTCAGTGGCACTGTATTGTCCTCAAAGCGAGCAAAGACGTTATTTAGTCTGACTGGGAGCAGTACATCCTGGTCTGCGACGGGGATGGTTTTCTTGTGTCTGATCCATTGAATTGCAACTCTGCTTTGTCTCTATATTGATGCTAAGCTTGTTTGATTGCCTTGCGGAGGGAATAGCTACACTGTTTGTATTCGGTAATGTTTCCGGTCACCTTGCCCTGGTTAAAAGAGGTGGTTCGCGCTTTCAGTTTCACGCGAATGCTGCCATCAATCCACGATTTCCGGTTTGGGAATGTTTTAATAGTTGCTGTGGGTACGACATCACCGATGCACTTTCTAATGAACTCGCTCAGCGTATTTGTCAATGTTGTTGTTGGACGCAATGCAGAACATATCCCAATCCACGTGATCGAAGCAGTCTTAAAGCATGGAATCAGATTGGTCAGACCAGCTTTGAACAGACCTGAGCGCGGGAGCTTCCTGTTTTAGTTTCTGTCTGTAGGCTGGAAGCATCAAAATGGAGTCGTGGTCAGCTTTTCCGAAAGGAGGGCGGGGGAGGCCCTTATATACGTCGCGGAAGTTAGAATAACAATGATCCAGGGTATTACCAGCCCTGGTTTCACAATCGATATGCTGATAGAATTTAGGGATTCTTGTTATCAGATTAGCCTTGTTAAAATCCCCAGCTACAATGAATGCAGCCTCAGGATATGTGGTTTCCAGTTTGCATAGAGTCAAATAAAGAATGTTCTCGTTTGTGACCGAACACCTCAAACTTTGTTATGTACTTGAGTGAAGACCCAAAAGCGGTTTTAACAGAAAACAGAGTTCTTTATTGAAAAAACAGGAATGGCATAAATCCTCTTCCAACGTTGTCAATGGAACAAAAAGAACGTTAGTATAATGCAGGATGCACCTGCCAGGCAGACTCCGACAGGATAGGACAAGGTGGAAGCAAACGAGACGACAGCTTGCTTCTGGCATGAAAAACACAAACAAGAATCAGACCCTGAAAGTAGCAGGAACAGAGAGAGAAATAGAGACCTAATCAGAGGGGGAAGAGAGAACAGGTGAGAAAGAGTGAATGAGCTAGTTAGGGGAGATGTAGAACAGCTGAAGAATGAGAGACAGAGAAGGTAACCTAAAAAGACCAGCAGAGAGAGACAGAGTGAAGAGAAAGGACAGGAACAGACATAACAAGACATGACAGTACCCCCCACTCACCGAGCGCCTCCTGGCGCACTCGAGGAGGAAACCTGGCGGCAACGGAGGAAATCATCGATCAGCGAACGGTCCAGCACGTCCCGAGAGGGAACCCAACTCCTCTCCTCAGGACCGTACCCCTCCCAATCCACTAGGTACTGATGACCACGGCCCCGAGGGCGCATGTCCAAAATCTTACGAACCCTGTAGATGGGTGCGCCCTCGACAAGGATGGGGGGAGGGACGAGCGGGGCGCGAAGAACGGGCTTAACACAGGAGACATGGAAGACCGGGTGAACGCGACGAAGATAGCGTGGGAGAAGAAGTCGCACTGCGACAGGATTAATGACCTGAGAAATACGGAACGGACCAATGAACCGCGGGGCCAACTTGTGAGAAGCTGTCTTAAGGGGAAGGTTCTGAGTGGAGAGCCATACTCTCTGACCGCAACAATATCTAGGACTCTTGGTCCTACGCTTATTAGCGGCCCTCACAGTCTGCGCCCTATTACGGCAAAGTGCCGACCTGACCCCCTTCCAGGTGCGCTCGCAACACTGGACAAAAGCCTGAGCGGAGGGGACGCAGGACTCGGCGAGCTGAGATGAGAACAGCGGAGGCTGGTACCCGAGGCTACTCTGAAAAGGAGATAGACCGGTAGCAGACGAAGGAAGCGAGTTGTGGGCGTACTCTGCCCAGGGGAGCTGTTCTGACCAAGACGCAGGGTTACGAAAAGAAAGACTGCGTAAAATGCGACCAACAGTCTGATTGGCCCGTTCGGCTTGACCGTTAGACTGGGGATGAAAGCCGGACGAGAGACTGACGGAAGCCCCAATCAAACGGCAAAACTCCCTCCAAAATTGAGACGTGAACTGCGGGCCTCTGTCGGAAACGACGTCAGACGGAAGGCCATGAATTCGGAAAACATTCTCGATAATGATCTGAGCCGTCTCCTTAGCAGAAGGGAGCTTAGCGAGAGGAATGAAATGAGCCGCCTTAGAGAATCTATCGACAACCGTAAGAATAACTGTCTTCCCCGCTGATGAAGGCAGTCCGGTGATAAAATCTAAAGCGATGTGAGACCACGGTCGAGAGGGAATGGGAAGCGGTCTGAGACGGCCGGCAGGAGGAGAGTTCCCAGATTTAGTCTGCGCGCAGACCGAACAAGCGGCGACAAATCGACGCGCGTCACGTTCCTGAGTGGGCCACCAGAAACGCTGGCGAATGGAAGCGAGCGTACCCCGAACGCCGGGGTGGCCGGCTAACTTGGCAGAGTGGGCCCACTGAAGAACGGCCGGACGAGTAGGAACGGGAACGAACAGAAGGTTCCTAGGACAAGCTCGCGGCGACGGAGTGTGAGCGAGTGCTTGCTTTACCTGCCTCTCAATTCCCCAGACAGTCAACCCGACAACACGCCCCCCAGGGAGAATCCCCTCGGGGTCGGTGGAGACCTCAGAAGAACTGAAGAGACGAGATAAAGCATCAGGCTTGGTGTTTTTTGAGCCCGGACGATAAGAAATAACAAACTCGAAACGAGCGAAAAACAGAAACCAACGAGCCTGACGCGCATTAAGTCGTTTGGCTGAACGGATGTACTCAAGGTTCCTATGGTCAGTCCAAACGACAAAAGGAACGGTCGCCCCCTCCAACCACTGTCGCCATTCGCCTAGGGCTAAGCGGATGGCGAGCAGTTCGCGATTACCAACATCATAGTTACGTTCTGACGGCGATAAGCGATGAGAGAAAAACGCGCAAGGATGGACCTTGCCGTCAGAGAGAGAGCGCTGAGAAAGAATGGCTCCCACGCCCACCTCTGACGCGTCAACCTCAACAACAAACTGTCTAGAGATGTCAGGTGTAACAAGAATAGGTGCGGATGTAAAACGATTCTTAAGAAGATCAAAAGCTCCCTGGGCGGAAACGGACCACTTAAAGCACGTCTTAACAGAAGTAAGGGCTGTGAGGGGAGCTGCCACCTGACCGAAATTACGGATGAAACGACGATAGAAATTAGCGAAGCCCAGAAAGCGCTGCAGCTCGACGCGTGACTTAGGAACGGGCCAATCAATGACAGCCTGGACCTTAGCGGGATCCATCTTAATGCCCTCAGCGGAAATAACGGAACCGAGAAAAGGAACAGAGGCGGCATGAAAAGTGCACTTCTCAGCCTTCACATAAAGACAGTTCTCCAAAAGGCGCTGGAGGACGCGTCGCACGTGCTGAACATGAATCGGGAGAGACGGTGAAAAAATCAGGATATCGTCCATGTAAACGAAAACAAAAATGTTCAGCATGTCTCTCAGGACGTCGTTAACTAGTGCCTGAAAGACAGCTGGAGCGTTAACGAGGCCGAAAGGAAGAACCCGGTATTCAAAGTGCCCTAACGGAGTGTTAAACGCCGTCTTCCACTCGTCCCCCTCCCTGATGCGCACGAGATGGTAGGCGTTACGAAGGTCCAATTTGGTGAAAAACCTGGCTCCCTGCAGGATCTCGAAGGCTGAAGACATAAGAGGAAGCGGATAACGATTCTTAACTGTTATGTCATTCAGCCCTCGATAATCCACGCATGGGCGCAGGGACCCGTCCTTCTTCTGAACAAAAAAAACCCCGCTCCGGCGGGAGAGGAGGAGGAGACTATGGTACCAGCGTCGAGCGAAACAGACAAATAATCCTCGAGAGCCTTACGTTCGGGAGCCGACAGAGAGTATAATCTACCCCGGGGGGAGTAGTTCCCGGAAGGAGATCAATACTACAGTCATACGACCGGTGTGGAGGGAGAGAAGTGGCCTTGGAATGACTGAACACCGTGCGCAGATCGTGATACTCCTCCGGCACCCCTGTCAAATCGCCAGGCTCCTCCTGTGAAGAAGGGACAGAGGAAACAGGAGGGATAGCAGACATTAAACAGGTCACATGACAAGAAACATTCCAGGATAGGATAGTATTACTAGACCAATTAATAGAAGGGTTATGGCGCACTAGCCAGGGATGACCCAAAACAACAGGTGTAAAAGGTGAACGAAAAATTAAAAAAGAAATGGTTTCGCTATGATTACCAGAGACAGTGAGGGTTAAAGGCAGCGTCTCACGCTGAATCTTGGGGAGAGAACTACCATCTAAAGCGAACAAGGCCGTGGGCTCCCTAACTGTCTGAGAGGAATGTCATGTTCCCGAGCCCAGGTCTCGTCCATAAAACAGCCCTCCGCCCCAGAGTCTATCAAGGCACTGCAGGAAGCAGATGAACCGGGCCAGCGGAGATGAACCGGAAAGGTAGTGCGTGATCCAGAAGGAGAGGCCTGAGTAGTTGCGCTCACCAGTAGCCCTCCTCTTACTGATGAGCTCTGGCTTTTACTGGACATGAGGTGACAAAATGACCAGCGGAGCCGCAGTAGAGACAGAGGCGATTGGTGATTCTCCGTTCCTTCTCCTTGGCCGAGATGCGGATACCCCCAGCTGCATAGGCTCAGCATCCGAGCCGGCGGAGGAGGGTGGCAGTGATGCGGCAGGTGGCAGTGATGTGGAGAGGGGAGCAACGGAGAACGCGAACTCCTTTCCACGTGCTCGGCGACGAAGATCAAACCGTCGCTCTATGCGAATAGCGAGAGCTATTAAGGAGTCCAGACTGGAAGGAACCTCCCGGGAGAGGATCTCATCCTTAACCTCGACGAGGAGACCCTCCAGAAAACGAGCGAGCAAAGCCGGCTCGTTCCAGTCACTAGAGGCAGCGAGAGTGCGAAACTCAATAGAATAATCCGTTATGGATCGATTCCCCTGACATAGGGAAGACAGGGCCCTGGAAGCCTCCTCCCCAAAAACAGAACGGTCAAAAACCCGTATCATCTCCTCCTTAAAGTCCTGATACTGGTTAATACACTCAGCCCTCGCCTCCCAGATTGCCGTGCCCCACTCACGCGCCCGTCCGGTAAGGAGAGAAATGACGTAGGCGATGCGGGCTGCGCTCCTGGAGTAAGTGTTGGGCTGGAGAGAGAACACCACGTCACACTGAGTGAGGAATGAGCGGCACTCAGTGGGCTCCCCAGAGTAACACGGCGGGTTGTTGATCCTGGGCTCCGGAGACTCGGAAACCCTGGAAGTGGGCGGTGGATCGAGGTGGAGTTGGTGAACCCGTCTTGTGAGGTCGGAGACTTGGACGGCCAGGGTCTCAACGGCATGTCGAGCAGCAGACAATTCCTCCTCGTGTCTGCCTAGCATCGCTCCCTGGATCTCGACGGCAGAGTGAAAAGGGTCCGGAGCCGCTGGGTCCATTCTTGGTCTGATTCTTCTGTTATGTACTTGAGTGAAGACCCAAAAGCGGTTTTAACAGAAAACAGAGTTCTTTAATGAAAAAACAGGAATGGCATAAATCCTCTTCCAACGTTGTCAATGGAACAAAAAGAACGTTAGTATAATGCAGGATGCACCTGCCAGGCAGACTCCGACAGGATAGGACAAGGTGGAAGCAAACGAGACGACAGCTTGCTTCTGGCATGAAAAACACAAACAAGAATCAGACCCTGAAAGTAGCAGGAACAGAGAGAGAAATAGAGACCTAATCAGAGGGGGAAGAGAGAACAGGTGAGAAAGAGTGAATGAGCTAGTTAGGGGAGATGTAGAACAGCTGAAGAATGAGAGACAGAGAAGGTAACCTAAAAAGACCAGCAGAGAGAGACAGAGTGAAGAGAAAGGACAGGAACAGACATAACAAGACATGACAAACTTAGATTTGTCTGTCCACAACACTTTTTTCCAATCTTCCTCTGTCCAGTGTCTGTGTTCTTTTTCCCATCTTAATCTTTTCTTTTTATTGGCCAGTCTGAGATATGGCTTTTTCTTTGCAACTCTGCCTAGAAGGCCAGCATCCCGGAGTCGCCTCTTCACTGTTGACGTTGAGACTGGTATTTTTTGCTGGTACTATTTAATGAAGCTGCCAGTCGGGAACTTGTGAGGAGTCTGTTTCTCAAACTAGACACTCTAATGTACTTGTCCTCTTGCTCAGTTGTGCACCAGGACCTCCCACTACTCTTTCTATTCTGGTTAGAGCCAGTTTGCATTGTTCTGTAAAGGGAGAAATACACAGCGTTGTACTAGATCTTCAGTTTCTTGGCAATGTCTTGCATTGAATAGCCTTCATTTCTCCGAACAAGAATAGACTGATGAGTTTCATAAGAAAGTCAATTGTTTCTGGCCATTTTGAGCCTGTCATCGAACCCACAAATGCTGAGGCTCCAGATGCTCAACTAGTCTAAAGAAGGCCAGTTTTATTGCTTCTTTAATCAGTACAACAGTTTTCAGCTGTGCTAACATAATTGCAAAGGGTTTTCTAATGATCAATTAGCCTTTTTAAAATGAGAAACTTGGATTAGCTAATGCAACGTGCCACTGGAATATAGGAGTGATGGTTGCTGATAATGTGCCTCTGTACACCTATGTAGATATTCAATTAAAAATCAGACTTTTCCAACTGCAATAGCCATTTACAACATTAACAATGCCTACACTGTATTTCTGATCAATTTGATGTTAAACAAGGACATTTTTAAGTGACCCCAAACTTTTGAACGGAAGTGTGTATATATATATATATATGTATATTTATTTATTTATTTATTACAGTTTCATATCATCATCGTCTTCTTCCCTCGCTCCATTCCTTTATTCACTGGTGGAATCTAATATAATGATGAATTGACATATAATCCCAGTTCACCCATTAAACGGTGGCCAAAAATCTGGCAGGTTGACGTTTATTGTCATGAATCTTACCCTGGATACAGAACTGAGCGATTTACGATCGATGGGCCAGCTGCAAAGTCAAAATTGGCTATATTTATGAAAACAAACCAAAACAAATGTGCTTTTTGGTCTGAATTTAAGGTTAAGGTTAGGTTTAAAATCTGATTGTATGACTTTGTGGCTATGCTAGCTAGTGACCGCTCTGCAGAGTTGCCTCCATAACAAGATTAATGAGAAAAACGCTAACTTGCCATCAAGAACGTTACCAAATTCATAATTTAGCTCCATCAAAATGAATAAGGTATACTCTTCTACCACATATAAAATGTAATTTGGATATGTGTAAACATTTACTGTAGGCCTATTTCAATATTGAGGCAATATTAGGCCTAATATATATGTTGTAATATTACATTTACAGCAATACAATATGACTCATGGAATCTGACATTATGTTGTATGACAAAACTGCACATTTTAAAGCGACCTTTTATTGTCCCCAGCATAAGGTGCACCTGTATAATGATCATTCTGTTTAGTCAGCTTCTTAATTCCACACCTTTCAAGTGGATGCATTATCTTGGAAAATGAGAAATGCTCACTAGCATGGATGTATACCAAATTGTTTACAACATTTGAGAGACAAGCTTTTTTTGGTGGGGGGGTCTTTTATTACCAACACTTTACATGTTGCGTTTATGTTTTTGTTCAGTGTAGAATTTGATATTAGTCCTGTTTTGATGCGCTGCTTGTTTGATGCTTTAACAGAGGGCATAGCGGGATTTCTACTAAGACCGCATGAGGGTCACGGTCCTTGAAAGCAGCAGTTCAAGCCTTTAACCTCTCATGGGTAGGAGGCAGTATTTTACAAATACAAATTCAATGGTGAAACCATTGAGGACAGGGAAGAATGAACACCTGCTATCTACTCCCCAGCAATAACAACTATGATTTGTTCTCTTTGAATAAATATATTTTTCACCCCCTGATTTGCTTTGGGGTCTGTGTTATTGAAGAAAAACATCAACTGCTAACAAGGGTTAGGGTAAGGATTACGTTTAGGGTTAGGATAAGGGTTAAGGTTAAGGGCAAAATCATGATAAATTAAGAGATGGAAATAGCATGTGTCATCCATTTTGTCTGCAGACAGGGATCTGCATATAATGACTATACGCTCATGTCTCCTTCCTAACGATGGGGGTTGTTGTCCAAAATGCGGGAAGGCAGGCGACACGCTTAGGTCCAAAATAAGTCCATAGAAACGGATTGTGACTATTTTGGACAGATGTTGACGAGAGTGATACCTCTTGCTTCACCTCTTTCTCTCTGCTGCAGAGGAGAATGTGAGAGGTGAAAGTTCTTCTGGCACGAAGTAAGCATACGCCAATTAAAACACCTGGTTCTCTGAGCAATCTTTAGAATTATTAGGCCATTTAAACAACTTAATCAGCGTTCCAGCCGTGTATCTGCTCATGTGCTAGCACCAGACCAGCAAGCATCCCTCTTTAGCGTGAGTGAACTAAATTCGGAACAATTGAATATATGTGTCATAGAAGTCATTTTCCCATACAAACTTTATATGTCCAAACTCAGAATCATATACGCTTCCCAAAAATGACACGGTTGCTGTGGTAAAACATTTATTTTGATTGGTGATTTTCAGGTCGGCTGATTTCAGATGTGTTCATGTAAACAAGATTATAAGGGAAATTGTTATTCTTGCAAAGCGTGTAAATGTTTTAATCAAACTATCATATTAATCTGACTATCCACAATAATCGCTTTATTGTAAAACATGTAACCACACTCTAAGATTGGGCAGCCCTGTCATTAAAATGCTATCTTTCCATCCATCCTCCCTCGATTCTCCCTCATTCAATCCCTCCATCCTCCCATGCCCAGGAACAGTAGCTAATGGGGATCCATAATAAATACAAATACAAATGTAAAAAATAAATACAAATACAAATACAAAAAAAAGGCATTGCACCTATTAATCAATGTCATTGCAAACAGGCACTCTGAGAATTGGTGCCAGTGCAAACTACATACTGTGTACTAATCGTGAAAACGTATGCAGTAAGTAACAAATATGACCATACTAGGCTCATCCATACTGAGAAAGCGCCATCTTGAGCAATCACGCTTGTTCACCGCCATTCGTTCATTTTGGTAGAACATGTACCCTATTCTGATTATCAGCTGTTGTTAAACAAAAGTGAGTCTTGAAAGACGCTACTGAAAAGTAGGAGAATTCTTCTTGATGAATGAGTAAGAGAGCTCAAGTTCCCCCTCTCCTGGCCAAATTAGATCAATGCAATCTCGTCCTTCAGGGAACAATGACAATAGTACATTTTGGTCAATGAGCAAAAGTTCTTATCCAGAGCGACATGCTTAGATGATGGTAATTTGATTTGTAAGTTGCCTCAATACTTTATTCTATGCCCTCCATTTGTGTGTATTCAATGTGCATATTTGTGGCGACAAGGAAAGCATTCTGCAACCACAAGTGAAGCACACTCATCATTACTGCCATTGTTAAAGTGATAGTTCACCCAAATTACAAAATTACATTCCAGTTGCCTTACCCTGTAAGCAGTGTACCGTGTGTGTGTGTTTGTGTGTATATGTTGTTGTGGTTGTGGGTTTTCTTGTGTGTTTGTGTGTGTGGTCATGGGTTTTCTTTTACTTAGGCCACTGATGCAGATACAGGGAACTACAGTGCCAATGCGTACCGGCTGATCATCCCGCCCACGGCAGACGGTCGAGACTGCTTTGTGATCGAGCAGTACACGGGTATCATCAAGACAGCCATTCTGTACCGCAACATGCGCAGGTCCTTCTTCAAGTTTGAGGTCATTGCTACCGACAACTACGGCGAGGGTCTGAGCAGCAGCGCAGATGTGGTGGTGAATGTCTACTGTCCTCAAACAACCCATATCCCTCCATGGTCCATATCTCTCTCACACACACACACATATATGTAAACCTTCATTTCCTCAAGTGTTTCTCATTGGGCAAGTGAAATGAGACTCCAAAGTCTGGCAGTTTGTAGTTTGTCATCTGTTAACTGTGATCTTAACAGATGCCAAGCCCCACACCCCACACCCCACACCCAAACAACCTGATGGGTTTATTAGTGTCAGACAGTTTTCCTTTGAGCTGATGTATTCATTAGGAAGCTACATGATGATGAAACATGATTTATTTTCTATCTAGACTGTGTCTAGCTATCAATATATTACATTATGAAGAGCAGTAACAGCACACAAGATGCGTAATGTGTACGCCAGTGAACCCCTCCGCTTCCCGCTGATGATGCAGTTCAACTATGTATGGAAAGCGTTTTCTGCTCATTGTAATTGGTGTGTTTGTGTGTGCATGTGTGTGTGTCTTTTTACTTAGACAATATATTTCCATTTGCTTCCAGTTATTGGAGCCAGTGTTGCTCCTAATGTGTAGGGCAAACAAGTCTGTAATGACACAGAAGGAGTGTTTGGGACGAGTGACAGCGAAATGTACTTAATTATTAACCATGTTGACCATTTTCAAGAGAAAATGTAATTTCATGGAGGCCGTGTGTGAGATTTGACCTCAGAGCCAGTGCACTTACTGCGCCGGGCAAATATTAGGTGCCATTAGATTTGCCACATGGCACCAATACAAGCAGGCAATTAAGTGTCTTGTTTTGGCCACCAGCAGCATGTCAAGCATGAATGTACAACATTTACATATCCTCTCTCTCTCACAAACACTTTTTTTTTCTCACTGCTGCTCTCTCTCTTTCTCTTTCTTTTTCTTTCTTTCTCTTTCTCCCTCTTTCTCCCTCTCTCTCTCTCTCTCTTTCTCACTGTTTCTCTCTCAGGTGTCTGTGGTCAACCAACTGGATATGCAGGTGGTGGTGTCCAATGTCCCGCCCACCGTTGTGGAGGAGAATAAAGAGCAGCTTATTGCGTAATGTACCAGTCAATCACTTTCTTTCAGCGTTATTGTCACATTGAACAAGCTTGGTTAAATTGAAAACATATTAGGGTTCTAAAAGCCCCTGAACACTCAAAAGAAACAGGAGAGTGGAGTAAGAGGAATAGCATAGTGGGATTGCATACACCCCCCCCCCCCCGATGAATAAGGGGCCTTGGTTCAAGGTGTCACGATGCAACTTGCAGACTCTGTAGTAGTCTCCAACTGTGTTTCGAGACTTTATGTCCTAGCACTTCAGAGGTTCTAGCATTTTGTAATAATCCCTGTGTTGCACAACTTACAGTAGGTTCTCAATGGCTTCGCTGTATGTTTATTTTCTGTCTCCCTTTTAACCAATGATTGGGCAATTAAAACCACTGATTGTCCAGATAGACAGTCAAATACATGTTTTTTCAATCAGTTAATGACTGAAAAACAGTACAGTTTCTAGACAGAAAATCAAATAAGAAGGTATTCATTATTTTCAAATCTCACTTTAAATGACACTACCCCTCTAAGATTGCTGCTCTATGCTTTGACACCTACATCATGTGTTTAGTTAATCATTCTGATAACATCTGAGAGGCCTCCCATTTTCCTTGGTCCGAGTTGGAGACCACAACAATTACCTGGGTACTCTACTCATCAGGCTTGGCAATCGGGTTGGAGAAAGCAAACATTTAGAGGCTGTAATTTAAAGTGCCATTTGCCAAAAGCAAACAATTGTGAAATTGTGAAAAAAGTGAAATTCTTAAAACAATGGCCTTAAACAGATATGGTCACACATAAGTAAGTTGTTAAAAGATGTTTCAGCATTATAAAGTCAATGTCATAATTTGTGGGTGACAACACATGAAGGTGAAGTGAACCAAGGCAACCACTACTAACGTTTGATCAGCACATTGTAACACACAGCATGACAGAAGTTTATGAATGATTCAGAAAGCCTCCACGTCATGGTAAAGATGCATGCAGAAATATGACGGTAGTTATATCTAATGTTTAAGCGATACCTGCACTGTTAAACCTTTCCTGATGCCAGCTTTAATACAGTGATTTTGCTTTACAGCAGAGATACTGTAATACATTTTACAGTACTATTTTACTTACTGTAAAACATATTACAGTATCCCTCCTGTAAATGAACAGCAGGGATGATGTAATGATACAACACTAATTACTATCTGAGTTATTTTTTTTCTACGTCGCACTGGAAGATATTTAGAGCAGACTGAAATGGCTTGTTTCATCTTGAGCAACAGTGCCAGTCAAAAGTCAGTGATTTATTTAGAATTCAAGGCGCACTTAAACAGCATGGCTACCGCATCATTCTGCAGTGATAAGCCATCCCATCTGGTTTGCGCTTTGTGGGACTATCATTTATTTTTCAACAGGACAATGACCCAACACACCTCCAGGCTGTGTAAGGGCTATTTGACCAAGAAGGAGAGTGATGGTGCTGCATCAGATGACATGGCCTCCACAATCACCTGACATCAACACAATTGAGATGGTTTGGGATGAGTTGGACAGTAGAGTTAAGGAAAAGCAGCCAGAAAGTACTCAGCATATGTGGGAACTCCTTCAAGACGGTTGGAAAATAATTCCTCATGAAGCTGGTTGAGAGAATACCAAGAGTGTGCAAAGCTGTAATCAAGGCAAAGGGTGGCTACTTAAAAGAATCCCAAATATAAAATATATTTAGATGTGTTTGACACTTTTTTTGGTTACTGCATTATTCCATATGTGTTATTTCATAGTTTTGATGTCTTCATTACTATTCTACAATGTAGAAAATAGTAAAAAGAAAGAAAAGCCTTTGAATGAGTAGGTGTGCCCAAACTTTTGACTGGTACTGTAGCTAAGAAAACATGCCGTAATTCAATGTTGGGCAGCAATAAAGATACTTAACGTCAAGGTACCTAACCAGCAGCTTCTGAAAATATTCTTCCACTTCACAGCAGCCTCAAGAAGGTATTTCTTAAAATAGTCTGAGCTTCATGTGTCTCACCTGACAGCATGAGGTTGGCGCCTGAAACTGATCATTTGAATCTACAGTAAGCATAAGCTATTTCTTTAAATAAATACAATATGTTAGTGGAAGTTTTACAGGAGGCTTCCAATTCCAGGGATTAACAGTATTTTCAGCATTTTACCCATAGTGCAGTGCAATCTACAGCATAGATGCTGTAAAACAGATTTGCTGAATTTTCCTGTGCATTCTACAGTGTTTTACCATTGACATTTACAGAAAGTATTGGTGCTGAACTATACTCTATTTTAAATATGAACATTGGTTTTGTCTCCCAAACATCAGTATTATGGAGCGATACGTCCAAGACCAGATCCCAGGGGCCAAGGTGGTAGTGGAGTCCATCGGGCCGCAGCTGTGCGGAGACGGCTTTGACCAGAAGGACTACACCAAGTCAGACCTGATGGTGTATGCCATTGACCCACTGACCAACAGGGCCATATCACGCCAGGAGCTCTTTAAGTGAGGGAGCCAACACAATTAAATGAAAAGCTCTTAACCTTTGTCTCTCTCTCTCCTCTTCTCTCTTTTTCTCTTGCTACATACATTCTTTGTCTTATCCTGCCTTCTACCCTATGAATTAGTCAGTAGATGCATGTTGTCCCTTATTTGTTTCTCTCTATCGCTCTCCAAACATCCCCAGGCCCTTTCCTCCTATCCAAAGGCCCCTGTCCCCCAGCAGGGTGTGTTAATTCAGTCACTCACCAGAATGGTGGGGAGGGTGGAGAGAGGAAATTTTCATGTGAGAGAGAGAGAGAAAGGAAGAGAGAAAAGGGAGGTACTATTCCATCAATCCATCAGTGGCTGATACTAAGCCTCCCAGAGGCTCCAACATTCTGGAGAAATGCCATCTTAGCATTTGTCCCCCTGTATGAAGAGAGAGAGTGAGACACTCCTCAGCGCCCATGGTTGCCCTCTTACAAAGCAGGTGAAATGCTTTTTTACACTGTTGCGACACTTTTTCACAGCAGAACCATGTTGCTCCCATTTATCTCATAGTGTTAGGCCCTACTTCCCCTACAAGATAAGAAGGAGAACATGAGGAGTGGGGTGGCGAAAGAGAATTCTACTTTTTAATTCACATTACATCCTTTCCTTATCTTTCGTTGTGGCTGGCAATGTGACATTCAGAGCCGTCCAGAGTAGTGATGCTAGTTGGGCGGGCGGGTGCGGGCAGCAATCGGTTGAAGAGCATGCATTTAGTTTTGCTGGTGTTTAAGAGCAGTTGGAGGCCACGGAAGAAATGTTGTACAAAAAAAACCGCACGTTTTTTCTTTGTATTATCTTTTACCAGTTCTAATGTGTTATATTCTCCTACATTATTTTCACATTTGCACAAACTTCAAAGTATTTCCTTTCAAATGGTATCAATAATATGTATATGCTTGCTTAAGGTCCTGAGCTACAGGCAGTTTGATTTGGGTATCATGTTGACTATCATGTTTAATCTTGCATTCTAAACGCCTGTGTTTAAGATGAGAACACTTATTGGAAAATCTAAATGCCTAATGTTTACGTTTTAAACACTAACATTCAGGTTATAAACGTGTCACAAGTTTCATGGTTTTACAGTGTTGTGTGACTGACTGACTGTGTTTCATCCGACAGGTCTCTGGACGAGAAGCTGGTGGACATCAACAAGGAGTTCCAGCCCTACCTGGGTCAGAGAGGACACATCTTGGAGATCCGCACTCCCGACATCATGGCCAGAGTGAAAAAGCCTGCCCAGGCCGTGGGCTACACAGAGGGGGCGCTGCTTGCCCTCGCCATCATCATCATCCTCTGCTGCATCCCTGCCATCGTCATCGTCATGGTTACCTACAAACAGTGAGTGAACAACTGCTGTTGTCGTAGCTACACGCACCATGTGTGTGTATGGTAATGGTTGCCTTTCAAATATAGCACTGTAGTTTGGCCAGACTAAGGAAATGTGCATGGTGCCAGTTATTCAGCCGAGCACAGCTCTCCCTGTCTCTCTCTCTAACTAATTAGTGATGCTAAAAGCATACAACATCAATCTAATGTCTCGATCTAATGTTCCTGTTCACACACTTTGAAAGCAGATTAATTTACAATAGTTTGTGGCAAATTTCCACGGCCAATTGTGACCGTCACAGTGCGTCTTCACTCCTCCACTACCCCATCACAACCACCATCACACACATACAGATACACACACACAGATACACACACACAGCCACACCTCTATGTTGTTCTATGTGCTGTGTGAATCCACTGGGTGTGTTACATAAACACTTATGTCTGGGTAATGTTTATACTTAGCAGATGGGTCAGAGTGGTTACCCTGAGATGAACAAACACATACACACACTCACATTGCAGAAATAGATATGATGTTCTAGTTTGTGCAACGTTATGTGTGAGAGACTATTCTGATGCAAACATTGTCATTTCACTCCTCTGGGGTAATTGCATTTTGGTGTGAATAACTCATGCTGATAACAAACGAAAAATTAAAAAGCTTCTTGAGTTCCTGCAGACATACTGTAGCTTGGAGAGCCTGATGCATTGCATAATATTGTGAGCTAAGAAATAGAGCAGAATTTGTTACCAAGGCATACACATCACAGACAAACTGAATTGGTCCACTCACACAGACAGCATCGTGAAGAAGGCGCAGCAGCGCCTCTTCAACCTCAGGAGGCTGAAGACATTCGGCTTGTCACCAAAAGCACTCACAAACTTCTACAGATGCACAATCGAGAGCATCCTGGCGGGCTGTATCACCGCCTGGTACGGCAACTGCTCCGCCCTCAACCGTAAGGCTCTCCAGAGGGTAGTGAGGTCTGCACAACGCATCACCGGGGGCAAACTACCTGCCCTCCAGGACACCTACCTGCCCTCCAGGACACCTACACCACCCGATGTTACAGGAAGGCCATAAAGATCATCAAGGACATCAACCACCCGAGCCACTGCCTGCTTCTATCTCAAGGCCATCAGACTGTTAAACAGCCACCACTAACATTGAGTGGCTGCTGCCAACACACTGACTCAACTCCAGCCACTTTAATAATGGGAATTGATGGGAAATGATGTAAATATATCACTAGCCACTTTAAACAATGCTACCTTATATAATGTTACTTACCCTACATTATTCATCTCATATGCATACGTATATACTGTACTCTATATCATCGACTGCATCCTTATGTAATACATGTATCACTAGCCACTTTAACTATGCCACTTTGTTTACATACTCATCTCATATGTATATACTGTACTCGATACCATCTACTGTATCTTGCCTATGCTGCTCTGTATCATCACTCATTCATATATCCTTATGTACATATTCTTTATCCCCTTACACTGTGTATAAGACAGTAGTTTAGGAATTGTTAGTTAGATTACTTGTTGGTTATTACTGCATTGTCGGAACTAGAAGCACAAGCATTTCGCTACACTCGCATGAACATCTGCTAACCATGTGTATGTGACAAATAAAATTTGATTTGATTTATTATTATATGCATTTGTGAAATAAGCTGAGTTCTTTGATAGGGTGTTTTATCCAAAGCCTGTCTATTACGTGATTAACTTTATAGGAATCTCATGAATAATGCACATTGTTTCACCTAAAGTGATGTGTTTCTCAAAAGGAACCTTAACAACCACCAAACATTAACATTTTATGGAGTTGCAGGAGCAATGAGGCATCTCACAATTCCCAATTTAATTGATGTTTCTCATTGTGTTGTATTAACAAAATAGGAATTAACTAATTGTATAATTGAGGGTCTGTTGTGTTTGCTTTTTCCCTCTGCTCCCCTTGTATCCCGCACTGTCTGGTAAACCATCCACCAGATTCAAAGAGTAAGTAACAGTCCATGTGATATGAGTGATCTCTCTTTTATGCTGTTGAGCGTGCACGCTACATGGTCCTCATTACTAAATAGTCCTTTAAAGATTGACCAAGGAGTCAGAATAACAGTATTACAATTAAGAGAAAAGTGCAAACATTCAAGTTCAAGTCATCCCCTTCAAATGGGTTTAAATCCCCAGTAATTGGGAAAGACAATGACTTGCCTTTTTTTTAATCAAGTTTTATCAATTTTTGTCTCAGTCAGTTAAAATTAGCCACATACTGTGCTAATCTTCAATCACTTCACCAAAGACATGTAGCCTTCATGTGGAACAAGTGATGAAATGTTATAGGAACAGAGGGCAGTGGATGGACTCAAACTGATTAAACTTTACTTGATCTTCAGGAGACAGACGGAATGTGCCAAAACTGCCAGGATTCAGCAGGCTCTACCAGTGGGAAAGTCTGCCGCTCCACGTGCCTCGACAGCCAATTTCTACGAGGAACTGGGGGACAGCAGCATGTAAGTCACCTTTGAACGCTTTCTCCTAACCCCCTCATTTCCGGTTTCAGGTACCATATACCGATGAGTAATGCCTATTTGTGCATACGATATAGTTTGCGTACCTTAGGACATTGCCTATTTTTCAAACAGAAAAACAATTTCTTGACTAAAAAGGCCTTTGTCCACCAACATTGGACTAACAACAGACATCGGTCTTTAGAGCATGTCATGTTGAGCTTTAGACATTTTAAGGACTGCCCCCAATGCTTTTGCCTGGTCCATATGTAGGATCAAATAGCAAAACAAGAGTGTTTGAGCTTAGACACAGCTCTGCTTTGAGATAGCGGCTCGTCTCCTACACCTGTTCGTGAATAATTTTACTTAATATTTTATTGGAGCTGTATCTGAGATATGTTATTAAAGTACTATATAGCGTTGGATAATTTGCATTGGAATATAGTGGCATAATGTCAGGGATGCTAGGTAATACTCTTTATAAAGGTAAGGCTTAATGACACCATGTTTGCCTCCAAAAAAAGTGATCCTCCCTGCTTCTTTAGATGCTAATAGCTTAAAATGAAAGCACCTCTGTGACTGTGCTTTGATTTCTTCAACTCAATTATGATTAGATTTCAGATTTTTGTACTATTTTTTTTTAATTACATTTTTATTGAACCTTTATTTAACTAGGCAAGTCAGTTAAGAACAAATTCTTATTTACAATGACGGCCTATCAAAAGGCACAAGGCCTCCTGCGGGGACGGGAGCTGGGATAAAAAAATATAGATATTTTTTATAAATGCATAAAATTAAATAAAAATATAGGACAAAACACACATCACGGCAAGAGAGACAACACAACACTGCATAAAGAGAGACATAAGACAACTACATAGCAAGGAAGCAACACATGACAACACAGCATGGAAGCAACACAACATGACAACAACATGATAGCATCACAACAAGGTAGCAGCACAAAATATGGTACAAACATATTGGGCACAGACAACAGCACAAAGGGCAAGAAGGGAGAGACAACAATACATCACGTAAAGCAGCCACAACTGTCAGTAAGAGTGTCCATGATTGATTCTTTGAATGAAGAGATTAAGATTAAACTGTCCAGTTTGAGTGTTTGCTGCAGCTTGATCCAGTCGCTAGCTGCAGCGAACTGAAAAAACGAGTGTGCTTTGGGGACCATTAACAGTATGTGACTGGCAGAAAGGGTGTTGTATGTGGAGGATGAGGGCTGCAGTAGATATCTCAGATAGGGCGAAGTGAGGCCTAAGACCAGTTTACAGAGGAGTATAGAGTGCAATGATGTATCCTATAAGGAGCATTGGTGGCAAATCTGATGGCCGAATGGTAAAGAATTTCTAGCCGCTCGAGAGCACCCTTACCTGACGATCTACAAATGATGTCTCCGTAATCTAGCATGGGTAGGATGGTCATCTGAATCAGGGTTAGTTTGGCAGCTGGGGTGAAAGAGGAGTGATTACAATAGAGGAAACCAAGTCTAGATTTAACTTTAGCCTGCACCTTTGATATGTGCTGAGAGAAGGACAGTGAACCGTCTAGCCATACTCCCAAATACTTGTATGAGCTGACTACCTCAAGCTCTAAACCCTCAGAGATAGTATTCACACCTGTGGGGAGAGGGGTATTCTTCTTACTAAACCAGATTACCTTTGTTTTAGAGGTGTTCAGAACAGGGTTAAGGGAAGAGAAAGCTTTGTTGTAGAACATTTATCACAAAATCCAGGGAGGGGGCAGCTGAGTAGAAGACTGTATCATCTGCATAGAAATGGATGAGAGAGCTTCCTACTGCCTGAGCTATGTTGATGTAAATTGAGAAGAGCGTGGGGCCTAGGATCGAGCTTTGGAGTACTCCCTTGTTGACAGCCAGTGGCTGAGGCAGAAAGATGTTCTGACTTTATACACTGTACTCTTTGAGAGAGGTAGTTAGCAAACCAGGCCAAAGACCTCTTAGAGACACCAATACTCCTTAGCTGATGTACTTGTGATGTTTTGAGTGGATACTTTATCTCCTGTCCAAATATTGTCAGCAGTTGAACAGCTGTTGTAAAATGTTTTAACTTGTGTATTCAAATACATCAAATGACTCTGATACTGTATCCACCATAAGAAAGGGAAAACATGCTCTACCCTGCTGCAGTCCAAATCACATATTTTATATTGTTTCTTACTATAATCATAATACTATTATGAAGAATTCTGGAATAACAGTCTGTAGCACCATCCTCACCCCTTCTCCTCTGCTTACTCACCCTTCATCCTTCCTTCACCTGTGTTTCAACTCTTTCTTTTCTCCAACCTCCATCTTCGTTCCTAATGGGAGAGGGCTAAGAAGTATATGATTGTGGAAGCCAACCGCCAGAGCAGATTTAGCCAACCCATAACAACGGGTCACTGCACAACAACCTGCCCAAGTCAAAGAGCAACGTCATGTTTCTGTCAGACCACCGCCCCCTGACCACTACCAATCCTCTCTCTACAATGACAAAGATGGGAACATCAGCAGTCCCTATGGGACGGGGAGAGAGGGCTCTTTCTCCCCCTCACCCTCTGGAGGGTCTGGGAAGGCCTATATCATACCGACCCGTCTCTATGGAGGGTAAGAGGGGTAGGAGTTGCTGAAGATACAGGCTCTGCTAGACCTGGTCCAGTGGGAGCTGCAGCTGCTCCAGGTTGGGTTGAACTGCCAGGATGGCTTGGAGGGTTATGACGTCCAGAGAAGCCGCAACACAGAGGAGAGCAAACTGTCGGTCAGGACATGCAGGAGAGATGCCCCAGGGGAGGGCGTGACTCCAGGGGCTCCTTGACTTTCCTTCCACTACTGCGGAACCGGGACAGAATTGACATGCTGGAGCTGAGTGCGGAGACCCTGTTCTCCATCATGATCCACCCCTACAGCCCCATGTCAATAGGGAAGGATGTGCCCCCCATATCATCATCACCCAGGGTGAAAGCTCCCCGACACAGGCCCAGAAGCCCACCCAGCCTATCCTCAGGAAGTTCAGCTGCAGTTCAGCTGGAGCATCTCCAGCTACATAACCGCTGAGCCCTTTGAGATAACGGTGGAGATCATCCCTGACCCGCCTGAGAATCTGTCACCTCCCCTCCACCTCATTCCTCTTCTCAATCGCCTCATTCTGGTCCCCCCCCTCCTTATCCTCCTCCTCCTCCTTCTCCCTCATCTCCTTCTCCTCCTCCATCTACTTCCTCATCTCATCCCCCTGCACCCTCCAATCCTCATCGTTCTGATCATTCTCACCCTCCCTCTTTCCCTCCCTCTCCTGCTGTCCGGAATCGTGCCCCTCCACCACTGCCCCCACCATTTCCGTCCCCTTTTTCTCCCTCTTTTGGATGGCCACGCCACACTGTTCAGTTTGTCCCAACCTCACTGCCACCCTTTTCCTCACTCTGCCCTGTCTCCTCCCGGGCCCCTCGGACTGAGAAGGAAACAGAAGGAACTTGGACACAAAGCAGATATGGGTCCTGTGAGGAACCAAACCAGCCAAACCTGACCAGCACAGAATCTGTGGTCCTACCGAACTCAACCAAAAACACTAATTCTTCTGAGCTGGAAACAAGTAAACAAAGCACTAACAATGTGACCTCAGAGGTCCAGGAGCTGAGCCAATCAAACCAGTCCAACGCAGAGCCTGTGATTGAGGAACTAAGCAATTGCTTTCCATCCCAATCCACCACTTTCTGATATTCTCTTTCTGATGTTTTTGTAAGTATTATCATCAACAAAATAGTTTATTTTATAATAATCATGTCATCACAACTAACAGCAAGTGGGATCTAAGTAAGCGGAAAGATCCCATAGGTTTTCAGAAAAAGGGACCAATTCTTAAGAGGTTTAAACTGAGGAAAATATTTAAATATTGTCTGATAAAACACTTTCATCTTCCCAAATGTATAACACCTTGTTTTTTTCTGTCACCAACCATCCAACCATCCTCTACCTACCCCCTGTTCTGCTAGAAATATTGCATTACGTTCTCAAGGCTTCAGCAATATGTTGAAATGGACCTGCATAAAAAGAACTCCTTTTATTTTGTAATCCCATACAATCTTTATTGTTAACGAGAGTGGTCTATTATGTTCTATGCATTTTTGACAGACAGATTAGAAATAGAGATAGGTGAAGAGGTTGGGCGAAGAGATGGGAGAAGGAAGGGAACTCACAGGGATTGAACCCAGGTCTATGTGAGTATGTGGATGGATAACTTTAGAGCCTTTATGACTCATTCATACAAACAAACGTCTTCTAAACCCACTCTCCTTTGATTGTATCCAATCAGAAGCTTCACATTGTGAGCCTAATGGTTTTTAATTTCCCACGACTACCCTGGTGAGTGGAGAGCTCTTATTCTTCACAGAGGACAATGCATTCGATCAGAATAGCCACACCATCTATATAATACATCTTGAAGAAAAGAGTTTCATGAGAAAAATGCAGTTCAATTGACTTATTTCAAAATCATGCAAGGACATTTTATTTGTTTAAGAGTGCAGGAAAATTGAACATTTCCAGAACAACATTGAATTGTACAAACTTTTTAAAGTGCTCTGACGAGGGGATGGAATAATATGTGTGACACGGAGTTCAGATATTTCTCTAGATGTTTGCAATTGGGAAGTGGTAGTTGAAGCTGTGGGTTTATCAGTAGGCTGATGATGATGTTGTGGATGGAGAAAGTTAACTCCTAGGGGACATGTCTGTATACATCTGGCCCTTCTTTGGATACTGTGCTAACAAACCTCCAAACGAGATTCAAAATCATACAACACTCCTTCCGTGGCCTCCAACTGCTTTTAAATGCTAGTAAAACTAATTGCATGCTCTTTAACCGATTGCAGCCCGCACCCTCCCGCCCGACTAGCATCACTACTCTGGACGGTTCTGACTTAGAATATGTGGACAACTACAAATACCTAGGTGTCTGGTTAGACTGTATACTCTCCTTCCAGACTCACATTAAGCATCTCCAATCCAAAATTAAATCTAGAATCGGCTTCCTATTTCACAACAAAGCCTCCTTCATTCATGCTGCCAAACATACCCTCGTAAAACTGACTATCCTACCGTTCCTTGACCTCGGTGATGTTATTTACAGAATAGCCTCCAACACTCTACTCAGCAAAATGGATGTAGTCTATCACAGCGCCATCCGTTTTGTCACGAATGCCCCATATACTACCCACCTATGCGACCTGTATGCTCTCAGGGCTGTCCCTCACTACATATTCACCGCCAAACCCACTGGCTCCAGGTCATCTGTCTATTCTAGTCTATACTAGGTAAAGCCCCGCCTTATCTCAGCTCACTGGTCACCATAGCAACACCCACCCATTGCACGCTCTCCAGCAGGTATATTTCACTGGTCATCCTCAAAGCCAACACTTCGTTTGGCCGCCTTTCCTTCCAGTTCTCTGCTACCAATGACTAGAACGAATTGCAAAAATCACTGAAGTTGGAGTCTTATATCTCCCTCTCTAAATTCAAGCATCGGCTGTCAGAGCAGCTTACCGATCACTGTACCTGTACACAGCCAATCTGTAAATAGCACACCAAACTACCCCATATTCTTACTTATCCTTTGATCTTTTGCACCACAGTATCTCTACTTGCACATCATCATCTGCACATCTATCACTCCAGTGTTAATGCTAAATTGTATTTATTTTGCCTCAATGGCCTATTTATTCCCTTACCTCCCTACTCTTCTACATTTGCACACACTGTACACAGATTTTTCAATTGTGTTATTGACTGTATGTTTGTTTATGTGTATACTCCATGTTGTTGTTTTTGTCACACTGCTTTGCTTTATCTTGGTCAGGTAACAGTTGTAAATGAGAACTTGTTCTCAACTGGCCTACCTGGTTAAATAAAGGTGAAATAAAAAATAAAATGTCTGCACAGATCATCACAACATGCTAAACTAGTAGCTGCATTATGGCTCTCTGGAAGGGGCTTATTAGTCAACCAATTAAAACTCAACCACTGGCAATGCTGTCCTCAGAGCTGTCAGCCTCTACTCTTATCTCCCTCACCCACACAAACTATCTTTATTCTTTCTTACTCTTTCTTTCTTGTCCTCTCGATCTAGATCTCTGTCTCTCTTTCACTTTCTTTTCCTTCTCCCTTTCTTGCTCTTTCTCTCTTTATTTCTCTACCTGACCCCTTTTTGTTATTCCTTTCATCTATCCCTCTGACACACTACCATCGGCATCAATCTTTTCAAGGCTCCTGTAGATCTTTTTTTCCTCTATCTGCTCTCCCTCTCCCTCACTCCATCTGTTTGTTTCACCTCTAACCCTCCCTCATCCCTTCTCAACAACAGTTATATTTGATTCATCAGCCTTTCCCCTGGTGTTCCAGAACAGACCAAAGTCTGGCGAATTGTGTATTCTGTGTTCACCACATGGGGTAATCTCTTCTATCAAAAAGGCCCACAGCTCACATACTATTTTCTGGTTCAGGTGTGCTTTTTTTCATCAGCCCTTACAGCTGTAATTTCTAACAGATGTTATTATATTCTTTGGTTCCTTTGATGGCAATTATTGTGTCATCATAAACCATTACCTCCCAGTGAATTGATAGCATCTAAGATAGGAAGAGACTCCCTACTCTTCGTTTCATCCGGGATGCATTAGTATTCAAGTGTTCATTAGTTATATGGAGTTGACAACTCTTCTGATTGTGCGTCCCGCTCTTCCCCCTACTGCTCACTGCCTTCAGTATCTATACAATGGGCCACTTGTCTTGGTGCTTACTAAAGACTGCACCAGCCCAGCAGGCCATTCATCAACTCTACTCCCACCTAGCCAGTCCCATACTGGGAGGTGTGGTCATACAGGCTATGATCTGTCCCTGGTCCCTACCTCATAATTACAGATGACTGCTTTCCAGAGGAAGTTCACTGGGAGAGCGATGATGATATACCTCCCAGTGAGAGTCCTCATTACTCAGACACAAATACACACTACAGTAAGTAGTATACCACTGGACCGTGAGGTCCCGGGGTGCTCCATTAAACCATGTTTTCATTGACTTTATTTGCACTATGTCTGGGAAAAAGAATTGGTTTTTTTTCTGGGGAAAATCTGTTTTGTTTTATTTACTATTGGATAGTGTGAGGTGCAATTGAGTAAAGCATGAAGAATGCCTTTCAGAAAAGGGTGCAATACTGCTTTCCAAACCAGAAACTAAAATTCTTGAAAATAAGGCCAGGATTCAAGTAACCTCTGATAGCCGACAAATGCATAGCTTTCCATTACTTTTGGTTAGGCAGTGTCAGATGTGTAACTGTGTTAGAGCTGTCAAATTGGTGAACGGCTGCTCTTGTAGTCATTGTCACAAAACCACACCCGTCCTTATATCCCACCCACTTTAGAATTTCAGAACAAGAAAGTGTAGGCTGTATAGAAATAATGACACATATGCAAAATCATTCAACAAAATAATTGGGGTTTATATCAGCCTAATTGATGTGATATACTGTATGAAATGAGACTCGGAGCATCCAATGGCAATGTCCACGATAGGTAACACCAGGGGCCACTTGTGGATTTGACAGCTCTAGCGTAGTTATCCTACACCTCCGAAACCGCGCAAACAAAATGATGACAATCTATACGTTTGTCGGCTAATAATATTCAATACTGGGAGCAAGAGAGAAAATTCATACATGTACAGTAACATAATAGTATTCGGATCAGTCAGTCCTGATTGAAATGTATACATAATTAGTCATCATTGATAAAAATTCCCTTAACACCTATCTTGATAGAATGGTCAATAACCCTATACGTGCGTGTATCCCAAAACTGTTGTGAGGAAGTTAAAGATGTTTAGGACAATATAGGATGAATCACAATAATTGTTCACTAAAATAATAATTGCTTGCCAAAATATAATGTAATGGCAATACTGATAATATGTAACAATCCTTTGCATAAACTTCCTATTTTACTTCAAATATTAATATCTACTTATGTAAATTTAGCGAAACAGGAATTTTTAAATATATATTTTTTTGTAATAGCTTTTTATAATACAAATCGAGGTGAGGGTGATGGAAATCATTTTGGTGGTTGATCTACCTCTGTTCTGTTGGTGGCAGTGTGTGCTTATTCAGCCCCTTTACTTTCAGTGCAGCAAACTCTCTCCAGAAGTTCAGTGAGGATCTCTGAATGATCCAATGTTGACCTAAATGACTAATGATGATGAATACAATCCACCTGTGTGTAATCAAGTCTCCGTATAAATGCACCTACACTGTGATAGTCTCAGAGGCCCGTTAAAAGCGCAGAGAGCATCATGAAGAACAAGGAACACACCAGGCAGGTCCGAGATACTGTTGTGAAGAAGTTTAAAGCCGGATTTGGATACAAAAAGATTTCCCAAGCTTTAAACATCCCAAGGAGCACTTTGCAAGCGATAATTTTGAAATGGAAGGAGTATCAGACCACTGCAAATCTACCATGACCTGGCCTTCCCTCTAAACTTTCAGCTCATACAAGGAGAAGACTGATCAGAGATGCAGCCAAGAGGCCCATGATCACTCTGGATGAACTGCAGAGATCTACAGCTGAGGTGGGAGACTCTGTCCATAGGACAACAATCAGTCGTATATTGCACAAATCTGCCCTTTATGGAAGAGTGGCAAGAAGAAAGCCATTTCTTAAAGATATCCATAAAAAGTGTTGTTTAAAGTTTGCCACATGCCACCTGGGAGACACACCAAACATGTGGAAGAAGGTGCTCTGGTCAGATGAAACCAAAATTTAACTTTTTGGCAACAATGCAAAACGTTATGTTTGGCGTAAAAGCAACACAGCTCATCACAATGAACACACCATCCCCACTGTCAAACATGGTGGTGGCAGCATCATGGTTTGGGCCTGCTTTTCTTCAGCAGGGACAGGGAAGATGGTTAAAATTGATGGGAAGATGGATGGAGCCAAATACAGGACCATTCTGGAAGAAAACCTGATGGAGTCTGCAAAAGACCTGAGACTGGGACGGAGATTTGTCTTCCAACAAGACAATGATCCAAAACATAAAGCAAAATCTACAATGGAATGGTTCAAAAATAAACATATCCAGGTGTTAGAATGGCCAAGTCAAAGTCCAGACCTGAATCCTATCGAGAATCTGTGGAAAGAACTGAAAACTGCTGTTCACAAATGCTCTCCATCCAACCTCACTGAGCTCGAGCTGTTTTGCAAGGAGGAATGGGAAAAAATTTCAGTGTCTCGATGTGCAAAACTGATAGAGACATACCCCAAGCGACTTACAGCTGTAATCGCAGCAAAAGGTGGCGCTACAAAGTATTTAACTTAAGGGGGCTGAATAATTTTGCACGCCCAATTTTTCAGTTTTTGATTTGTTAAAAAAGTTTGAAATATCCAATAAATGTCGTTCCACTTCATGATTGTGTCCCACTTGTTGTTGATTCTTCACGAAAAAAAAAACAGTTTTATATCTTTATGTTTGAAGCCTGAAATGTGGCAAAAGGTCGCAAAGTTCAAGGGGGCCGAATACTTTCGCAAGGCACTGTACATTATGATAAATAGAATTGAAACTTGTGTCTCATTAAGGTAAGTGATGAAATAAGTATAGCCAGTTATAATTGTAATGGCTTAGCAGATAATAACAAAAGATGATCAGTATTTACCTGGAAAAAGAGAAGGAATATAATATCTATTGTTTTCAGGAAACTCGTTCAACAGTTTCAGATGAAGTTTTGTGGAAAAAGGACTGGGAGGAGGGGCAAAATATATTTCTCCCATCGGCAAAGAAATTCAAAAGGGGTGAGGATATTAACTAACAGTAATTTTGATCCAAATGTGTAAATTGTTCAAACAGATCCTCAAGGTAGATGGATGATTTTAAATATGTTATTGGACCATAAACATATATGGTTTATTAACCTATACTGTCCAAATAATGATGATCCACACTTCTTTGAAAATATATATACAAATATATCAAACCTACAAGTAACATAAGACTCTATTATTATGGTGATAGATTATTAATACTGTTTTAAATACCTTTATGGACCATAAAGGAAATCACACTACAAACTATCACCCTCCGGCACTTAAGGAAATCATGAATTTCATGGATATATTGGAATTAGTGGATATATGGAGGCTTAAATACCCTGACCTAGTGAGATATACATGGTGGATAATTAATCAAGCAAGTCATCTTGATTACTTTGTTATGTCATTCTTTCTGGCACCAAATGTTTAAAAAGTGTTGACAAGGGACAGAATGCAATCGGACCATCAAGTAGTTGGCATATATATATTATTCTTTCAGAACTTCCACGTGGGGCAGGATATTGCAATTTTAATCAAAGCCTACTGGATGATATCTTGTTTTTAAGTTGAAGAGAATAATTTATAAGGACTTTTTCCAAAATAGCATACGTACAGCAGATCCCCTTATTGCATGGGACACTTTTAAATGTTCCTTTAGAGGCCATGCAATTCAGTACTCATCTAAAAAAATGCAATATAGGTCCAAAATGTCCATATTAACAGAAGAAATTGAAGTATGAACAGTACAGATAGATCGCAAAACTGTACCATTGAGGCTCAGAGTAAGTTAGAGGAAAAACAAAAAGAAATGGAGGAACTTGATGCAATTAAATTCTTTAAGTTCTGGAAAACTCCAGGGCTGGATGGCATACCAGTGGAGGTATACAATATTTATTTTTATATACTCAGAGGACCAATATTAGCATGTTTTAACCACACCTATATAAATGGTAGAATATCGGACACTCAACAAGATCTGATTTTATTATTACTGAAACAGGATCCAAGTGGGCTATGTATAATGATCCAGTCCATTTAACTTCTTGATGCACCCATCCCGTTAGCGGGATCATTTTTGTCAACATCCGCTGAATTGCAGAATGCCAAATTCAAATTAAATTACTAAAAATATTTAATTTTCAGTGCAAGATAGCAAAACACAGCTTTGCTTGTTTTTAATCCACCTGGCATGTCAGATTTCAATAAAGCTTTTAGCCGAAAGCATATCAAGCGTTTATGTAAGGACATCTCTCTCAGTAGACAAAACATTACAAATAGCAAGTAGCCAAGTAGATTGGTCACGAAAGTCAAAAAAGCAATAAAATTAATTGCTTACCTTTGATGATCTTCGGATGTTTACACTCACGAGACTCTCAGTTACACAATAAATGTTCCTTTTGTTCCATAAAGATTATTTTATATCCAAAATACCTCCATTTGGTTGGCACGTTATGTTCAGAAATCCACAGGCTCGAGCAGTCACGACCAGGCAGACAAAAATTCCAAATAGTATCCGTAAAGTTCGTAGAAACATGTCAAACGTTTTTTATAATCAATCCTCAGGTTGTTTTTACAATATATAATTGATAATATTTCAACCGGGACTGTAGCTTCTTCAATAAGAGAGAGTGAGAAAATGTCTGCTCCAAGCTGTTGCACATGCAAAATGCTGGATCCAATGAAGCAATCTTTCTTTTTTTAATGTGATCTTTCTCGCTAATTATTCAAAATAAAAGCCTGAAACTATGCTTAAAGACTGTTCACACCATGGGGAAGCCATAAGAAAAGGAATCTGGTTGATATCCCTTTAAATGCGAAGGTAGGCAATGGAACAGAGAGCTTTCAGGAAAAACAGCACTTCCAGGGTTGGATTTTCCTCAGGTTTTTGCCTGCATTATCAGTTCTGTTATTCTCACAGACAATATTTGGACAGTTTTGGAATCGTTAGAGGGTTTTCTATCCTAATCTGTCAATTATATGCATATTCTAGATTCTGGGCCTGAGAAATAGGCAGTTTCATTTGGGTACGTTTTTCATCCAAACATCAAAATACTGCCCCCTACACTCAACAGGTAAAAAAATTGGAGGACTCTTACAATTCAGTGTTGTGATGCAAATATTCTAGCTAAATGCTTAGCGCATAAATTTAAAAAGGTTTTGTCAGATATTATTCATCCTAATCAGACAGGATTTTTACATGGACAATACATTGGAGATAATATGAGACAAGTACTGGCAACTATAGTACACTATGACATATCTGGGAAGCCTGGCCTGGATTTCATAGCTGACTTTGAAAAGGCTTTTGATAAATTACGACTGGAGTTTATATATAAATGCCTGGAATATTTCAATTTAGGAGAATCTCTTATAAAATGGGTTAAAGTTATGGATAGTAACACTAGTGTAAAGGTGTAAAATAGAAAATAACGACTACATCTCAGAAAGTTTAAACTATCAAGAGGAGTAAAACAAGGTTGTCCACTATCGGCAAATATATTTATTACTGTCATCGAAATGTTAGCTGTTAAATTGTATGCTTATGATTCATGTTTTCTTTTAAATCCACAATTATAATCCCTCCACAGTCTCATAGAAGATCTAGATACTTTTTCTAACCTCTGGATTAAAACCAAATTATGATAAGTGTACTATATTACATATTAGATCACAAAGAAATGCAACTTTTACATCACAGTGTAGTTTACAAATAAAATGGTCTAACGGGGATGTGGACAAACTCGGTATACTTTTAGCCGTACACTCCACAGAGCTGGGCTTTAGGGAAGAGTGGCCAGAAAAAAAGCCATTGCTTAAAGAAAAAATAGGCAAATACATTTGGTGTTCAACAAAAGGCATGTGAGAGACTCCCCAAACATATGGAAGAAGGTACTCTGGTCAGATGAGACTAAAATTGAGCTATTTGGCCATCAAGGAAAATGCTATGTCTGGCAAACCAACACCTCTCATCAACCTGGGAATACCATCCCCATAGTAAGGCATGGTGGTGGCAGCATCATGCTGTAGGGATGTTTTTCATCGTCAGGGACTGGGAAACTGGTCAGAATTGAAGGAATGATGGATGACGCTAAATACAGGGAAAATCTTGAGGGAAACCGGTTTCAGTCTTCCAGAGATTTGAGACTGGGACGGAGTTTCACCTTCTAGCAGGACAATGACCCTAAGCATACTGCTAAAGCAACACTCAAGTGTATTAATTAAATGGAACATTTAACTTCTTGCGTCGAGCAATCCCGGATCCGGGATCCTATTTATAGCCTCAAGCTCATTAGCATAACGCAACGTTAACTATTCATGAAAATCGGAAATGAAATAAATATATTTGCTCTCAAGCTTAGACTTTTGTTAACAACACTGTCATCTCAGATTTTTAAAATATGCTTTTCAACCATAGCTAAACAAGCATTTGTGTAAGAGTATTGATAGCTAGCATAGCTATAAGCCTAGAATTCAGCCAGGAACATTTTCACAAAAACAAGAAAATCATTTACCTTTGAAGAACTTCAGATGTTTTCAATGAGGAGACGTTCAGTTTTTCAAAAAAATATTATTTGTGTAGGACAAATCGCTCCGTTTTGTTCACGTTTGGCTATGAAAAAAAACTGTATCCAGTTATAGCCTCAAGCTCATTAGCATAACGTAACGTTAACTATTTATGAAAATCGCAAATGAAATTAAATGAACGTGCTAGCTCTCAAGCTTAGCCTTTTCTTAACAACTCTGTCATCTCAGATTTTCAAAATATGCTTTTGACCCATAGCAAAACAAGCATTTGTGTAACAGTATTGATAGCTAGCGTAGCATTTAGTGTAGCATTTAGCGGGCAACATTTGCACAATAAACAGAAAAGGATTCAAATAAAATCATTTACCTTTGAAGAACTTCGAATGTTTTCAATGAGGAGACTCAGTTACAGCAAATGTTCAGTTTTTCCTGAAAGATTCTTTGTGTAGGAGAAATCGCTCCGTTTTGTACATCACGTTTGGGTACCAAAAAAACCCGAAAATTCAGTCATCAAAACGGCGAACTGTTTTCCAAATTAACTCCATAATATCGACCGAAACACGGCAAACGCTGTTTAGAATCAATCCTCAATGTGTTTTTCACATATCTCTTCATTGATATATCGTTCGTGGTAGTCTACTTTCTCCAGTGAATCGCTTGGAAAAAGATGTGCAGTTGAAGATGACGCACCAATTTCGACGGAGGACACCGGGCGGACAGAGCCTCAAAAATCCTGCTCATTTCCTGGTTAAAGTTTCATCTTGGTTTCGCCTGTAGCATCAGTTCTGGGGCACCTACAGACAATATCTTTGCAGTTTTGGAAACGTCAGAGTGTCCTCTTTCCAAAGCTGTCAATTATATGCATAGTCAAGTATCTTTTTATGACAAAATATTGCACTTAAAACGGGCACGTTTTTTTATCAATAATGAAATAGCGCCCCCATAGATGTAACAGGTTAAATGTCTTGTAATGGCCTAGTCAAAGCCCAGACTTCAATCCGATTGAGAATCTGTGGTATGACTTAAAGATTGCTGTACACCAGCGGAACCCATCCAACTTGAAGGAGCTGGAGCAATTTATCCTTGAAGAATGGGCAAATATCCCAGTGCCTACATGGGCCAAGCTTATAGAGACATTCCCCCAGAGTCTTGCAGCTATAATTGCTGAAAAAGATGGCTCTACAAAGAATTGACTTTTGGGGGGTGAATAGTTACACACACTCAAGTTTTCAGTTTGTTTCACAATAAAAATATTTAGCATTTTCAAAGTGGTAGGCATGTTCTTGAAATCAATTGATACAAACCCCACAAAAGTCAATTTTAAGTCAATAGTGCACGGTGAGTTATGTGGCACTAGAAGGTTTAGAAAAGTCCCAGAATTACAAGACTAGGTGCATTTAACCTGCCTCGGCCCATAGAGACGGACCCTAAAGTTTCTATCCGATAGCCCATTCAGTGACCCAATAGAAATACCTGGAAAAATTGCATTTTAGCACTAATTAACGTCGCTGCTTGGGCTCCAAATGACCTATCGAGCCGAAACTCGGGATTCAGGGTTGCCTCAGCTAGGCCTACACATAATTTCAGAACACTGCACCTGCAGCGAGAACGTAACTACGTGTTTTAAGTTTTTATTATGGTTCAAACAGAAGCTCTGTGAATTTTGGACCTGCTCTGACATATGTGATAGTTGGCTTCTAAACGAGTTGGGCTTCTAAACGAGTTGGTGTCAGTATGTATCAGTTTGGTGTCAGAGTGATATCTTATTGAATGATGGATGCTGACTTGATGGCTGACTTTTGTCAGTTTGCAATAAGTTTAAACAGTGATGGATCCCACTACCTTGAGCCGACAACTGGTCTGGGTGGAGTATGCCCAGAACACCCTTCCCTGTTTGACCACGGAACTCTCTCCATTTGAGTGTTCTTTGGGGTATCAACCTCCACTCTTCCCGGAACAAGTGGAAGATGTCTGAGTACCCTCAGCCCAAATGTTTGTACTTGGAGAAGAGTTCAGGCGGTACTTCTCAAGACCAACTCCAGGTATCGTCGACAAGTGGACTATCGCCAGATTCCAGCTTTCCTTAACCGCATTGGGCAGAGGGTATGGCATTCCACTCGGGACCTGCCCCTGCGGCTAGAGTCCTGCAAACTGTCTCCCCGTTTCATTTGTCCTTTTCCCATCTCTAGAGTCCTTAGTTCCACTGCTGACCGTCTTGTGTTGTCCCGTACACACCGTATTCACCCTACTTTCCCTGTTTTCAGAATCAAGTCTCTGTCTCACTGTCCTTTGTCTTCTGTTTCCACGCCCATCCCTTCCCCCTTGGGTAATCGATGGCCAGCCAGCGTATATGGTGAGACGCCTTCTGAGGGTTTGACCACGGTTCAGGGGTTTCCAGTACCTGGTTGACTGGGAGGGTTAAGGCTCAGAGGAGAGGTGCTGGGTTCCTGCTAAAGACATCTTGGACCCTGCCCTCATCGCCGATTTCCACTTCCGACACCCCGGTCAGCCAGGTATGCGCCCAGGTAGGACGTGGTGTCCCTAGGGGTGGGGGGGGGGGGGGGGGTACTGTCACACCCTGATCTGTTTCACCTGTCCCTGTGATTGTCTCCACCCCCTCCAGGTGTCGCTTATTTTTCACAGTGTATTTATCCTTGTGTTTCTTGTCTCTCTGTGCCAGTTCGTCTTGTATGTTTAGTCAAGTCAACCAGTGTGTTTTCCTTTAATATTCCCTTTTGCTAGTCTTCCCAGTTTTGACCACTGCCTGACTCTGGACTACTGTCCCACCTGCCTGATCATCCTGCCTGCCCTGACCTTGAATCTGCCTTCCCTTCAGTACCTATTGGACTCTGAACTCTTTTTGACCTTGACCTCCGTCCTGTGTCTGCATCTGGGTCTCGCCTTGTGCCTTGATAGATACAATTTTCCCAGCTCTGCAGATTTTGCTGTGAGGAGGCAGAGTCATTAGATAATTTATTTTGATACTGTCCATGTGTCCATATGTAGCTAGGTTTTGTTCACAGGTCCAGGAATGGCTGAAGAATTGCAACATTTACCTAGAGGTAATGCTGCAAATAGCAATAATGGGTGATTTGAAAAGTCATAATCAATCGATTAAAAATATAATAATTATTTAACTTCTTATGGTATAGGGGACGGTTGCGTCCCACTTGGGCAAAAAACAGGGAAAATGCAGCGCAGCAAATTTTAAAAAATGATATAAAAATCAAACTTTCATTAAATCACAAATGTAAGACACTCAATTAAAGCTACACTCATTGCGAATCCAGCCAACATGTCAGATTTTAAAAAGGCTTTTCGGGTGAAAGCATAAGAAGCTATTATCTGATGATAGCACAATAGTAAACAAAGAGGGTAGCATATTTCAACCCTGCAGGCACTACACAAAACGCAGAAATAAAATATAAACATGCATTACCTTTGATGAGCTTCTTTTGTTGGCACTCCAATATGTCCCATAAACATCACAATTGATCCTTTTGTTTTATTCATTCCGTCCATATATATCCAATACATCTTTAGGTATTTTTAAACGTTAATAATCTATGAAATTGTAGACGGGTCTATCTGTGTTCAATACAGGAAGACAACAAACCATGCTACTTTTCACGTCTTGCGCACTCTCAACAGTGTTACCCAGTTCCTAGATGGCCTACTTCTTCATTGCACAAATGAATAACCTCAACCAAATACCAATAATAATAATAATTGTCCTGCCCCATGAAGTGCACCAGTCCCTCCTGCAGCAAAGCACCCCCACAACATAATGCTTCCACCCCTGTGCTTCACAGTTGGGATGGTGTTCTTTGGCTTGCAAGTCTACTCCTTTTCCCTCCAAACATAACGATGGTCATTATGTCCCAACAGTTCTATTTTTGTTTCATCAGACCAGAGGACATTTCTCCAAAAAGTATGATCTTTGACCCCATGTGCAGTTGCAAACCGTTGTCTGCCTTTTTTATGGCGGTTTTGGAGCAGTGGCTACTTCCTTGCTGAGCAGCCTTTCAGGTTATGCCGATATAGGACTCGTTCTACTGTGGATATAGATACATTTGTAACTGTTTCCCCCAGCATCTTCACAAGGTCCTTTGCTGTTGTTCTGCCAGTGATTTGCACTATTCGCAACAAAGTACATTCATCTATAGGAGACAGAACACTTCTCCTTCCTGAGCGGTATGATGGCTGCGTGATCCCATGGTGTTTATACTTGCGTACTATTGTTTGTAAAGATGAATGTGGTACCTTCAGGCAGTTGGAAATTGCTCCCAAGGATGAACCAGACTTATGGAGGTCTACAATTTTTTATGAGGTCTTAGCTGATTTCTTTTGATTTTCCCATGATGTCAAGCTAAGATGCACTGAGTTTGAAGGTAGGCCTTGACATACATCCGCAGGTACACCTCCAAATGACTCAAATTATGTAAATTAGCCATCCAGAAGCTTCTAAAGCCATGACATCCTTTTCTGAAATTTTCCAATGCACAGTCAAGTTAGTGCATGTAAATGTCTGACCCGCTGGATTTGGATACAGTGAATTTTGTTTGAAATGCACACAGTAGATGTCCTAACTGACTAGCCAAAACTATAGTTTGTTAACAAGAAATTTGTGGAGTGGTTGAAAAACGGGTTTTAATGACCCTAACGTAAGTGTATGTAAACTTCTGACGATATATATACAGTATAGATTCAAAAAAGTTACTAAAAAAGTAAGTAATGTTGAAATCCCTTAACATTTCAGCAGAATATATGTTTTATATGAATTCTTTCCTCTTTTTTTCATGGCCTACAGGCGAGGATATGGCATACAGGTAAGCATTTTTTATTGTGATGTCATCTATCTCTCATTCTCTTCTGGCTTCTTCTAATATACACAGTATCCATTATCTCACCATTTTTATCATCTTTTTTTCAACACCATTTGTCTATTTTCATTTTGACTGTCTACTCTGTTCATTGCCTCAATCTTTCCTTTTCTTTGTATTCTCCTTCATTACCTCATCTCCACCTCATTCTGTGTTTATCCTTTGTTTGTTATCTCCTCCAAATCCACTTTCCTCTCTCTATAGCCACAGCCTTTTTCGGTAGTCAAATTACCTAGTGGCCTCATGGGTGGAATCTTGTTAATATGTTTCAGAATATCATACAAAAAAATATATATATACGTATTTTTAATTCCGTTTTTTTTTCATCATGTATGTAATATAATAAAAAAAATAATATATCCCATTTAGCAGACGCTTTTGTCCAAAGCGACTTACAAGTCGGCTGGGGCCACTACTTTTACATATGGGTGGTCCCAGCGGGAATCGAACCCACGACGCTTGGCGTTGCAAGCGCCATGCTCTACCGACTGAGCCACACAGGACCCCATCAAATGGTTTTGTTGTATTTCAGTCTTCTGTGATATACAGTATATAGAGTAATATTGGGATGCAAACTCAAAATTTAACACATTTTAACTCTATAACTGAGGAAAATGTGTCTTCTTTCTTTAAGCTTATAACTATGTGTGTGAGGTTTATACTTTTGTTTCAAAGTATGTTTGTTTAAGACGACTGAGAAACACTGTGTGACCCTGATTTAGCCTTCTGCAGTAAAATATTAAACACCTCTCATCCTTTCTCCTGCTGTATCTATATCATAACATGTATATGAACTTATAAATAAACATTCTGTTTCTCCTTATCCTTCCCTCTCTAACTAATCTATGGCAGCAACAGCAACTGCTAAGGACATCCCTGCTGAGACCTGAGGTAGAAACCTTACTGCTTCTCTCAATGCATAAGGATAATTATTCAATGCTCACACTGTGCTGTTCTGCAATGTGCTGTGCTGGGTTTCTATGGTTTCGCTTTTGTATCTCTGTACTAATTTGATCTCTATGTACTTCTTCTGAAAATCAGGAGCTGTCCATGGAGTCAGGCATCGACCCAGGCCAAGACTACTACAGGGATGACTACTATAATTACGACCAAAGGTGAGTCCAAACTCCGCTGATTTTCCCATCTCTCATCAGTCTCGCTCTGATCCAGGTAATTTAATTGATGTTCACTGGTTAATTTAAAGTTGATAGTTTTGCCATTAAGACAAAATCACATTTCACAAGCCCCCGACACACACACACGCACTGAGTGATCCTTTGTGTTAGAGAGTAATGTGGGGAAATTCTAAATTATGGGTTAAGTGTAATATATTGTAATATATTTATGCAGATCATGCCTGTGTTTACCCTTTCCACTCCCACCAAATGTAATCTATTTCTCAGGCTTGAGCGGAGCATGGCCCATGAGAGCCTGGTAATTGTCTCCTCCAGTAGGGAAGAGAGGGAAGGGTACTTTGGCTTGCGTGGTACACTGCAAATCACCTAAATGGTCTAGACTCTAGAGGAAAATTACGTAATCTACAGCGATACAAACAGATGTTAACCAAATGTTGTGCATTGAACTCTCGCGGTCAGACACTCAGGGGAGTTAAGATAGTTGGAGGTGAAGCTAATCGCCTACCTGAATCCAACCGTAATGAATTGTATGAAGTGGTTCATCAATTACTAAACATATTTTAATTGCATGATCACGTAGGCCTCATCGAGGTTGTGACTTACCCTCTCATCATCCATACAAATTCTAGTTTCTGCACAGGATGCTTAGTGTGTTTGTATTACGAAGCCCTTCTGTTGAGGCTGACAGTAATTGTGTTGTGAAGACTGGTCGACTATGTGGGACAGCAGGTCCTTATTAAAGCTGCTGCTGCTGAGGTTGCTATCCCAATAATCCCAGACTGCCTTTGCTATGTTTCTATTTAAAGAGCATAGAGCAATTGAATAGCTGCCTTAAACTCTAAATCCAGCGATCATTAGCTGAATGTGGTGACCCAGCGAACTCATCTGTTCAGAAGGTGTTGCTAATGCAGATTTCCAATTGACCTTCTTCATTCAGTTTCCACATAGTCACTGGTTTAATGCAGCTGGCTTTTGGCACCCATGACAAGCGGGTTACAGATAGGACCACAATTATGTTTTGGCTTGCTATTTCAGGTCTGACGCAGATGTTGGTATGATGCTGATTGATGTCGGCCCTACATTGCACCTCATTCACCGATTCAATGTGTGGCTAATGGAGATTATGATATGGGCCTTTTAATTGTGGATTGCTCGCAGCAGTATTGTGGGCAGAATTTAGCATTTACTCCCACATACATCACATATTCAATAGTGTATTGCAGCAATGTATATCACTTCACTCTATCGTGTATTTGTACAGATTCAATTATGTAGCAGATCCGTGTTGACCCCTTCCCTCATGCATGTCATCTCACAATTTAGAGGGATGTGAGGTGTCGAGCAGAAGTCAGACCAAAATAACCATAACAACTTGACAACTTGTTGACTATGCCAATTTAAGCATGTTTTATGCACATCTACATATGTAACACAGTACATATGCAATTGTTTTATTGTTAGAGCGAGTGCTTCAAATGTCTCACATCCCTAGCGGTGTGAGCAGAAGTTGTTAGTTACTGTCACCTCTCAAAAAATATTTTGCAATGTTGGAAAGGAATTATGGTAGAAACAGCCCTTAAGCTGTTTCCCGTTTGCCGTTTGTTTTTCCTCTCAGGTATGATCTTCCTCCATATGGCAATCACAGGAAGCTTATCTCTCCCATGTACTATGAGCATGGAGAGCTGTTTATGGAGGATGACTACTACAGCCTCCATGGGTCTGAGGTACTTATTTTACTATATATATCAACAATTTGATATGATCAACAATATGATTTTGATTATCAATACTATATATCAATGTCTAGGTTTCCATCCATTGGCGACAGATTTTGATGTGAATATAAAAAAAATCTGCTGTACATGAGCGTCCCGACCCAGACCCTGACTCCCCTTAACTGCCCATCTCATCACTGCCTGGACCTCTGGCGCTTAGTGATGATTTTATGGTAGAACCAGGCTGGGAAGCAACACTACAGAACCTGTGCTGCAACCACTGCCACTAAAACTACCAGTGCCAGGAACATTACAACCGTCACTAGCACCTCTTATGGCACAAATGCTACCACTGCCACTGTCACGAGCACTTCCACGGCTCCCGAGCTGGCTAAGTGAAAAGTCAGTCGATGTGCCCTTGAGCAAGGCACTTATCCCTAATTGCTCCTTTAAGTCGCTCTGGAAAAGAATGTTTGCTAAATGACTCAAATGTAAAATAATGTTAACAGAGTTGTGTGTTTCATATCATGTTACCGTCATAGTTTTATGATAACTTGTACATTGATTGCAAGACTTTTATCTATGACCTGTTTGTATGCATGATATATTTCAGTATACATAAATACTGTTTTATCTGTGCAATAACCTCATCTTTGGCTCTCCATCTTTTGTTCTCAGCCTGGGGTGAGGATGAAGCGGCTCAAGCTGGTGGTGGAAAGCTCCACGGGAGAGGACAGCGCTCCTGAACCCCAGAGAAACTGCCTGTCTAATGTCAATCGCCACACTAACATCAATGGGAACGTCTACCTCTCTCAGAATGGGACCATTGTGCGGACCAGGAGGCCCGTGCACCCCAACAACCTCAAGGTGGGCTCCCCTGGCCACCTGGGCAAACAGTTTAAAAATCTGGAAATGCTGACTGAGACTCAGGAGAAGCTTCGTCGAAACAGCATGGGGGAACCGGTAACAGGAAATGGAATAGGTACACTTACGGGCATTACCTCCACCGTTGACATTAAACTCAGTCCTCCAGCGGGTCTCTGGGGTTCAGCATCATGCGCCTTGACAGAATTGGGTCCAAATCCAACATTGCCAAGGCACTACATGACAGAATCAGCAGAAGCAACTGTTGTGTAGATGAGCAGCAGTTGTGTTTCGAAAGAAACGTTGACGTCCCACAGCAACCACACATTATCAGAGGAGGAGGAGCTGTGCATGGGGCCTTGGAACAGCTTGCACATACCGATGACTCTATTATGACATATGGACTGCTGAGTGTTTATCTTTCTGTTGACAAAGTTGACCATGTTTTTAATGTGTTGAGAGAAGGAGCAAAATACTACTCTATGTCTCTGCTGTTTAAGCAGCAATCACTGTCCAAGACTAGCAGTATGATTGCACTAACGGTATTATTGCACTATTCTTATGAATTTGATATTTATGAGTTTTG
The DNA here is from genome assembly GCF_036934945.1 of Oncorhynchus masou masou. Taxonomy (NCBI): domain Eukaryota; kingdom Metazoa; phylum Chordata; class Actinopteri; order Salmoniformes; family Salmonidae; genus Oncorhynchus; species Oncorhynchus masou. The sequence goes on along the minus strand of NC_088235.1, from coordinate 53,284,296 downwards.
ATATGTTGATGTTTCATGTGTCTAATACATATCCCTGATATGGCTATTATACAGATCAGTGAAATGCTGTGAAGCAATTGCTTGCCTTGAAACATTTATGACAAGTAACGAATGTTGATTGGTATTATCCCTAAAAATGACCTTGAAGGTCTTTGTCACGATGGATGTTGCATAATATGTTTTATAAGCATTTTCTTGATTTGGATGTGAATGATGTCTGGAGCCGAGATACTTGATAATATAGATACATATAATTATAAGAAATTATACGTATTTTACTAAGATTGTATTTTATTTGTAAATAATTAAATATTATTGTTGATGATTTTATGTTTTAATTATATATATAAAAAATTATCTTATCAGAGTTAATTCAATTATTTTTGTCATTTTATATCGATCAGAGTAAGGAGAGAGATTTTACACTTGTAACCTATGACATAGAAGTAATGCATACATATTTGTCAATATTTCAACAACAAAAAATCATTATTAAACTATGTTGTTTTTGTCACGTTCTGACCTTAGTTCTTTTATTATGTCTTTGTTTTAGCATGGTCAGGGAGTGAGTTGGGTGTGTTGTCTATGTTCCGTTTACTATGTTGTGTTTGCGTTTGACCTGGTATGGTTCTCAATCAGAGGCAGGTGTCGTTAGTTGTCTCTGATTGAGAATCATACTTAGGTAGCCTTTTCCCACTTGTGTTTCGTGGGTGTTTATTTTCTGTTCTGTGTTTTATTTCACAGTTCAGGACTGTTCATTTGTCATTTTATTGTTTTTGTTTCCGTGTTCACTATTCGTATTAAAAATCAAGATGAACACTTACCACGCTGCGCTTTGGTCATCTCCTTCATACGACGGCCGTTAAAGTTTTAAACAGACGTGTATCTACAGAATGTGATATTTTCAATCCTTTAATTAAAACTTGATGAAAAATCTTTCTGTTTGAGATATTTTCTTAATACTTCAGGAACATGCAGATGGAAAAACACTACCAAATAATGTATTCAAGTCTACAGTAAAGTTTTAATGAGCAATACTTTGGAGCACTGGCATGAATGATAAACAGCTGCAGGTTGAATAACACAACATCTGCATGTAAGTCATGTCAAGGCACAGGTATTGTGTAGAACGCTGTTTACAAAGGCCCAATATTGAACTCTGACAAATAGTTGTTTTTGTTCTCGCATTAGCTGGTGATGTGAAAAGAAGTTATTCAAACTTGGCAGTTTTTCAGAAACTTCCTGACCTATAGTATTTTCCTACAGCCCCCTACCTTTGACTGACATTGGGATAGGTAATTGTACTGTACTGTTGAAGTTGGAAGTTTACATACACTTAGGTTGGAGACAATAATAGTTTTTTAACCACTCCACAGACGTATTGTTAACAAACTATAGTTTTGGCAAGTTGGTTAGGACATCTACTTTGTGCATGACACAAGTAATTTTTCCAAATATTGTTTACAGACAGATTATTTCACTTATTATTGTAAGGGTTTTCCTCTGGTGAAGGAGAAGCGGACCAAAATGCAGCGTGGTGGTTATTCATGTTCTTTAATAAAGGAACTAGACATGAAATAACTAACAAAACAATAACTGTGCGAAAACCTAAACAGTCCTATCTGATACAGAGACAGGAACAATCACCCACAAACACACAGTGAAACCCAGGCTACCTAAATATGGTTCCCAATAAGAGACAATGACTAACACCTGCCTCTGATTGAGAACCATATCAGGCCAGACATAGAAATAGACAAACAAGACATCCAACATAGAATGCCCACTCAGATCACACCCTGACCAACCAAAACATAGAAACATACAAAGCAAACTATGGTCAGGGTGTGACAATAATTCACTGTATCACTATTCCAGTGGGTCAGAAGTTTACATACACTAAGTTGACTGAGCCTTTAAACAGCTAGGACAATTCCAGCAAATTATATCATGGCTTTAGAAGCTTCTGATGGGCTGATTGACATCATTTGGATATATTGGAGGTGTACCTGTGTATGTATTTCAAGGCCTACCTTCAAACTCAGTGCCTCTTTACTTGACATCATGAGAAAATCAAAAGAAATCAGCAAAGACCTCAGAAAACAATTGTAGACCTCCACAAGTCTGGTTCATCCTTGGGAGCAATTTACAAACGCCTGAAGGTATCACATTCATCTGTACAAACAATAGTATGCAAGTATAAACACTAGGGGACCACGCAGCCGTCATACCACTCAGGAAGGAGATGCGTTCTGTCTCTTAGAGATGAATGTACTTTGGTGCGAAAAGTATCAATCCCAGAACAACAGCAAAGGACCTTGTGAAGATGCTGGATGAAACATGTACAACAGTATCTATATCCACAGTAAAATGAGTCCTATATCGACATAACCTGAAAGGCCGCTCAGCAAGGAAGAAGCCACTGCTCCAAAACCACCATAAAAAGCAAGACTACTGTTTGCAACTGCACATGGGGACAAAGATCGTAATTTTGGAGAAATATTCTCTGGTCTCATGATACAAAATTAGAGATTTTTGGCCATAATGACCATCATTATGTTTGGAGGGAAAAGGGGGAGGCTTGCAAGCCGAAGAATTACCATCCCAACCGTGAAGCACAGAGGTGGAAGCATCATGTTGTGGGGGTGCTTTGCTGCAGCAGGGACTGGTGCACTTCACAAAATAGATGGCATCATGAGGTAGGAAAATTATGTGGATATATTGAAGCAACATCTCAAGACATCAGTCAGGAAGTTAAAGCTTGGTCACAAATGGATCTTCCAAATGGACAATGACCCCAAGCATGCTTCCAAAGTTGTGACAAAATGGCTTCAGGACAACAAAGTCAAGTTATTGGAGTGGCCATGCCTATATAAAAAATGTGTGAGCAGAACTGAAAAAGCGTGTGCGAGCAAAGGAGGCCTACAAACACGACTCAGTTACACCAGCTCTGTCAGGAGGAATGGGCCAAAATTCACCCAACATATTGTGGGAAACTTGTGGAAGGCTCCCAACACTTTTGAACCAAGTTAAACAATTTAAAGGCAATGCTACCAAATGCTAATTGAGTGTATGTAAACTTCTGACCCACTGGGAATGTGATGAAAGAAATACAAGCTGAAATAAATAATTCTCTCTACTATTATTCTGACATTTCACATTCTTAAAATAAAAGTGGTAATCCTAATTGACCTAAAACAGGGAATTGTTACTAGGATTAACTATCAGGAATTGTGAAAAACTGAGTTTAAAGGTATTTGGCTAAGGTGTATGTAAACTTCCGACTTCAACTGTATAATGGCTGGTTAAAACCGCATTCCAGCCGGTGTCTATTCCACGAGTTACCACCGGCTAAAGCTATGACGTTGAAATGCCTATTTACTTTGTTCCATCTCACTGTGCAATCTACTGTTTTATCAGCCCAGCCAGGCAATTTATAAACTTGATCTTCACTATAAAATGCATTGAGACATTATATCCTATTTCTTTACACTGGCATTTGATTTTCAACACCAGAGATTTGTCTAAACATTGCTGTCTCTCTCTCTCTGATATTTGCATCATTGTTTCAAATTTTGAAAGTCGATCTCCAGCTGTCCCATAGTATTGAACATGTCTGGAGTCATGATGAGACAGATTTTCTCAGCCAGTTGTTATCATGAATCGGCTGGCATTATATTATGGATTGTGGAAGGACCACCAGAGGGCAGGCTGGGCTCACGGATAGTAGCCCAACAAGGCATTGGAGACAAGTTAACCAGAGGCAATTAAGCACTGCTGACGGTACTATTTACATATTCTCCTTCCCCTATGAGAGAGAGTATGGAACCAGCAGAGAGGTCTCTGGAAGATGTCCACAGAGACAGAGGAGATATCCATGAAGAACCTCTAAGACGGTGACAATCCCGTGACTTTTGTTGTAGTTTAAAGAAAATCGTATTGTGTTCCTGTTTGATCTGGAGAAGAAGATGTATGTTTTTTTCCTTGGGAGATTTTAATTGATTATGTTGGAGTGTTTGTGTTGACAAAATGCCCTCAATAGAGAACTGTTCAATCAAGAAAACCTACTCCTGACTCGTTTATTCCACCTTTCCGCTTTAGAGTGACACCCAATTACTTGGTCCGCTCACAGGATAGACACTAAGAAATTTCAATAGAAACCGGTCTTTTCTGCTTCAGTTTGAAGTGATTAACTGTTTTTGGCTAGCTTCTCTGAACAACATTGTCCTGACGAGAGAGCACATTTTCTATGCCAGGTAAAATCACGTATCATTAGCTCATTGCTATGGATGTATCCAAATAACTGTCACTAGAAAACAGCTTAAACAAAGACACATGCAGTTATTTTGCTGTTATTCTTGCTGCACTGTTTGATGTGATTGTAAATTAGCCATATTTGGCTAGCTAGCAGGCAAGGGTTAAGAACGTTACGAGCCAGTTTGGCTATGGAACATTTTGAACGAATGACTGGGTCACGTCCATAGATCCAGAACAAAAAATAGTGAATGTTTGGGTCGCGTCTGGCAAACAAACTGATAGAATGAACGACCAGCCTGCTTGGGAAGCAACTCTAGATTTGTCTTGGGACTATATCTTGTGGATGAAAGGATGAAATAGTATTAATACATTCATCAAAATAATGTCTTTAATGAAAGAGGCTCCTCTGTCCTCCACTCGTTACCTGTATTAATGACACCTGTTTGAACTTGTTATCAGTATAAAAGACACCTGTCCACAACCTCAAACAGTCACACTCCAAACTCCACTATGGCCAAGACCAAAGAGCTGTCAAAGGACACCAGAAACAAAATTGTAGTCCTGCACCAGGCTGGGAAGACTGAATCTGCAATAGGTAAGCAGCTTGGTTTGAAGAAATCAACTGTGGGAGCAAATATTAGGAAATGGAAGACATACAAGACCACTGATAATCTCCCTCGATCTTGGGGCTCCACGCAAGATCTTACCCCGTGGGGTCAAAATGATCACAAGAACGGTGAGCAAAAATCCCAGAACCACACGGGGGGACCTAGTGAATGACCTGCAGAGAGCTGGGACCAAAGTAACAAAGCCTACCATCAGTAACTCACTACGCCGCCAGGGACTCAAATCCCGCAGTGCCAGACGTGTCCCCCTGCTTAAGCCAGAACATGTGCAGGCCCGTCTGAAGTTTGCTGGAGAGCATTTGGATGATCCAGAAGAAGAAGATTGGGAGAATGTCATACGGACAGATGAAACCAAAATATAACTTTTTGGTAAAAACTCAACTTGTCTTGTTTGGAGGACAAAGAATGCTGAGTTGCATCCAAAGAACACCATACTTACTGTGAAGCATGGGGGTGGAAACATTATGCTTTGGGGCTGTTTTTCTGCAAAGGGACCAGGACGACTGATCCGTGTAAAGGAAAGAATGAGTGGGGCCATGTATCATGAGATTTTGAGTGAAAACCTCCTTCCATCAGCAAGGGCATTGAAGATGAAACGTGGCTGGGTCTTTCAGGATGACAATGATCCCAAACACACTGCCTGGGCAACGAAGGAGTGGCTTCTTAAGAAGCATTTCAAGGTCCTGGAGTGGCCTAGCCAGTCTCCAGATCTCAACCCCATAGAAAGTCTTTGGAGGGAGTTGAAAGTTCGTGTTGCCCAGCAACAGCCCCAAAACATCACTGCTCTAGAGGAGATCTGCATGGAGGAATGGGCCAATATACCAGCAACAGTGTGAACCTTGTGAAGATTTACAGAAAACGTTTGAGCTCTGTCATTGTCAACAAAGGGTATATAACAAAGTATTGAGATAAACTTTTGTTATTGACCAAATACTTATTTTCCACTATAATTTGCAAATAAATTCATTAAAAATCCTACATTGTGATTTTCTGGATTTTTTTCTCATTTTGTCTGTCATAGTTGAAGTGTACCTATGATAAAAATTACAGTCCTCTCTCATCTTTTTAAGTGGGAGAACTTGCACAATTGGTGGCTGACTAAATACTTTTTGCCCCACTGTATGTGAATAGCATACTTTGAAGCTAAAACCATGGTAAATTTCCATGATTCAGATCTATACCATGGTATAAATGATGCCATACCATGGCAAAATTTAGGTGCAATGGAAGTACCATGGTAGTACCATCATACTTCTGGGCTAAAACCATGGTACATTTCCATTACAGACTATAACATGGTATCAGTAAAAGTACCATAGTAGTACCATGGTATGAATGAAAGTATGAATAAAAATGTTTGTAAGGGCAGACGAGGAGCATAATGAATGTCATATTTGCTCATCAAGATTTTTTTTCTTTTTAAAAACGTCCTGTTACGGCAGCTGATCACATCTAGTTCCAGTCACCCAAACAAGTTTTATTACAGTGAGTGTCATTCTCACAGTTGTAATGCTAAGACTGCCTCCATCGGACAAGGGCTGTTGTCAAGTGCATTATAAGTACCATTATGGTTCTGTTTGTCTTATTTTTGTTAATATGAATCACAAATTATTCACTTACCTTTACATACTTATTAAGTCTATAACCACATTAAAAATGACGTGTTAGCCTGCTGGATAAATGTTATGTTTTGTGCCTTACATGTTAGGGCATACCTGAGAACTCTCTAGAACATGCTCACAAGAAGCCACAAGATGTCGCCTCAAGCTTTATAATGACAGAGACTGCTGTTGGCCCGACGAACCATGAAATTGCACTACACTACCAAGATAAATAATTTGGACCATGTCTACACAAAATAAAACATTTTCTAATATGTTACTATTTACCTATTTAGCACTTCATATTTAACACTTCATAATCAATATATTGATTCACTTTAGTAAATGCTGCCAACGTAGTTAGTAGGTGGGCATGGTAATTATTCCGCCACTATGGCCTATTTATTGCCTACCTCCCTTACCTCATTTGTACACACTGTATATAGACTTCATCTCTATTGTTTTATTGCCTGTATGTTTGTTTATTCCATGTGTAACTCTGTTGTTGTTTGTGTCACACTGCTTTGCTTTATCTTGGCTAGGTCGCAGTTGTAAATGAGAACTTGTTCTCAACTAGTCAATCTGGTTAAATAAAGGTGAAATAATACAAATTAAAAATGTAACATTTTTGGAGAGTCGAGGGTTGCCTCTTCTGAATAACCGGATGCAATGTCGAGCAATACCAATACACTGTATAGTGTCTGTACTGTTGATGTGAAGGGCTACTTTTCATTACCAAGCGGAGACATGAGTTACAGTGATGATTAAGCATTTAAGTATCAAAATACCTCTGTCAACAATTCAAAGGAACTGAAATGGATGAGCAATGTAATTGACAAAATGGTAGATGCATCAAAGTATATTTTGCCCAGGTGGGTTTGAGGGTAGGTCACAGTATTTCACTTAGGTTCGTGTGTTGTAATATTCCTCATTTAGTTAATATTCTTCATGTAGTTCTGGTCTCTGAACATGTGATGTTTTCTGGATGTGGCTCAGCATTGGGGAACATCAAGTTCCAGGGAATGTTCACGATGTGAGCTGGTTTTGTTCCATGTTTGTAAAGATGGAAAAAGTTGTTTACTTCAAGTATATTTATTCTTGAACAAGTAAATATAGCTGAACTTACTTATTTATTTTTGTTTAGTTGGAAAATATGAGTAAAAAAAAGACACACCATCATCTCAGCTTGCCCTGCACCAGAAAATAACTCTAGAATACAAAAATACAGAAAATATAAGAAACTCTGAGGAGACTCATTATACAGTAACTGGAATGATTTGGATATTGCTGTAATGTGTTTAAGAGGTACTTATTTCATATCTAGGTCCTTTTATCAGTAGCATATGATACCCTTGTTAGACAGTTATGACTGCTGTGCAGACCCCTCAATAAATATCAGCTACTGCTGTTCTTTCACTACATGCGGATCATCTGAGCAGTATAATTAGCTGAAATTCTGTAATTAGTAAGGTGTTCAGTATATCAAAGTGCTAGGGTCCTCTCCTGCTTAAAGAATGCTGTCATAGGCCCATGAGTCAGAAGTTTTTGCATAGTAGACATCAGTGGAGGCTGCTGAGGGGAGGATGAGTCCTAGTAATAGCTGGAATAGAGCAAATGGAACTGCATGTTTGATGTATTTGATGCCATTCCACCAATTCCGCTCCAGCCATTACCATGAGCCCGTCCTCCCAAATTAAGGAGCCACCAACCTCCTGTGGTAGACATATTCAGTTGTTTGTGGCAAAAGACAGACAGCTTAAAGAGCGACTGCCTTTTAAAATGCAACAAATCCCCTTGAAAATAACCTATGTGGCATCAAAACGAGTCAGAAACATTTATGCTAGTGTCAAAATTGACTACAAAATGTAAAATAGGATAATATTGGTCATAAATGGAGTTTGGAACATCTGTGAGCCACAACAGGTAAATGAAGGTTGGGGTTTGATTTTGACGATGTCCATTTGGCCACTTTAATGTGACAAACAGCTGTGGTAATTGCTCTCTCAATTTCTTGAGTTATCTTAGATTCATTCTGGGGATTTTGAGAGAGTGAAATAGGCATCTGCGTCTTCAGAGTCTCATGAGGGACAAACTTTATCAACCGAATCAGGAATTGGTCAGGAAACACACCTCGAAGACTGAAATCTTGTTTTTCTAATGAGAAATAGAAACACACGTGCCAATAGCCATGTTCAGTGGCTCTTTAAGCATAGATTGTTGAAGACCGTGGTCGATAATGTATTTATTTTCTCACTATAGGGGAACCTAAGTATCTAAGAGGAAAACGGATGCTGTTTAGTAAAAGTGCACTGTTGCCTTGTGAAAAACAGTTGGTTCAACTTGAATGAAACATACTGTAATGTTTAGTTTGTCTAGTTTGTCCATGGAAAACTAATTTTCCATTAGTATTGAAATTGTCGTAGTTATTATCTGGTTCTCAACCTACTGTGAGATTGGGTTCCTCAGAAGAGGAGCAAAGAGGGACAGGAAGAATATTTAATACGTGGTGACTGGTTTCTTCCTTGTCCCTGCATATGATTCACACAATTCTGATTGGTCAGATGGTCCACAAACTGGCCTCAAGACATCTAAAGGCTGAATCAGTCTCTTAGAAGGTAAAGATATGAAGAGGTAGAAACTTCAAACTTCCACCCTCTAGAATCAGTGCTGAGTACCATTTGGTTTTATAATGCCAGGGCCTTGTCCACTATAATCAGTAAAATAAAAGTTTTGGCTGTGAAATTTGCCTTAATTGAGTAATGTCAGCAGCTTTCCCGGTTGCATCATTTGAGTGTTTATAGCTGCCCTATTGTGGTGGTTGCTTTAACTGCCTAGAATGTGGGGTTTATTCAATGTTTGTTTACTTAAGACTCTGGACACTGTTGTTTCTCTTCCTTTTAATGGCTGAGATTAAAATGTTCACAATGTTCTTTTTCCTCTGCGATGTGCTATAGTAGTTGTTGGATTACTATGTCCTGTTTCAAGTAGGATTCTGATTCTCCTCTTCTCACATTCAACTTATCTGAGCTATTTACTGAGATTCAGGTGCTTAGACGGAGTAGATGCAAGTCCATCATCATCTCCTAATTTCCACTTGCTATTTAGGACTATGTCCCTCCAAAATAAGTATCTCCTTTACTGCGGTATGAGCGATCTAGGGACTTTGTGAGTAATTTGTGAGTAATTTCAGGATATTAGGATGTCACAAATACTTTTGTTTTTACGACTCACCAGCTCCATCGTCAGCTGTGTGTATTTGAGATATAAACCATTTGAGATGTAAAGTTGCATTCATGAGTTTTATTGACAAATGTCAATAAACGAATAAGGTCCGCCAAGCAAAGAACTGATAAAAGTTAATTTACGAATGCTGTAAGTACAGACATGGTTTGCTCAGTGGGACATTAATATCCAGCTAGTCAGTGACAACTGTGAGTTTGGAGTTTGTGACAGCAACTATTTGAGCTTATTACAATATTATAGACAATGTGTGCTAGAAGAACCTCTTACCTTCTAACAACTCTTGTGTGTCTTGTGAGCATCATAGAGCAAAACATGTGCATGTTTGTGGGAGACTCACCTTTTCATAGATGGGTCCAGTGGCAACCTGTCATCCAGGGCAGGTGGGGCAGAGCCCCACACTTTTGGGTGAAAAATAAATAAAACAGTCACATTTTTTGGGTGACTTTTTGTTTTGCTTGTTATATTGGCATTAATACGTGACACATATCAGTTTGCAAACAATATATATAAAAAAGTGTAACTGAGTTAATAAAGCCACATACAAACATGGTCTCTTTTTTGCTTTCTTGGGTATGGCAGCTCCAAAATGCAGGTGTTTCAGCCTAGCTGAGTGATTTCTGTGGTGGGGCTAGCCAGCCAGAATATACAGAGCGTTGCACCCGATTGGCTCAGTTTTCTGTCATGATTGGCTCTGTCAATCATGGGACAGTACGTCATCCACAATTCTAAGGTTAGCTTGAAAATGTTAGCCCCTTGGGATCTGCCATACAGTTATATTAGCAGTGCACATCCAAGATGGCTCAAGGTCATTGGCCACAGATAGAATGACATCAAATCACGTTATATCCACAGTAGCTTTGTTTGGACTGATCATGTCAACATCTTACTTTCAAAGTCTTAGCTCGCAGTCATCATCAGTTGTCATCAAGTCAAAAATCTACTGGCAAATCCTTTTAAAGCCATTCTAAACATGTATTCACACCATCTGTCATTCATGGCATTTTATCTTTCAATTGCAACAGTTCTCAAGGCGAAAAAGGTATGTGCAACAGTCTATCAACAATTTTATCCAACCCGTCAGCATCTGATTGAGCACACTTGAGCACACTTAGTTGGTTTGGTGTGGGACAGAGTGTTGTGTCCTGTGCTAAAAACACTTTGGGGAGGAGTGGAATGACAACCCTGAGGTATCATTCTCCTCTCCCTGTGTTTGAACTTCGATTATTCTACTCTGATTATCCGTCTCCCTTTTCTACCTTCTATCAGTTTCTTTTGCTGTGGCTTCTTAGGCCCATTTTTCGTCTTCCTCCCTCAGTTCCCGCTGTTCTTGGAGAATTTTCAATTGATGCTGCTGCTTTTGAATACGTTCCTCAACGTTCCTCAATGCATTGTTATGGGAACAAACAGTGGCAACCAAACATGCAAAATCATCATCCTCCTCTCCATGAGCTGGAGGAGGAGGTGTAGGAAAATTGGGGGGATATTGCAATTTTAGGTGTTCCAGTGGAGAATGTAAAACCACTGGTGGTGGGGGTTGAGGCTGAGTAGGGGGAGCTGAGGCAGGGGTCGGTTTATCTGTGCCTTGCAGCTTCACGAAAGGCTTTGATTAACGTGGCAATGTTATTTGTCACCGTAAGTGGTTTTAAAAGTACAGAAGATACGCCAATCTTAGTTTGAGACTTTATTTCCCTGACCTAATAGACACTCATACAATGCTTTGACCTTATCTTTATCAAAAGATCCATAAAGGGACCACTCTGAACACTTCTCAGAATCATTTTCATACCACTTACAGTACATCTATGTATGGGTGCTCAAGTTATATTTTCCTCGCTGGATCAGCACCTTCAGTGGTGCACTTAGAGGGGTTTGGCACTAATGCTTTCTAATTGTCTTCTTAAACCGTATACGTACATGTAACGGCTTTCGTCTGGTGGAAGAGACATGTTTAATGACGAATGAAAAAATGAACAATACAAAACAACAAACGGACCGTGAAGACCTATACAGCCTATCTGGTGACAATAAACACAGAGACAGGAACAATCACCCACTAAATACTAAAAGAATATGGCTGCCTAAATATGGTTCCCAATCAGAGACAACAATAATCACCTGACTGATTGAGAACCGCCTCAGGCAGCCATAGACTACGCTATACACCCCCAAGACAAAACACACCACAAAAAACCCATGTCACACCCTGGCCTGACCAAATAAATGCAGACAAACACAATATACTTCGACCAGGGCGTGACAGTACACCACATCTCTAATAACCTCTTATACACAGATTCAATTCAATCTTTCTTTATCTCACTAAGTCTCTCAACCAACACAAGTCTACCGGACCGCTGGTCTATCACTTTCTCACATGTATATATATGATAAATATTATTGATTGTAAGTCAGTTACCTTAGATTTACCCCTTTGGATCAATTTCCTTAGATCCCCTGAACCAGTTCCATTAGGTTCTCTAAACCAGATTCCTTAGGTTTTACTCCCGTTGATCAATGTTAACCTTGGATCAATTTCCTTAGATCCCCTGAACCAGTTCCATTACGTTCTCTAAACCAGATTCCTTAGGTTTTACTCCCGTTGATCAATGTTAACCTTGGATCAATTTCCTTAGATCCCCTGAACCAGTTCCATTAGGTTCTCTAAACCAGATTCCTTAGGTTTTACTCCCGTTGATCAATGTTAACCTTGGATCAATTTCCTTAGATCCCCTGAATCAATTTTTAAACATATTTAATACCAGCAGCTGCAGGGCAAATCCATATCTGATTTTACAGGGAAGAACTCAAAGTGTAAATGGTTACATGTCCCTTATATAGTGTTAGGTGATAATACAATCGCATTGTTATTTTATACAAGCAACAGTTGTGGCTTTGTGTTAGGCTGCAGAGATACTGCACCAGGAGTCCATGAAAGGCATAACATCACAGTCCAACATAGAACATACACTACCTTTCAAAAGTTTGTCCAAAAGTTTGGGGTCACTTAGAAATGTCCTTGTTTTTGAAAGAAAAAAAAAAAAATTGTCCAGTAAAATAACATAAAATTGATCAGAAATACAATGTAGACATTGGTAATGTTGTAAATGACTATTGTAGCTGGAAAAGGCCGATTTTTAATGTAATATCTACATAGGCGTACAGATTCCCATTATCAGCAACCATCACTCCTGTGTTCCAATGGCACGTTATGTTAGCTAATCCAAGTTTATCATTGCAAGTTACAACAGCTCACCCCAAATTCTGCCACCACAACACACACACACACACACTTCACTAGAAATGTAGAGTAATTGAGGGGTTTGAGTAGTTTTTGGTTCATTAACAGTAGATGCTGTTTTATGTCTGGGACTGAGACACACCTGATTAGCTGTCTGTGACTCTGGCAAAGCCATACATGTTTGCTGACAGAGGACATTGCAATCAATGCTGTGGTCATGTTTTAATCCTGTTCCACAGAAAGACACTATATTGGTTATATTGTCATGTTTCTATTGGATTTGCATGGCTTAAATAAATGTTTTGGTGTTAAGTTTAAAATGACTTCAATCAAACACTGATGGACTCTGTGTAAACAACCAGAAGACATGGTTGGCCAAATATTACATCACCACAGCCAGTGGAGAATCCTCAGAAAAAAACCATGACGTGTGTTATGGGTCCCGTTTCCATAGCAACAGGTCCAAACCCCTAATATGTGATAATTCGCTATTATGAGTAACTCAAAATAATTCTGCTGAAGTCTTATATATAAAAATATATTATATATAGTAGATATATATTTACTCCTTCAGTCTGACACAGTAAACTACTTTCAGATCCAGTGTTTCCTGTCGATCTGATACAAAACTGAAAGGTAAAGTGATGAGAGTTGTTTCAGCTGTTAACAGATTATTACCACACACTGCTCTGTGTGAATGTGCTCATCACAGCCAGACGGCTTAGTTGTGGTTTGGAGCATCTGTGTGGTGCGTTGCAAAGAAGACAGGAATGAGGGAGGGAGGGCAAACCCGAGCACCACTCTAAGCCCTCAGTTTTTCCATCACCAATGTCGCCGCTACAGTGCTTATAGTGCTTTAAAACAGAGCCAGGGGACAGAGGGACCAAGAGACAGACAGACAGACAGACAGACAGACAGACAGACAGACAGACAGACAGACAGACAGACAGACAGACAGACAGACAGACAGACAGACAGACAGACAGACAGAGAGACAGACAGAGAGAGAGAGAGAGAGAGAGAGACAGAGAGAGAGAGAGAGAGACAGAGACAGAAAGGGGAGCCACCAGTCTTGAGGCTAGTGGATGACTTATGAGGCTGATGATTTGGTCTGGCTCGGCTTTAATGGGGCTGGGCTGGTGACGGACGGACGGGAGGCACTTGAGGAGGATTGGTGGGACTTTGAAAATAGCCTGGTTCAAACCTGCGGTCTATTCCGAGTCCCCCTCCCCGCCCCACATACAAGTGTGGTGTTCATTTACAAGGCTGTTTAACTGTGTAGCGGTTCACGTGGTGGACTGACACTAGACAACAGCAGCGTAATATCCTGACCTTTAAACCCAGCTCTAATGGTTGCTTTAGTGCGAGCAGCAGGCACTAGGAGAGGCGCCTACGCGTCTTTTCATAGGGTCCCTCTGAGTAACATATCAGCTCACACATCTATGGGCCACCGTCCAAGGCTTTATTAGTACCTGCTTATGTGGCTGTGGCGCCACTGCTTTTAGGCATGGCTCTGTGACAGTAGGAACATGTATGTTAGTGACCTATTAGACTGATGTAACTATGATTTTTGGATGTGAATGTCTTATTAATATCAGTGACTGTGGCGCCTGTGACATTTGAATCGTAACTAGAGGACTGGGGATTTAGAGTGAGGCATTTTAGACCATTTTAGGCCTTGCAATTGGTTGCTTGACTCAATCGGATAGAGATGTTCGTCTTAATGTTAAGATCATTTCCAGTCTCATCCTTGCAATTCAGAACAGAACCATTTCATGCAGAATCTCTCCCTGTTATACCTCTGTGGTAAGTTAATAGCACTTGTGAATGTTGTTGGGCAAATTTACAGTATATGCAAAATGAGAACAAACATACACTAAGCACAACGACACCTGGGTAAACAGGACATTTATGACTGTATACCTTTCTGTGTGGGCCCGCAAGCCCACGCAATTAGACTCCCACGCAAGATTATCACTCAAACTTCTCACATTGCTCAACCCAGGCCCCCAAAGAGAAAACTATTTACTTTTGGATCAACACTGGCAAGTATGCATTGAAAATGACCTAAAATGCCCAATTCCAAACAAACGTTTACTATTGTCTTTCAATATTTTGGGGTTGGAAATTGAAGATTTGATGGCATTGGATTAGAATAAGCTTAAGCATAATGGTGGAAAAAACATTCAACCTACCAGAGGGCTAGGTGGGACAGAGGGAAAAGAGTGAGCAAGTTATCAAATTAGAATCTATCCACCCTTGGAGAACAGTCTCCTATGGTCTTCTTCACATGCTGGTTCCTGGATTGCTTCCACAAGAGGTTGGTGGCACCTTAATTGGGGAGGACGGGCTCATAGTAATTGCTGGAACAAAATTAATGGAATGGTATCAATCTTGTTTTCCTGTTTGTTAGTGAGCACCGGCTGAAAAGTGGTTGAAATGTGGTCAGTTCGCCAAGGCCTTAATTTCAACGTCCACAGAAGTAGATTTTGGTCCAGTCCGGACCAGCCTTGATTTATTGCCCAAAAATAGGCGTCTATCATTGGTTCCGATTTGGTCCGGTCTGGCCCTGATTTGGTCCAGACTTGGTTCAGTTTTGGTCCGTACCTGCCTTGATTCAGCCCAAACACGGTTCAGATTTTGTTTGGTCCTGACCGGCCTTCATTTGACCCAAACTTGGTTCAGATTTGGTCTTGTCCAGACCGGTCTTGATTTGACCTGATTTGATCCGGTTTGACTGAATTTGGTCTTGTTTGGAGGCTGAGGTCATTAGAATAACACCTAGAGTGCTTTGCAAGTTTAATTTCCACATTTACATTTTGGTAATTTAGCAGACACTTCATCCAGAGCAAATTACAGTCAGTGTATTCAACTAAGGTAGACAAAATGACACATTATAGTCATAGCAAGTAAAACAATTATGTAACCGTTACTAAGAATAGTTAAAGTTTTCTGTTGGTTGTATCAGGAACCTCACTGCCAGTTCTGCATTTTAAATGGCTCACATACGTACAGTGCATGTGACATATAGGATCATTAATAGATATTTCAAACTGCCGTCTCCAATTTTCTATTGTGAGTGGAAACAAAATCTTTTAACACTACATAATGCTTTCATTGACATGAGTTTTAGGACACCGACTCAGTCAAGGGTTTTTCTTTATTTTTACAATTTTCTACATTGTTGAATAAGACATCAACACTATGAAATAGCACATATGGAATAATTTAGTAACCAAAAAAGTGTTAAACAAATCAAAATAGATATTTTATATTTGAGATTCTTCAAATAGCCACCCTTTGGCTTGATGACAGCTTTGCACACTATTGGCGTTCTCTCAACCAGCTTCATGAGGTAGTCACCTGGAATACATTTCAATTAACAGGTGTGCCTTCTTAATTTGTGGAATTTCTTTCCTTCTTTTTAATGCGTTTGAGCCAATCAGTTGTGTTGTGACAAGGTAGGGGTGTTGTAGAGAAGATTGTCCTATTTGGTAAAATACCAAGTCCAGATTATGGCAAGAATAGCTCCAATAAGCAAAGAGAAACGACAGCCCCTCATTACTTTAAGACATTTAGGTCAGTCAATAGAGAAATTTCAAGAACTTTGAAAGTTTATTCAAGTGCAGTCGCAAAAACCATCAATCGCTATGATGAAAATGTATCTCAAGAGGACCGCCACAGCAATGGAAAACCCAGAGTTACCTCTGCTGCAGAGGATAAGTTCATTAGAGTTACCAGTGTCAGAAATTGCACACCAAATAAATGCTTCACAGAGTTCAAGTTCCAGACACATCTCAACATCAACTGTTCCGAGGAGACTGTGTGAATCACACCTTCATTGTCAAATTGCTGCAAAGTAATCATTACTAAAGGACACCAATAAGATGAAGAGACTTGCTTGGGCCGAGAAACATGAGCAATGGACATTGGACCAGTGGACATTTGTAATTTGGTCTGGAGTCCAAATTGGAGGTTTTTGGTTCCAACCACTGTGTCTTTGTGAGACGTGGTGTGAGTGAACGGATGATCTCTGCATGTGTATTTCCCACTGTAAAGCATGGAGGAGGAGGTGTTATGGTGTGGGGGTGTTTTGCTAGTGACACTCTCTGTGATTTACAGTGACAAGAAAAATTATGTGAACCCCTTCGAATTACCTGGATTTCTGCATAAATTGGTCATAAAATGTTATCTGATCTTCATCTAAATCACAACAATAGACAAACACAGTCTGCTTAATCTAATAACAGAGAAACAATTATACGTGTTCATGTCTTGTTGAACACACCATGTAAACGTTCATAGTGTAGGGTGGAAAATGTATGTGAACCCTTGCATTTAATAACTGGTTGACGTTCCTTTGTCAGCAATAACCTCAACCAAATGTGTTCTGTAGTTGCGGATCAGACCTGCACCACGTCCAGGAGCAATTTTGGACCAATCTTCCTTACAAAACTGTTTCAGATCAGCAATATTCTTAGGACGTCTGGTGTAAACTGCTCTCGAGGTAAGCGATCAGCCGGAGACCATCTAGCCCTGCCCAGGTGCCTGGACTCTGAAGAAGTCGAGTTGGCAGCCCTCTGTGATTCCAGAGAGAACTCAGTTGATGTCGGGTTCACTCGGACATGTTGACTTCGGGGTGGGAATCGAAGGCGAACAAGGGCGACAGGGCACAGATTCCCTCTCCCTTCTACGTTCCCGAAGCTGCCCATCGATCCGGATGGTCAAGGCTATTAGAAAGTCAAGGTCCATGGGCAGCTCCCGGACTGCAAGCTCATCTTTGACCACCTACGATAATCCGTGAAGGAACGTGTCGAACAATGCTTCCGGGTTCCAGAAACTCTAAGCTGCCAGTGTGCGAAAATCCACTACGTAGTCTGCCATACTACAGGAGTCGTGACATAGCTGGATAAGCTTACCAGCATCCTCTCTCCCGGTCAATGGGGAATCAAACACCTTCCGAACTTCCATCACAAACTCCTCTAGACTGAGGAAGACGGCGGACTGTTGCTCCCACACCGCCGTAGCCCAGGCAAGTGCCCTCCCGGTCATCAGCGTTATGATGTACGCTGTCCTCGAGCGGTCCGAGCGGAAGGAAGAAGGCTGCAACTCAGAAATTAGGGAGTACTGGCAGAGAAAAGCCTGGCAGATTCCGGAATCACCAGCGTAGTGCTCCGGAGGAGGAAAGCGGGGTTCTCGGGGCACTGGGGTAGGCTAGGAGATTACTGGTATGACCTGCTACCAGCAAACTTAAAACTACCTGCTGCAATGCTATTGAAAGCTCTCTTGGTCTGGTATACTTGAAGACAGTATAGCCAACTCAAGTGTGAGGCTGTTTTTCTTCCTCTTGTGTGTGGGTTTACAGGCTCTTTAGGATATTATTGGTTTAAAAGCTGGACTGGCAATTGCAAGCAACATGCTCTTCTCTATTACCAGTATTGAATTTATACTTCTTATACTGTTCGGTAATATAAATTCCTGTTTATATAGACCCAGATTGTGAAGTGTGGGTCTTATAAATTCTATTTCCATGGTGCGCGTCCAGCATGTCATCATTGTCAGACAAACTTGAAGGGGTATATAGTTATATTATGTAGTTTGGGTAGGATACTTGAAGATACAGTTGGAAGGGTGTCATTAGGTAGGCTATTAATTATTATCTTAGAGAGTAATATAAATATCCTGTGAGTAATATAAGCCAAAGCACTTATTACATTACATTTAAGTCATTTAGCAGACGCTCTTATCCAGAGCGACTTACAAATTGGTGAATTCACCTTCTGACATCCAGTGGAACAGCCACTTTACAATAGTGCATCTAAATCATTAAGGGGGGTGAGAAGGATTACTTATCCTATCCTAGGTATTCCTTGAAGAGGTGGGGTTTCAGGTGTCTCCGGAAGGTGGTGATTGACTCCGCTGTCCTGGCGTCGTGAGGGAGTTTGTTCCACCATTGGGGGGCCAGAGCAGCGAACAGTTTTGACTGGGCTGAGCGGGAACTGTACTTCCTCAATGGTAGGGAGGCGAGCAGGCCAGAGGTGGATGAACGCAGTGCCCTTGCTTGGGTGTAGGGCCTGATCAGAGCCTGGAGGTACTGCGGTGCCGTTCCCCTCACAGCTCCGTAGGCAAGCACCATGGTCTTGTAGCGGATGCGAGCTTCAACTGGAAGCCAGTGGAGAGAGCGGAGGAGCGGGGTGACGTGAGAGAACTTGGGAAGGTTGAACACCAGACGGGCTGCGGCGTTCTGGATGAGTTGTAGGGGTTTAATGGCACAGGCAGGGAGCCCAGCCAACAGCGAGTTGCAGTAATCCAGATGGGAGATGACAAGTGCCTGGATTAGGACCTGCGCCGCTTCCTGTGTGAGGCAGGGTCGTACTCTGCGGATGTTGTAGAGCATGAACCTACAGGAATGGGCCACCGCCATGATGTTGGTTGAGAACGACAGGGTGTTGTCCAGGATCACGCCAAGGTTCTTAGCGCTCTGGGAGGAGGACACAATGGAGTTGTCAACCGTGATGGCGAGATCATGGAACGGGCAGTCCTTCCCCGGGAGGAAGAGCAGCTCCGTCTTGCCAAGGTTCAGCTTGAGGTGGTGATCCGTCATCCACACTGATATGTCTGCCAGACATGCAGAGATGCGATTCGCCACCTGGTCATCAGAAGGGGGAAAGGAGAAGATTAATTGTGTGTCGTCTGCATAGCAATGATAGGAGAGACCATGTGAGGTTATGACAGAGCCAAGTGACTTGGTGTATAGCGAGAATAGGAGAGGGCCTAGAACAGAGCCCTGGGGGACACCAGTGGTGAGAGCGCGTGGCGAGGAGACAGATTCTCGCCACGCCACCTGGTAGGAGCGACCTGTCAGGTAGGACGCAATCCAAGCGTGGGCCGCGCCGGAGATGCCCAACTCGGAGAGGGTGGAGAGGAGGATCTGATGGTTCACAGTATCGAAGGCAGCCGATAGGTCTAGAAGGATGAGAGCAGAGGAGAGAGAGTTAGCTTTAGCAGTGCGGAGCGCCTCCGTGATACAGAGAAGAGCAGTCTCAGTTGAATGACTAGTCTTGAAACCTGACTGATTTGGATCAAGAAGGTCATTCTGAGAGAGATAGCGGGAGAGCTGGCCAAGGACGGCACGTTCAAGAGTTTTGGAGAGAAAAGAAAGAAGGGATACTGGTCTGTAGTTGTTGACATCGGAGGGATCGAGTGTAGGTTTTTTCAGAAGGGGTGCAACTCTCGCTCTCTTGAAGACGGAAGGGACGTAGCCAGCGGTCAGGGATGAGTTGATGAGCGAGGTGAGGTAAGGGAGAAGGTCGCCGGAAATGGTCTGGAGAAGAGAGGAGGGGATAGGGTCAAGCGGGCAGGTTGTGCTTATGCTTCAGAGAGCTTCCCATTTGGACCGTCAGTCTTCCAGTTGATCCTGGGGATTCTGAAGAAAGTCTCCAACACACCAAGATTGATGAGCGACAAGAAATTGTAGTGTTTAGTTACACACGGCATCTTTTGCTGCATCATCAGTCTGATTTTCTACCTCCTCCATTATCGGAATTAGCTGATCCCATTCTCGACAGCCGAGACATTCACTGTCTGTTGGTAGAGGTAGGCATCTCCCGCAACTGCACTGCTAGCAGTTGGGATTTTAGCATGTATATGTTGGTGGGGCAAACAGATTTCAATTTTTGGGGATTCATGCCAGCAAAGCCACTACACAACACAACACTAAACAATACATGAAATGCACCATAACAGTGATAAACGGTGCCAAAAACTGTTGGGGCCTACATAGTGTTGTGTTGAGTAGTGGCTTTCTTTTCAGTACCATGGAGTGAATCCTTACCACCACTTCACCTAGCTATCAGTAGAGCCTTGTCTGGCAGCGAAACAGTTCATTCAGACTCATTTACAGACTTTAAAAAAACATAGCTCATAGGGCTGACTTGCTTAAACAAATGTGGTTTCTAATAACAATTGAGATGTACAAACTATGGCATAAGGGAACAATGAGCTGATAAGGCAAACCGTAATTTTCGTTAATGAGCGAGCTAAGACAGAAGTTGTAATAGTGTCCATATGTAGCTGGTGTAGAGGAGTCAGGCGCAGGACAGCAGATATGAATAATAAACGTAATTTACTCAAATATTCACAAACACAATAAATCAAGCCCACTATAACGGACCGTATTACAAACAAATAATCACTCACAGTCAACCATGGCGGAACAGAGGGTTAAATAATGAACAGGTAATTGTGGGATTGAAACCAGGTGTGTAGGACAAGGACTAAACAAATGGAAAATGAAAAGTGGATCGGCGATGGCTAGAAGGCCGGTGACGTCAACCGCCAAACATCGCCCGAACAAGGAGAGGGACCGACTTCAGCAGAAGTCGTGGCAGACGTAGTCAATATAACTATTTGTACAGCACTTTTGAAATGTACAGTGACAGAATTCAGAACATGGAACATTCTAACAGTATTCTCCCTGTACACCAAGTCAGAACCATAGGATAAATCAATGGGGGCATATAAGCAGACAATGACAGCTCTTAAAATATTAGATGATGATATTTCTCTAAAACAGGCTATAGGCTACATTTGCACCACCAAGTCAGAAGAGTAGGCTAAGTTATAAGGGGGAAAGGGACCAAATTATTAGGGTGAAGCACATGGGCTACTAACAGCTAACTACAAAACATAAACTTTCTTTTACTCTCTTAGCTATAGTATACATATCTCCCTGGCATATTACATGTTACATTTTTGGACCATTGTGCTGTGCTCACTTGAACAGGAAGGTGGTGCGGCGGTCCTTCTTGTCGGCAAATTTTGTCACAAAACATTATCATCAAAGTCAGGCCTTCTCTGGATTTATGGCAACTGGGAACAAGGTCAAATCGTGGCGTCAGTGATCTTCAGGTCGGAGCTCTAGAAAGAGGCCCGAGTAACCAATTTGGAATTCCGAGTTGGATGACTCGGTTCCCAGTTTTCTTAAACTCACTGAAGTCTGAGATTTCCTAGTTCCCAGTTGTTTTGAACGCGGCAGAAGTCATGCTGGATTAACATCATGTCCAATGTATTCAACCTTTTCTGACCCATGGTGTTGCGTGTGAATGTTTATCCTTTTGAGCTTGGAAAGGATACCCTTCAACTCAGACTTGGAATATACACCCTTCCCACTGAATAGCAGGCAGGGGAAGCAAAATAGTGATTGCTTTGCAATGCATGCAGTTAGTCACTGATTCCTTCCAAATCACTCATTGTTGAATTTGCGATTTCCAACTTGTGTAAAGTTTATGTCCAATGGCTGGTGAGCACTGATACGTTTTCTCTATAATTTATCTTCTTATGACAAGGATTGAAACAGATTTTCTAGTAGATTGTCAAAGTAATTCATGATGATGACTGCTTGTCTAGGTTGCTAGCTAAGATTTTGAAAGGATGATGTTGACATGATCAGTCCAATCAAAGCTACAGTAGATATAACGTGACTTTACATCATTGTAACTGTGACCAATGACCTTGAGCCTTCTTGGATGGGGGGCTTGAACTTTCTTGCTCTCCCTGTGGATTTTACGGTGACGTAGTGTCCCCAAGAGTGACAAAACACTGAGCCAATCACGGCGCAACTCGAGAAGATTACCAACCCCAATGCTCTGTATTTTTCACTGGCTGCCCCTCCACTTCAGAAAGCACTGGGCTAGGCTGAAACACCTGCATTTTGAAGCTGCCTTACACAAGAAATCAAAAAAACATGTTTGCCATGTTTGTATGCAGCTTTATTAATGCAATACATTTTTCTTTACATTGTTTGCAAGCTGATATGTGACACATATTAATGCCAAAATAACATGGAAAACGGGAAACAAACATTTTTTATATTATTATTACTTGTTTTAGCTAAACCCCCTGAACGGCAGGTCGCCACTGACCATCAGTCACCATACGTTCTCGGAACCAGCCTGTGTTTCCTCAACATCTGCTCCGTTCTGTCTCTCTCTAGCTCTTTTTCTCCCAGTCAGCCCAGACATGGAACAACTCTGATTCAATTTGAAGAAGGCTGCAAATACAATCAGGAGGTGAAACTGAAAATTATTATTACAACCTTCAACCACGTCCACCTCGGAAGTTCCGAACTTAATCTACTGGATTTCAATACGAAAATAACAAAATACATTGGTAAAAATGTGTCTAATGAAATTAAAATAAAATAAGTAATAGAAACTAATTACAAGGACTATTACAGACATATGAGGACAGAGTGATGTGTTTGGGAGGTACAGTGCATTTGTAAAGTATTCAGACCCCTTCAGCTTTTCCACAATTTGTGACCTGCTATCTCACCTCAGGCTCTGTTGCAGCCGGCCGCGACCGGGAGACCCATGGGGCGGCGCACAAATGACCGAGCGTCGTCCGAGTTAGGGGAGGGTTGGGCCGGCTGGGATGTCCTTGTCCCACCGTGCTCTAGCGACTCCTATGGCGGGCCGGGCACATGCATGCTGACACTGTCGCCAGGTGTACGCTGGCATTCTGAGGCTGGCTTCCGGGTTAAGCAGGCATTGGTCAAGAAGCAGTGCAGCTTGGCTGGGTCGTGTTTCGAAGGACACATGGCTCTCGACCTTCACCTCTCCCGAGTCCGTACTGTAGTTGCAGCGATGGACAAGACTGAAACTACCTATTGGATACCAAGAAAATGGGGAGACAAAGGGATTAAAAAATACATGAATAAAAAAAGTTTCTAATTTTCAAAAAGTATTTGAAATTACAAAAAATAAAACAAATGAACAATAAACATTTTAATAAGAAATAACTGCTATCTCACCTGTCACACAGACCTCGACAGTTACACAAGGTAACACAGGGTATGTCATTTTGACAGTTAATGTCGCTTACGCAAAACCAGTCTCCATGACTTTAGCCCCGTCACTGGGGCACATCTACTGTGCTTGTGGTTTTCTCAAGTGCCCCTGGAAAGCGGGGAGATGTAATACCTTTCTTTCTAACCCACTTTGCCATTTACCCTATACCTGCAAAGCGAGTGAGTGTGCTGCACCCACTGTCTGCCCACTGTCTTTTGCATTCAGTTTTTCCTGGGTTCCTTCTAGGTATCTTACTAGCCAAACTATACCTTTATGCCTTGGATCAGCAGAAACTGTGTTGTTGCGTCCTGCAGCTTGTGGTTATACCCACCATTCTTCCCATTAACGGAAGAAGAGCGTCTCCACTGTTTGTGTGCTGCATTTGCTTGAATGAAAGCGAGAGTATTGTGCTAAAGCAGAAACAACCTCTGTGTTTTTGGGGCACCTCCATGCAAAGGGAGGCCCCCTAACTCATTAACAGCAATCTTGAGATAATGGAGGCTATTGAGTTGGAAAATATAATTGCAAGAGTTACAGGCCGTTCTACAACAGTTATTTGCTTTATGGCATTATGGGCACCCCCTCATTCGTTTATGTGGTCTTCACGGACTGTATGTCACTGCACCTTCGTTAGGCATACTCCCTCAGTGTCTGAGCCTCTGAGGGGTGATTCTGTTGGAACTACCCTGGCTTTGTGGAGCATGTCTGCATTATGGGTGTTAGCCATATTCCATAGTCAGACATCGAACAAGTATTTGTAATACAATTCAAGGTTACCTGCATAATCTCTGTTCTATGAGAATATGAGTGAGATGTCTCATCACTTTTTCATAAAAGCACAAGGAACAGTGGCATGCTCGAGATTGACCAGTGGAATGGCAAGTGGCTCCTTTTTGGAGGCGAGGGGATCCCCTCACTTGCCACTAGACCTGTCTGTCTCCAACAGACCCTGTGTGGTTGCATATTTCAAGTTTATGACACCCCTAGGTGTATCTCATAATGAGACATCACACTCACATTCTCATAGAACCAGACTTATGCAAGTAACTTTGAGTTTATGAAATTCCCTTACCAAAACAAATCGACTTTCTATAATAAATTGGGAGTCTACATCTGTGGGATCTAACATAGGTTTTAGTATCTGGTATGTTTGGTATTTTATTAGGATCCCTGTTGAAAAAGCAGCAGCTACTCTTCCTGGAGTCTACACAAAACATGAAACATTACATAATAGAGAACATTAATTGACAAGAACAGCTCAAGGACAGAACTACATAAAAAAGGCACACATAGCCTACATATGAATACATACACACAAACTATCTAGGGCAAATAGAGGAGAGGC
Organism: Oncorhynchus masou masou; assembly: GCF_036934945.1. Classification (NCBI taxonomy): domain Eukaryota; kingdom Metazoa; phylum Chordata; class Actinopteri; order Salmoniformes; family Salmonidae; genus Oncorhynchus; species Oncorhynchus masou. The sequence goes on along the minus strand of NC_088235.1, from coordinate 53,259,136 downwards.
GTTGTGCCGTGAGGTGTTGCTTTATCTGTTTTTTGAAACCAAGTTTGCTGTTCATTTGAGCAGAATGGGATGGAACGGAGTTCCATGCAATCATGGCTCTATATAATACTGTATGCTATCTTAAATTTGTTATGGATTTGGGGACTGTGAAAAGACCCCTGGTGGCATGTCTGGTGGGGTAAGTGTGTGTGTCAGAGCTTAGTTTTAGAGATTTATTACTGGCCATCCATTCCAAAACAGACTGAAACTCTTTGTTAATGGTTTCAGTGACTTCATTAGCTGTAGTTGCTGATGTGTATATGGTTTAATCATCAGCATACATGAACACATGCTTTATTTAATGACAGTGGCAGGTCTTTGGTAAAAATACATTAGAGTAGAGGGCCTAGAGAGCTGCCCTGTGGTACACCACACTTTACATGTTTTACATCAGAGAAGCTTACATTAAAGAAAACCCTTCGAGTTCTATTAGATAGACAGCTCTGAATCCCTGATAGGGCAGATGTTGAAAAGATATAACATATACGTTTTTTTAAACAACAGTTTATTGTCAAAAATATCCAAGTCTGCACTGAAATCTAACAATAACAGCTTCCACCATCTTTTTATTATCAATTTCTTTAAACCAATCATCAGCCCTTTGTGTCTGTGCAGTACATGCTGTGTGCCCTTCTCTCAAAGCATGCTGAAAGTCTGTTGTTAATTTGTTTACAGCGAAATAGCATTGTATTTGGTCAAAGACAATTTTTTGCAACAGCTTGCTAAGAGCTGGCAGCAAGCTGAAAGTTCTGCTTTACCACTCTTGGGTAGCGGAATTACTTTAGCTTCTCTCCAGACCTGAGGACAAAGACTTTCCTCTAGGCTCAGATTAAAGATGACAGATATGAGTGACTATAGAGTCAGCTACCATCCTCAGTAGCTTTCAATCTAAGTTGTCAATGCCAGGAAGTTTGTCATTATTGACCGATAACAATAATTCTTCCACCTCTTCCACACTAATTTAACAAAATTCAAACTTGCAATGCTTTTCTTTCATTTTTCGTTTTTTTATGCATGAATACGATGGCTCCCTGTTCGTGTTTGGCCTTTCCTGCCTAAGTTAGCTCACTTTGCCAAAGATGTAATCATCTAAAAAATTGGCAACATCAAATGGTTTTGTGATGAATAAGCCATCTAGGTTCGATGAAGATGGAATTGAATTTGTCTTTCTTTATGTTATTGATTTTGGCTTAATTTTACAGTTTCTTCTTTTTTTGTTGAGTTTAGTCACATAATTTCTCAATTTGCAGTAAATCAGTCAGTCAAATGTGCAGCCAGACTTATTAGCCACACCTTTTGCACCATCTCTTTCAAGCATACAGTTTTTCAATTCCTCATCAACCATATATCCTTAGCAGTTCAAATAGTCAGTTTCTTAACTTCTTGAAACTCCCCATCCCGGATCCGGGATTGTGACTAAAGCCTCAGGCTCATTAGCATAACGCAACGTTAACGATTTCTGAAAATCGCAAATAAAATTAAAATAATGCGTTTGCTCTCAAGCTTAGCCTTTTCTTAACAACACTGTCATCTCAGATTTTCAAAATATGCTTTTGAACCATAGAAATTGACTAATTTGTGTAAGAGTATGCAAAGCTAGCATAGCATTTTGTGTAGCATGTAGCACGCAACATTTTCACAAAAGCCAGATAACCAAATAAATAAAATCATTAACTTTGAAGAGCTTCGGATGTTTTCAATGAGGAGACTCTCAGTTACATAGCAAATGTGCAGTTTTTCAAAAAAATATTATTTGTGTAGGACAAATCACTCCGTTTTGTTCACGTTTGGCTATGAAAAAACCCTGTATACAGTTATAGCCTGAAGCTCATTAGCATAATGTAACGTTAACGATTTCTCTGAAAATCGCAAATAAAATGAAAATAATGCATCTGCTCTCAAGCTTAGCCTTTTCTTAACAACACTGTCATCTCAGATTTTCAAAATATGCTTTTGAACCATAGAAATGGACTAATTTGTGTAAGAGTATGCAAAGCTAGCAATGCATTTTGAATAACATGTAGCACGCAACATTTTCACAAAAACCAGATAACCAAATAAATAAAATCATTTACCTTTGAAGAGCTTCTGATGTTTTCAATGAGGAGACTCTCAGTTACACACCAAATGCGCAGTGTTTCCTGAAAGCTTCTGTGTGTAGGAGAAATCGTTCCGTTTTCTACATTGCGCCTGGCTACTGAAACGAACCGAAAATGCAGTCACCTACAACGTAAAACTTTTTCCGGATTAACTACATAATATCGACCGAAACATGGCAAACGTTGTTTGGAATCAGTCCTCAAGGTGTTTTTTCACATATCTCTTCATTGACATGCAGTTCGTGGAAGCTTGCTTTACTCTGTGTATTGTTTGGAAAAATACTGGCAGGTGACTTTTGCGCACCAATTTCGGCGCAGGACACCGGGCGGACACGTGGTAAATGTGGTCTCTTATGGTCAATCTTCCAATGATCTGCCTACAAATACGTCACAATGCTGCAGACACCTTGGGGAAACGACAGAAAGGGCAGACTCATTCCTCTTGCGTTCACAGCCATATAAGGAGATCATGACAAACAGAGCCTCAAAAATCCTTGTCATTTCCTGGATGCCATGTCATCTTGGTTTTGCCTGAAGCTCACGTTAAAGGGCACGCACAGAGAAGATAATTGTATTTCTGGACACGTCAGAGTGTTTTCTTTCGAACAGTAGCAATTATATGCATAGTCGAGCATCTTTTTGTGACAAAATATCTTGTTTAAAACGGGAACGTTTTTCATCCAAAAATGAAATTGCGCCCCTAGAGTTCAAAGAGGTTAACCTTTTGCAATGAGCAAACCCGTATCCGGGAGCGTAAACATAGCCTCAAATGCATTAGCATAACGCAACGGATATAAATACCCCTATAAACTTTTCCTATTCATAAAAATCGCAAATTAAAATAAATAAATATATTCAAACACAAGCTTAGCCTTTTGTTAACAACACTGTCATCTCAGATTTTCAAAATATGCTTTACAGCCAACGCTAGACAAGCGTTTGTGTAAGTTTATCATGGCATAATGCTATGCTAGGCTCTGCTGGCAGCAGGCAACATTTTCACAAAATAAGAAAAGCAACCAAATTAAATCATTTACCTTTGAAGAACTTCGGATGCTTACACTCAGGAGACTCCCAGTTAGATAGCAAATGTACCTTTTTTCCAAAAATATTATTTTTGTAGGCAAAAAAGCTCCCGTTTCTTCACCATGCTTGGCTGAGAAATCGACCGAAAAATGCTTCAACTATAACGCCAAACTTTTTTCAAAATTAGCTACATAATATCGACAGAAACACGGCAAACGGTGTTTAGGATCCATCCTCAAGGTGTTTTTAACAAATATATTCAATAATATATCCGTCGAGGCAGTTGGTTTCTCATAAGAAGCGATTGGAAAAATGGCTACCTCAGTATTTTACGCAAGGTTTTCTGCGGGAGACACCATGTGACCACATGCCATATATGGTCCCTTAAAACCTGTTGTGGATGTTGAGCCCCATTTGGGAACTTTCCCTAACACCCTCAGGTGGAATGTGGCGCATGGAACGCAAAAAATATTCTTACAAATATTTAACCTCCACACATTAACAAGTCCAATAGCTTAAATGAAAGATAAACACCTTGTTTATCTACCCAGCAAGTCAGATTTCTAAAATATTTTACGGCGAAAACATAGCACATATTTATGTCAAACCACCACCGAAGACACAGCTAATTTGCATAGCCAAGTTGAACAAAATATGCAATCAACAAATGCAGGATTAAAAGAAAAATAAATCACTAACCTTTTGAAATCTTCATCAGATGACAGTAATATAACATGTTACACAGTACATTTATGTTTTTTTCAATAATATGCTATATATATATCCATAAATCTCTGTTTACAATTACGCATTGTTCAAAAAATGCTACTCAAATGTCCGGAGAAATGACGATAGCTCCGGCAGATAACGTCAGATAACAAGCAATACACATCATAAACTTTAACTAAATATGCATGTTCTACATATATATAGAAAGATACACTTCTACTAAATGCAATCGCTGTGTTACATTTATTTTTAACGTTACAGAATTCGTTCACTAGGCTATAATATGAGTCGGCGCTCAGAAATTAGCATGATGGCTCCTCTATCTTGGAGTCCACAGAAACCCAAATTTAACACACAAATATTCCCTTACCTTTGCTGTTCTTCCATCAGAAGACCTGGAAGGAATTATACTCACCAAAAACATTGTTTAGTTGTGAAGTCTGTGTCTTTCGGTTATCAAACAAATCAAATCAAAATCAAATCAAATTTATTTATATAGCCCTTCGTACATCAGCTGATATCTCAAAGTGCTGTACAGAAACCCAGCCTAAAACCCCAAACAGCAAGCAATGCAGGTGTAGATGCACGGTGGTTAGGAAAAACTCCCTAGAAAGGCCAAAACCTAGGAAGAAACCTAAAGAGGAACCAGGCTATGTGGGGTGGCCAGTCCTCTTCTGGCTGTGCCGGGTAGAGATTATAACAGAACATGGCCAAGATGTTCAAATGTTCATAAATGACCAGCATGGTCGAATAATAATAAGGCAGAACAGTTGAAACTGGAGCAGCAGCACGGCCAGGTGGACTGGGGACAGCAAGGAGTCATCATGTCAGGTAGTCCTGGGGCATGGTCCTAGGGCTCAGGTCCTCCGAGAGAGAGAAGGAGAGAATTAGAGAACGCACACTTAGATTCACACAGGACACCGAATTGGACAGGAGAAGTACTCCAGATATAACAAACTGACCCCAGCCCCCGACACATAAACTACTGCAGCATAAATACTGGAGGCTGAGACAGGAGGGGTCAGGAGACACTGTGGCCCCACCCGAGGACACCCCCGGACAGGGCCAAACAGGAAGGATATAACCCCACCCACTTTGCCAAAGCACAGCCCCCACACCACTGGAGGGATATCTTCAACCACCAACTTACCATCCTGAGACAAAGCTGAGTATAGCCCGCAAAGATCTCCGCCATGACACAACCCAAGGGGGGCGCCAACCCAGACAGGATGACCACATCAGTGAATCAACCCACTCAGGTGACGCACCCCTCCAGGGACGGCATGAGAGAGCCCCAGCAAGCCAGTGACTCAGCCCCTGTAATAGGGTTAGAGGCAGAGAATCCCAGTGGAAAGAGGGGAACCGGCCAGGCAGAGACAGCAAGGGTGGTTCGTTGCTCCAGAGCCTTTCCGTTCACCTTCCCACTCCTGGGCCAGACTACACTCAATCATATGACCCACTGAAGAGATGAGTCTTCAGTAAAGACTTAAAGGTTGAGACCGAGTTTGCGTCTCTGACATGGGTAGGCAGACCGTTCCATAAAAATGGAGCTCTATAGAAGAAAGCCCTGCCTCCAGCTGTTTGCTTAGAAATTCTAGGGACAATTAGGAGGCCTGCGTCTTGTGACCGTAGCGTACGTGTAGGTATGTACGGCAGGACCAAATCAGAGAGATAGGTAGGAGCAAGCCCATGCAATGCTTTGTAGGTTAGCAGTAAAACCTTGAAATCAGCCCTTGCTTTGACAGGAAGCCAGTGTAGGAGGCTAGCACTGGAGTAATATGATCAAATTTTTTGGTTCTAGTCAGGATTCTAGCAGCCGTAATTAGCACTAACTGAAGTTTATTTAGTGCTTTATCCGGGTAGCCGGAAAGTAGAGCATTGCAGTAGTCTAACCTAGAAGTGACAAAAGCATGGATTCATTTTTCTGCATCATTTTTGGACAGAAAGTTTCTGATTTTTGCAATGTTACGTAGATGGAAAAAAGCTGTCCTTGAAATGGTCTTGATATGTTCTTCAAAAGAGAGATCAGGGTCCAGAGTAACGCCGAGGTCCTTCACAGTTTTATTTGAGATGACTGTACAACCATTAAGATTAATTGTCAGATTCAACAGAAGATCTCTTTGTTTCTTGGGACCTAGAACAAGCATCTCTGTTTTATCCGAGTTTAAAAGTAGAAAGTTTGCTGCCATCCACTTCCTTATGTCTGAAACACATGCTTCTAGCGAGGGCAATTTTGGGGCTTCACCATGTTTCATTGAAATGTACAGCTGTGTATCATCCGCATAGCAGTGAAAGTTAACATTATGTTTTCGAATAACATCCCCAAGAGGTAAAATATATAGTGAAAACAACAGCGGTCCTAAAACGGAACCTTGAGGAACACCGAAATTTACAGTTGATTTGTCAGAGGACAAACCATTCACAGAGACAAACTGATATCTTTCCGACAGATAAGATCTAAACCAGGCCAGAACTTGTCCGTGTAGACCAATTTGGGTTTCCAATCTCTCCAAAAGAATGTGGTGATCAATGGTATCAAAAGCAGCACTAAGGTCTAGGAGCACGAGGACAGATGCAGAGCCTCGGTCCGATGCCATTAAAATGTCATTTACCACCTTCACAAGTGCCGTCTCAGTGCTATGATGGGGTCTAAAACCAGACTGAAGCATTTCATATACATTGTTTGTCTTCAGGAAGGCAGTGAGTTGCTGAGCAACAGCCTTTTCTAAGATTTTTGAGAGGAATGGAAGATTCGATATAGGCCGATAGTTTTTTATATTTTCTGGGTCAAGGTTTGGCTTTTTCAAGAGAGGCTTTATTACTGCCACTTTTAGTGAGTTTGGTACACATCCGGTGGATAGAGAGCCGTTTATTATGTTCAACATAGGAGGGCCAAGCACAGGAAGCAGCTCTTTCAGTAGTTTAGTTGGAATAGGGTCCAGTAAGCAGCTTGAAGGTTTAGAGGCCATGATTATTTTCATCATTGTGTCAAGAGATATAGTACTAAAACACTTGAGCGTCTCTCTTGATCCTAGGTCCACGCAGAGTTGTGCAGACTCAGGACAACTGAGCTTTGAAGGAATACGCAGATTTAAAGAGGAGTCTGTAATTTGCTTTCTAATAATCATAATTTTTTCCTCAAAGAAGTTCATGAATTTATCACTGCTAAAGTGAAAGTCATCCTCTCTTGGGGAATGCTGCTTTTTAGTTAGCTTTGCAACCGTATCAAAAAGGAATTTTGGATTGTTCTTATTGTCCTCAATTAAGTTAGAAAAATAGGATGATCGAGCAGCAGTAAGGGCTCTTCGGTACTGCACGGTACTGTCTTTCCAAGCTAGACGGAAGACTTCCAGTTTGGTGTGGCGCCATTTCCGTTCCAATTTTCTGGAAGCTTGCTTCAGAGCTCGGGTATTTTCTGTGTACCAGGGAGCTAGTTTCTTATGAGAAATGTTTTTAGTTTTTAGGGGTGCAACTGCATCTAGGGTATTGCGCAAGGTTAAATTGAGTTCCTCAGTTAGGTGGTTAACTGATTTTTGTCCTCTGGTGTCATTGGGTAGACAGAGGGAATCTGGAAGGACATCAAGGAATCTTTGTGTTGTCTGTGAATTTATAGCACGACTTTTGATGTTCCTTGGTTGGGGTCTGAGCAGATTATTTGTTGCAATTGCAAACGTAATAAAATGGTGGTCCGATAGTCCTGGATTATGAGGAAAAACATTAAGATCCACAACATTTATTCCATGGGACAAAACTAGGTCCAGCGTATGACTGTGACAGTGAGTGGGTCCAGAGACATGTTGGACAAAACCCACTGAGTCGATGATGGCTCCGAAAGCCTTTTGGAGTGGGTCTGTGGACTTTTCCATGTGAATATTAAAGTCACCAAAGATTAGAATATTATCTGCTATGACTACAAGGTCCGATAGGAATTCAGGGAACTCAGTGAGGAACGCTGTATATGACCCAGGAGGCCTGTAAACAGTAGCTATAAAAAGTGATTGAGTAGGCTGCATAGATTTCATGACTAGAAGCTCAAAAGACGAAAACGCTATTTTTTTTTTGTAAATTGAAATTTGCTATCGTAAATGTTAGCAACACCTCCGCCTTTGCGGGATGCACGGGGGATATGGTCACTAGTGTAGCCAGGAGGTGAGGCCTCATTTAATACAGTAAATTCATCAGGCTTAAGCCATGTTTCAGTCAGGCCAATCACAGTAAATTCATCAGGCTTAAGCCATGTTTCAGTCAGGCCAATCACATCAAGATTATGATCAGTGATTAGTTCATTGACTATAATTGCCTTTGAAGTAAGGGATCTAACATTAAGTAGCCCTATTTTGAGATGTGAGGTATCATGATCTCTTTCAATAATGACAGGAATGGAGGTGGTCTTTATCCTAGTGAGATTGCTAAGGCGAACACCGCCATGTTTAGTTTTGCGCAACCTAGGTCGAGGCACAGACACGGTCTCAATGGTGATAGCTGAGCTGACTACACTGACTGTGCTAGTGGCAGACTCCACTATGCTGGCAGGCTGGCTAACAGCCTGCTGCCTGGCCTGCACCCTATTTCATTGTGGAGCTAGAGGAGTTAGAGCCCTGTCTATGTTGGTAGATAAGATGAGAGCACCCCTCCAGCTTGGATGGAGTCCGTCACTCCTCAGCAGGTCAGGCTTGGTCCTGTTTGTGGGTGAGTCCCAAAAAGAGGGCCAATTATCTACAAATTCTAACTTTTCGGAGGGGCAGAAAACAGTTTTCAACCAGCGATTGATTTGTGAGACTCTGCTGTAGAGCTCATCACTCCCCCTAACTGGGAGGGGGCCAGAGACAATTACTCGATGCCGACACATCTTTCTAGCTGATTTACACGCAGAAGCTATGTTGCGCTTGGTGATCTCTGACTGTTTCATCCTAACATCGTTGGTGCCGACGTGGATAACAATATCTCTAAACACGGCATATTTCGGTTGAAATGCAGCCAAAAGTCAAGTGGATGAACACCAAAATGTCGAATTTACATATTATATGTCGACTAAACTTGTCAAACTATGTTCATAACCAAGCTTTAGCATGTTATAAAGGTGCACAACAATTCTCAGGACGAACAGAAACACACGCGTCGTTTAATCAGTCATGGAAGAGAGAGATCACCGGAGGAGAGCGCGCATGAATGTGACCTTTTTTTCACGTGACCGAAAGGTTTCGGGCCGCCAAAACTCTTGTGAGCGCGCTATTCTCACAATGAGAAGCCTCATTGAAAGCAGACATCGCGCTGAAGACATAGAAACTGTTCCCAGGTCTGTAGGCGCTTGGGAAGGGTGGGGGCGATGACGTCAAAGTTGGGCCAACTTTTATGATGACAAGAGAGAGTTTGGGAGAATGACTGCCCTGAGAGTTCTGCTTTACATACAGACATAATTTCAACGGTTTTGGAAACTTTAGAGTGTTTTCTATTCAATAATATTTTTTATATGCATATATTAGCAATTTTTAAAAGATTTTTTTTCTGTTTAATATGGGCACGCAATTACTCCAAAGGGGGCAGCAGACAGCCCTATCTTTAACAGGTTTTAAAGCCATTCTTCAAGGGAAATGCCTAAAAAGACGTCACAATGCTGTAGACACCTTGGGGAAAACGTGGAAAACGTAAGCTCATTCGTAGTTCATTCACATCCATATAAGGAGTCATTGGCATGAGGCGGTTTCAAAAAATGTGGCACTTCCTGGTTGGATTTTTATCTTGGGTTTCGCCTGTAACTTCAGTTCCATGGCACTCACAGACAATATCTTTACAGTTTTGGAAACGTCAGAGTGTCTTCTTTCCAAAGCTGTCAATTATATGCATAGTCGAGCATCTTTTCATGACAAAATATCTTGTTTAAAATGGGAACGTTTTTCATCCAAAAATGTAAATAGCGCCCCCTAAATCCAACTGGTTAACGTGCATGTTTATCATTGGAAGAAGCAATTTCATAAATTCATCAAGTACAGCGTCTGGAAACTCCTTAATAATCACATCAGACCAAAAATGATTTTTTACACAATCCACATAAGCATCATAGCAAAATCCTTTGTCTTACACACTATTTTAGGCCCAGCTTTTTAAACTTTGGCTTTCCTGGATATAGCCACTATATTGTGGTTATGGATATTGCTTTAGAACAAATGTATACAGTATTAGTAAAAACGTGATTGATACATGTGGAGGATCTTGTTCCTGTAGTGTTTGTAAACACACTGGTAGGTTGATTAATAACCTGAACCAAATTACAGGCACAGGTTACAGTGAGAAGCTTCCTTTTGAGCTTACAGCTTGATGAAAACCAGTCAATATTCAGGTCCCCAAGATAGTGGACCTCTCTGTGTATATCACATACACTATCAAGCATTTCACACATATTATTTAAATACTGACTGTTAGCACTTAGAAAAGGATTTAGATGTGCCAAGTGAACCTGCAACCACAACACTTTAATAACAATTGACATAAGATCTTCTCTAAGTATTACAGGGATATGGCTCTCAATATCTGCAGCAACACCTCCCCCATAAGCATATCTGTCTCTTCTATAGATGTTATATACTTGTATTGATAATGCTGTATCATCAATTGAATTATATAAGTGAGTCTCAGAAATGGCTAATATATGAATATTATCTGATTTGAGCAAGCTAATGATTTCATGAACCCTATTTCCCTCAACGTGATCAAGACAAAAGAGATAATTGTGGACCACAGGAAAAGGAGGACCGAGCACGCCCCCATTCTCATCGATGGGACTGTAGTGGAGCACGTTGAGAGCTTCAAGTTCCTTGAGGTCCGCGTCACCAACAAACTAACATGGTTCAAGCACACTGAAAAGATTTGGCATGGGTCCTCAGATCCTCAATTTCTTTTTACAGCTGCACCATCGAGAGCATCTTGATGGGTTGCATCACTGCCTGGTATGGCAACTGCTCGACCTCCGACCACAAGGCAATACAGAGGGTAGTGCGTACAGCCCAGTACATCACCGGGGCCAAGCTTCATGCCACCCAGGACCTCTATACCAGGTGGTGTCAGAGGAAGGCACTAAAAACCGTCAAAGACTCCAGCCACGCTGGACTGTTCTCTCTGCTACTGCACGGCAAGCAGTACCGGAGCGGCCAAGTCGAGGTTCAAGAGGGTTCTAAACAGCTTCGACCCCCATGCCATAAGACTCCTTAAAAGCTAATCAAATGGCTACCCAGACTACTTGCATTGCCTCCCTCTTCTACACTGCTGCTACTCTCTGTTGTTATCTATGCATAGTCACTTTAATAACTCTCCCTACATTTACGTCTTACCTCAATTACATCGACACCGGTGCCCCCTTTCTTTGGCCCCCTGTATATAGCCCCGCTATTGTTATTTACTGTTGCTCTTTAATTATTTTTTATTCTTATCTCTTACCTCTTGATACTACCCATCCCGGATCCGGTATCGTGAATACAGCCTCAGGCTCATTACCATAACGCAACGTTAACGATTTCTGAAAATCGCAAATGAAATGAAATAAATATGCCTGCTCTCAAGCTTAGCCTTTTCTTAACAACACTGTCATCTCAGATTTTCAAAATATGCTTTTGAACCATAGCAAATCAAGCATTTGTGTAAGAGTATTGATAGCTAGCGTAGCATTTAGCGTATCATTTAGCGCGCAACATTTTCACAGAAAACAGAAAACCAATCAAATAAAATCATTTACCTTTGAAGAACTTCGGATGTTTTCAATGAGGAGACTCTCAGTTACATAGCAAATGTTCAGTTTTTCCTGAAAGATTCTTTGTGTAGGAGAAATTGCTCCGTTTTGTACATCACATTTGGCTACCGAAATGAACCGAAAATTCAGTCACCAAAACGTCAAACTTTTCCAAATTACCTCCATAATATCGACCGAAACATGGCAAATGTTGTTTAGAATCAATCCTCAAGGTGTTTTTTCACATATCTCTTCATTGATATGCCGTTGTGGAAGCCTGCTTTCGTCTCAGAATCCCATGGAAAAATACCAGCAGCTGAAGATGACGCACCAATTTCGACGGAGGACACCGGGCGGACACCTGGCAAATGTAGTCTCTTATGGTCAATCTTCCAATGATATGCCTACAAATCGTCAGAATGCTGCAGACACCTTGGGGTAACGATAGATAGGGCAGGCTCATTCCTTTCGCATTCACAGCCATATAAGGAGACAATGAAAAACAGAGCCTCAAAAATCCTGCTCATTTCCTGGTTGCAGTTTCATCTTGGTTTTGCCTGTAGCTTCTGTTCTGGGGCACTCACATCTTTGCAGTTCTGGAAACGTCAGAGTGTTTTCTTTCCAAAGCTATCAATTATATGCATAGTCGAGCATCTTTTTGTGACAAAATATTGTGCTTAAAACGGGCACGTCTTTTTATCCAAAAATGAAATACTGCCCCTAGAGTTCCAAGAGGTTAAAAATGTATATAATTTAAGGGCTTGTAAGTAAATATTTCACTGTAAGGTCTACACCTGTTGTATTCGGTGCATGTGACAAATACAATTTGATTTGATTTTAAGGCTAAATATATTCATATGGACTATTTTCATTCCTTTTTTGGGTAGCTTATCAGAGATGCACTTTATATGTAAAACAGCAAACAAAGCAAGATAAAAAATATATACATTTAGCAGTCCATTAATCAATTGATGTGTGTTTGTGTGTGTCTGTGTGCTGTGGGGTTGAGGCTATGAACGCATAGGCTGGCTCTATCATCCCTTCCAGGCTTCTGGGAGGGAGGGTGGACAATGTAGCAATGTCCCCTCGCCCCCTAGCAGCTTTCATGGCTGGGAATAGTTATTTACTCTTCTGGTGCACAGCTTCAGGGTAGTCCTCGTTCCTCTCAAGTTCTTGGCTCTTTCCAGAACAGCTACCATGTCCTTGAACCTCAGGAACTTGACCACTATCGGCCTGGGCCTGTCACCTGGGCCAATGGTGGGTTTTCCAGTCCTGTGGGCACGCTCAACCTCAATCATCCTGTGGTCTATCTTCAATTTCTCAAATATAATTTCCCTCACTTTTTCCTCAGACTCCATCCAGGTCTCATGTGGAGATTCTGCAATTCCATCCACAACATGTTGTTCCACCTTGACTGTCCCTCATTTCTCCATAATTGTTATCATGGAATCACAGACAGAATTTATGTCCTCTCTCAATGAATTACAGATTGCTGTCAGCATTTCCTGTTCCAACACATAGAATTGACCCTGGGAGAAATGCAAACTGTACTTCAGGTCCTGGACCTCTCTGATTAGGTTATTATTTTATTAGTTCAATCCAAAAGTATTTGGACAAAACACTTGAAGTTATTTTCTTGGTGTAACAACTGCTTGTAGAACTATTTTTGTTTGTTTAAAAGATCCCTCACCTCTGATAGAGAAACAACACTGTCCTCAACGGTACTCCTGACAGCTTTGGTCTTTGTCACGGTAGCTAGCAACGTAGGTTACACTGTTACTCCTCGCAGTTCCAGACAGGTCTCAGGGAAGATTGAAAACAACAACAATCAGCAGGGATCTAGACAGCCACAGCCAGCTCTTCCTCATTCCGCATTCAACAGGAAGTGACAATAAATGGATGGGAAGACGGAATTTGGTTCCAAATTTTTGACCGTAAAATTTCTTTTTTCAAAACCCTTACCTTCTTGGAACAACACACTCATCACAAATTGTAAGCAAGCTAGTTACAGTGCCTTCTAAAGACATGACTGACATCTGGAAAAGAGGGTGGGCTGTCAGCTGATCACTGATGTTGATGTAAATCTGCTAGTTAGCTAGCTTGGTTTTGTTTTACTGATTGTGATTTATCTTCAATGCTCTTAAATTCTTAAATAATAACGACATAATATAATATTCATACTCTTTTAACTCATGATATATGGCTGGTTGGCAGACTTGTGCTATATGTGGATATTTTAGTATATGGTGGTTAGCTCGACTACCTTTCTAGACTACCTGTGTTGCTGCTGCCCTGACATGTGCAACTTCTGACAGAATAAGGGATGGAGTGGAGTCGGAGGGTCATTGATGAAGCCGCTCCTCTCTATCTCTTTCTTCCTTCCTTTCTATGCTGCATGTATCAGTCAACCAGACTGAATTTTGATGATGATGTATATCAAGTGTTATCAAGTCTTAATAAAATGGTATGCTGCTGTGGTAGTACTGTCGACATTTTAAACTAGGTAGCTAGCTACACACACTCGACTGGTGACCTCATCTCAAGCCATGCATGTTTGGATAACAGGTGTGCTCAATCTCTGTACAGGGCAGACTGGGAAACAGGATCAGACTGGGAAACAGGTGCAACATGGGTGTGTGGAAGCTCCTTACAGGGCAGTCCAACAGGCACAACCAACGGGTGTGGTTGGCGCTGTGACAAACTTGACAACGTCATGACGACTTGTGGGAAGTGGGTTCAGAACAACAACGACAAAAACTGTTTACAATTTTTTTAAATTTAACACCACCCAAAAGGACACTTGGCCGGTGGGATGGCCAGTGCTTGGCACAGATAGACTCCTATCTGTACACATGCCCGCCTTCCCCAAAAGACAGTTATGATGATTCAACATGCTGCATGCTGTGTGCCACACTAGGGAGAAAGGGAAGGAGAGAGAGGGGTGGAGAGAGAAATGACTAGGTCTGCTCATGACAAGGGAGGTGACATGAGCGCGGGCAGGGGGAGTGGTCTCCTCGTGGCTCCTCTTTGGCGTCTGTGATCCCTGGACCCTTCACGCAATCTCATTTATTATAAGGATTCCCCTCTCCACGCGGGCACCACTACAAAATGGAGCAATTACATCTAATTAGGCTGCAGGGAGCAGTGAGCTCACTTAGCCTGCTCCAGCTATCACACAACTAAGCAGACTTCAGGTAATATGACGGTCAGGATGTAAGCACACCAAAGCAGATACAAAATGACATTACTAGAGCCACTACAGAACCATTCTCTGTTAAGCCAGGGAATAAGTTGACCTGAAGCAGCGAGAGAGAAAAGAGTATGATTCAAAGGGTTAAAACAGAAAAGTGGAGCAGCAGAGACAAAAACACAGCAGCAGCCACAGATTGTGGTGGAGACTCTTTACCGCTTTGTTTATGCGACAAAAGAGACTTGAGACATTATTTAATAACACCCATGGCTTCTACAGTATTTGTGCCGTTCATGTCTATTCTAGTTGAATTCTGAATTATATTGGTTACTGTTCACAAATACATTGGCTCGTTGTATCACACTGGATATTCAGGGAAAATAATTGTGTCAATAATACATTTATAATGTGTCATTCAGTAGATATCTCTTTTTAAGGCCTACCCCTCGTTACTCCAACCTTTTCAACCTGGAGGGACTTGCATTTTGCATTTTGCACATGTTGTGGTTTGCAGTTGTATGACATACTTTGTTCCAAAACAAACAAACAGAGATGAGACTGCCTAACAGAAAGAGCTGAGGAAAAGTCTCGTCTCATCCCCACTGGCCTAGTAAAATGATATGTGAGGGGATCCTGGTTTATCTGATGGGTTTGTAGAGCTGTATTCAGACTCAAAGGAGGCATGATCACTCTAACACGTTATTGATACTGACTCACTAGCTTAGCTTCCAACCAGAGTGGAAACTTTTGAGTCAGAGTTCCCCTGTGCAATCTGGTCCTCAAATGAAAGCAGAGTTACATAAACGTCATAAATACAGGTGACTTTTTAAACCACTTATTGATATTTTTACTATCAAGTACAAGCAACAGTATAAAGTAAAAAGGAGAACAGTGTGGCACCATCAGGCCTTGCAAGATGAAGGGATGCATCCCAATACTCTTAAGTGGCTTTACCCATCGGATCCAGGTATTTTTTTCTGAAGTTGACTTTTCAATATTGCTATTTCTCTTTCTTATATTTTTACAGTTTCAAAACGAGACAAAACTTCATAGCACTTAAATAGCCCGTTTTATTAAATGCCCGTTCCTCCCCCCTCTCTCTCCAGCTACCACTGTGACTCTCTCCCACACACGTGTTAATGGGTCGGGTATAGTCACCGACAATTCAATAAACCCAGGGCCAGTTTATTTTCACCCACCACAAATTTGCCTCACACGGAGTCATGATTTACTGTCTTTGTTAGTGTAACCACAGCCAGACTGGTATGCAGTGCACTGCAGACTGCTGGAAACGGCAACAGTCATAGAGTCCATCATGTCCCTGGTGCGACCATATTTAATGAGATCTAAGACGTATTATTAGTTCAGTGGTTAGCGTTATGGTAACTATAGCAATTTAGCCAGACATGGATTTAATTAATGTACAATCAACGTTAGTTAATATTCTACATGAGCTCTACGTATTAATGAGAATGAAGATGTATTCTAGTGGTTGACTTTAGAAAAAAAACATTGGGAACTTCTCCAGCTAACTGACATTTATCTATTTTGGATATTGGCATTACATTGTCACTGACTTTCACTTTAAATTTGGTTGATGAACAGTACACATCAATGCTGTTACTTGCTCTTGTCTTGGTGAAATGGCTAAATTCACACTTTCAATATAGACAATGTCTGAAAACAAAAGTTCAAGCATTATGATCTGCACCAGTTAATGCATTAGCAACCAAAGAAGCTTCAATCCTTAATTATTATAACATTAATATTAGTGATGCTGTTGTTCTGCCGTCGACATGTGCACTTCTATGCCTTTCTGTGATAAATAAAAAAGCTGCCATATTGATTTAGTGAGAATTTCACACTTCAGAACAATTGTCCGGGGGGCATGTATTTTCCTAGCGTGGATGAGCATGCATCGCTGTGGTCCGATCATGTCAGCAAAATGAATATGACCAAACGCAGTCCAACATTCATCAGCTGTATGAACCGACGCTTTCTCCACTTCAGAAAGCACGTGTCTGCTGGGGAGCCTCTATATAAATTAACAACATGTCTTTGAGAGAGGTGAAGTTCGAAGAAAACAGAGAGATAAAGTGAAAAAAAGTGGGAGACAGCAACTCGGGGGAACAGTCATCTCATCTTCAATATGAATGTGGACATGCAATGCAGCAAATATATGATGCCATGTGGTACCCAGCTGTGGCTTGTTTCCAATGGGTCAAATCTAAGAGCACAGGCACACCATAGACTGGCTGTGGTCCACCAATAACAAGAGACTTGCTTGGGCCAAGAAACACAAGCAATGGACATTAGACCGGTGGAAATCTGTTCTTTGATCTGATGAGTCCAAATTTGAGATTTTTGGTTCCAGCCGCCATGTCTTTGTGAGACGCAGAGTAGGTGATCCTGGATGATCTCTGGATGTGTAGTTTCCACCGTGAAGCATGGAGGAGGTGTGATAGTGTGGAGGTGCTTTGCTGGTGACAGTGTGCCTAGAATTCAAGGCACACTTAACCAGCATGGCATTCTGCAGTGATACGCCATCCCATCTGGTTTGCTCTTAGTGGGACATTCATTTGTTTTTCAACAGGACAATGGCCCAACTTACCTCCAGGCTGTGTAAGGGCTATTTGACCAAGAAGGAGAGTGATATGGAGTGCTGCATCAGATGACCTGGCCTCCACAATTACCCGACCTCAACCCAATTGAGATGGTTAGGAATGAGTTGGACCACAGAGTGAAGGAACAGCAGCCAACAAGTGCTCAGCATATGTGGGAACTCTTTTTTTGGAAAAGCATTCCAGGTGAAGCTGGTTGAGGTAATGCCAAGAGTGTGCAAAGTTGTCATCAAGGCAAAGAGTGGTAACTTGGAAGAATCTCAAATATAAAATATATTTTGATTTGTTTAACACTTGTTTGGTTACTACATGATTCCATATGTGTTATTTCATAGTGTTGATGGTTTCACTATTAATCAACAATGTAGAAAATAGTCAAAATAAAGAAGACCCAGGAATGAGTAGGTGTGTCCAAACGTTCACTGTTACTGTAGGTTGTGTAGTTTTATCAAAACATGATAACTTTTAAATGTTTCACTTTAAAAAAAAATGTAATTTCATGAGGAGGATGGTCGTCCCCTTCCTCCTCTGAGGAGGCTCGACTGTCTTTACATAATTGTTGTGCACATTGTCAAACTTAAAAAAGAATGCTCCATCAATCACAAAACTCCTTAGTTAAATGGAAAAGATGTAACTAAGACTTGAAAAAAATGTGTTTTTAGTTAAGATCAAATCTGTCTGTTTTGCAAGGGGGTTGAAGTCACCAGGAAAAGTACCGTCTTTTTGCAACATTTATTTTAACCTGTTTTGCTTTGTCATTATGGGGTATTTTGTGTCGATTGATGAGTGAAAAAAAAACAATTTAATACATTTTAGAATAAGGCTGTATCGTAACAAAATGTGGAAAAAGTGAAGGGCCTGAATACTTTCCGAATGCACTGTATGTTGGTGGTTCCTTTTATTTTGTCAGTTCCCTGTATATTGTTCAAAGAGGATGTTCTCTCTACGCCATGTACATTACGAAGTCCTAGCTTCATGACATCCAGTACCTATATACTAGCCGGTGTCAGAGGAAGGGCCAAAAAATTTCAAAGACTCCAGTCACCCAAGTCATAGACCGGATATTTAACAGATTCTACCCTTAAGCCATAAGACTGCTGAACAACTAATCAAATGCCCACCCGGACTATCTACATAGTCTATATAGCATCAAAATTGTATGGCAGTGCAAATATCCAAACCATGTCTAGCATTCCCCCTATATGTTACATGTCAGCAGACTACAAACCATCCTTACAGCTGAGTGAGTGGTGCCAGCTGATGAAACAGTATATACAAGCTTGCCATTGGCCACATGTGCATGGCATTAACAAATATGCAAACAAGGCAGAGGTGGACCACAATCCTGCCATTAGCCTGTTTTATGAAGACAGAACACATTCCACAAATAGAATGATCCTCTTTTTCTGAAGCCAAAATGGATGGGCATTTTATTTGGGCTGTTGGGAAGAGGTATAGGATAGCATATGGTTTTAGGATATGCAGGCTACGCTAGGGTACGAACTGTGATGAATAAAGTAGAAGTGATCACTTATACTCACAATTGTCAAAAGACCTATAGGCTATCTACAACTGTATGCAGTACATTGCACCAGTGCTCGTGGTTAGGGTTGAGCTGGGGTGTGGACACAAAGTGAGGGTTATGGCAATAACAGACTTATGGTATGGTATAGTTCTCTTATGGTATGGTATAGTTCTCCAAATGATTGTCTTGGACGCCAAAACAATTTCCTAGGACATCGGTGGGGGTCTCCCAGGTAACTTCCTTGGATTCCCCAATGCCGACATGGAACGAACCCAAATAACCCCTCTCCACCTCTTCTACAAATACTACGAAATACTCCAAATGCTGTACCATTGAGAACTTCTTGACCTGTTTCATCACGGCCTGGTACGTGAATTTCTCTGTCTATGACTGCAAGGCCCTGGTAAAGATGGCCCAGTACATCACTGGGCACGTGATCGTACCCATCCAGGCCATCTCCTCGAAACCGGGCCTGAGGGAGCCACGAGTTGTTCACTCCTTTCCATCAGGGCAGACGGTATGAAGTCTGATACCAACAGGCTCAGAGACAGTTTCCATCTACAAGCCATGCTGTGACAACCCTCCCACCCTGCCAAATTGTTTCTCTTTGCTCTTGTTTTCCTTAGTAGGATGTCGGTGGGTGGAGCCGGGAGGGACGTCAGTGAATGGGACACACCTGGGCTCTAGTGTGTCCTGGGGATAAATACACCTTTCCCCCATTAATTGAGGAGACTCTCCATGCAGACACACTGTTGGATTTTGGTTGTGGCATTTTTGTGGCTGTTTTGTTTGTTTACTTTGACACCTTTCAACACCCCTCATTATCACATATATGCACGCAACCACTTACTTACTCTACTGACTACTCAAATCATTGTTACTTGTTTATATAGTTTACTTTAGTTACTAAATATATTTTTTTGTTATTCCGTCATCTCCATGTTGTCTCCTCCTTTGTTGCGGGCTACGAGCCAGCTTCTGACAACGCTGAACAATTGACCTGGACTGACCACCTGCTCTGATTCTACACACCTTAGCACACATGCACACACACACACACACACACACACACACACACACACACACACACACATACACACACACACACCGTATACAGTGCCTTGCAAAAGTATTGATCCTTGGCGTTTTTCCTGTTTCGTTGCATTACAACCTGTCATTTAAATTGATTTGTATTTGTATTTCATGTAATGGACATACACAATATAGTCCAAATTGGTGAAGTGAAATTTAAAAAATAACTTGTTTAAAAATAAAGCATTTTAAAAACGGACAAGTGATGCGTGCATATGTATTCACTCCCTTTGCTATGAAGACCCTAAATAAGACCTGGTGCAACCAATTACCTTCACAAGTCACATAATTTGTTAAATAAAGTCCACCTGTGTGCAATCTAAGTGTCATATGATCTGTCACATGATCTGTCACATGATCTCAGTAAAAATACACCTGTCTGAAAGTCCCCAGAGTCTGCAATGTGCACCACCAAGCAATGGGCAATGGGCACCACCAAGCAAGGGGCACCATGAAGACAAAGGAGCTCTTCAAACTGGTCAGGAACAAAGTTGTGGAGAAGTACAGATCAGGGTTAGGTTATAAAAAATATTCAAAACTTTGAACATCCCAAGGATCACCATTAAATCCATTATACTTTTTTTTAAGTAAATGGCACCACAACAAACCCGCCCATCAAAACTCACAGACCAGGCAAGGAGGGCATTAATCAGAGAGGCAACAAAGAGACCAAAGATAACCCTGAAGGTGCTGCAAAGCTCCACAGCAGAGATTGGAGTATCTGTCCATAGGACCACTTTAAGCCATACATTCCACAGAGCTGGGCTTTACGGAAGAATGGCCAGAATTTGTTTTTAAATAAGCAAACACATTAGGTGTTCAACAAAGGGCATGTGGGAGACTCCCCAAACACATGGAAGAAGGTACTTTAGTCAGATGAGATTAAATTTGATATTTTTGGCCATCATGGAAAATGCTATGTTTGGCGCAACTCTGAGAACACCAACTCCACAGTGAGGCATGGTGTTGGCAGCATCATGCTGTGGGGATGCTTTTCATCGGCAGAGACTGGGAAACTGGTCAGAATTGGATGAATGATGGATGATGCTAGGTACAGGGAAATTCTTGAGGGAAACCTGTTTCAGTCTTCCAGAGATTTGAGACTGAGACGGAGGTTCACCTTCCAACATGACAATGACCCTAAGCTACTGCTAAAGCAACACTCGAGTGGTCTTAGGGGAAACATTTAAAAGGCTTGGAAAGGCCTAGTCAAACCCCAGACCTCAATCCAATTGAGAATCTGTGGTATGACTTAAACATTGCTGTACACCAGTGGAACCCATCCAACTTGAAGTAGTTGGAGCATATTTGCCTTGAAGAATGGGCAAAAATCCCAGTGGCTCGATGTGCCAAGCTTATAGAGACCTACGCCAAGATAATTGCAGCTGTAATTGCTGCAAAAGGTTGCTCTACAAAGTATTGACTTCGGAGGGGTGAATAGTTATGCACACTCAAGTTTTCAGTGTTTTTATTATTTCTTGTTTGTTTCACCCAAAAAATATGTTGCATCTTCAAAGTGGAAGGCATGTTGTGTAAATCAAATGATACAAACCTCCAAAAATTCATTTTTTTCTGTATGGAGGGGTGGGCCAAAATCCCTGCTGCAGTGTGTGCAAACCTGGTCAAGAACTACAGGAAACGTATGATCTCTGTAATTGCAAACAAAGGTTTCTGTACCAAATATTAAGTTCTGCTCTTCTCTTCTATCAAATAATTATGTCATGCAATAAAATGCTAATTAATTACATAAAAATCATACAATGTGATTTTCTGGATTTTTGTTTTAGATTCTGTCTCTCACAGTTGAAGTGTACCTATGATAAAAATGACAGACCTCTACATGCTTTGTAAGTAGGAAAACCTGCAAAATCGGCAGTGTATCAAATACTTGTTCACCCCACTGTATATGTACTAGAGACTCACCTCTTTTCCATAATCTGCCTGAAGCATGTCCCTTAATAACAGCAGTGCTTAATTGTAATCACTTTGTCTGTTTGTCTTGGGATGGATTGCCTCTTTGATTGGAGGAAGTCTAGACCCCAGTCACAGGTCTGGAAAACAGTGGCTGCAACCAGCTCACCAGTGATGGAGACCAAGTGCGCCTCATCAAACACTGTTATGCAAACTCAGGGCACAAGATGCTCAGAGGCACAGATCTAGGATAAGCTTTTCATCGCCAAATCCTAACCAAAACCGTTAGAGGGGAAAAACACACATAACTGACCTAAGACTTGTGTTTAGGGTCAACTTCTTCCTACTCCATGAACCAACTGACCCCCACCACCACCCCTTACAAGTTAAGCCTGATGAGCCAGCCACATCCTGTCATTAGAGTCCTCTATGATCAGTAGACCATTGCTGAATAGATGAAGACAAGAAGAGAGCTCAATTTGTGTTTGCATCATTAGTCTGTTCAGACAATTACCTGAAGCAGCTGAAAAAGAAAAAGATCATGAACAGGGAAACAACCCACCCACTGGGCACACA
Source organism: Oncorhynchus masou masou (assembly GCF_036934945.1). Lineage (NCBI taxonomy): Eukaryota > Metazoa > Chordata > Actinopteri > Salmoniformes > Salmonidae > Oncorhynchus > Oncorhynchus masou. The sequence continues at coordinate 53,236,608 of NC_088235.1, read as the reverse complement.
CTGGTTAAATCAGCATTTCCGTGTCTGAACAAACGTGGAATTGACGTTGAATTGAAGTCTATGCCCAGTGGGCGGTGAGCAAATTTACGTTGAAAATAAGTATTTTACTGATGTTGAGGCCAAGATCATATTTGGTTCGAAATTAAAGTTAAAAAGACATATTTTACAAAAGTGGAAAATATGATTTTTTTTGGTAATTGTTTCCAAGGCCAAATTTCAACCCTACATTATTTCACTTACAACACCGGTCAAAGGATTTAGAACACCTACTCATTCAAGGGTTTTTCTTTATTTTTACTATTTTCTACATTGTAGTGAAGACATCAAAACTATGAAATAACACATATGGAATCATGTAGTAACCAAAAAAGTGTTAAACAAATCAATATATATTTTAGATTTTAGATTCTTCAAATAGCCACCCTTTGCCTTGATGACAGCTTCATACACTCTTGGCATTGTCTCAAACAGCTTCACCTGGAATGCTTATCCAAAAGTATTGAAGGAGTTCCCACATATGCTGAGTACTTGTTGGCTGCTTTTACTTCACTCTGCGGTCCGACTCATCCCAAACATCTCAATTTGGTTGAGATCTGGGGATTGTGGAGGCCATGTCATCTGATGCAGCACTCCATATCAATATCCTTCTTTGTAAAATAGCCCTTACACAGCCTGGAGGTGTGTTGGGTCATTGTCCTCTTCATATATCCTAATAGATATATCCTAATTATATTCCCACTAAGCCAAACACAGTGTGCTTAAACTAATAACACAAAAATTATTGTATTTTTCTTTGTCTATATTTAATAATTAATTTAAACATTCACAGTGTAGGTTGGAAAGTGTATGTGAGGCTAATGACTTCTCCAAAAGATAAGAGCTGATAAAAAGATAAAAGCTGCCCTGAAATATAGGCACATGAAGCATTAACTGATGTGAACCATGCCTCGAACAATAGAGATCTCAGAAGACCTAAGATTAAGAATTGTTGACTTGCATAAAGCTGGAAAGGGTTACAAAAGTATTTCTAAAAGCCTTGATGTTCATCAGTCCTCGGTAAGACAAATTGTCTATAAATGGAGAAAGTTCAGCACTGTTGCTACTCTCCCTAGGATTGGCCGTCCTGCAAAGATGACTGCAAGAGCACAGTGCAGAGTGCTCAATGAGGTTAAGAAGAATCCTAGAGAGTTAGCTAAAGACTTACCGAAATAACTGGAACATGCTAACATCTCAGTTGACAAGTCCACGATATGTAAAACACTAAATAAGAATGGTGTTCATGGGAGGAAACCACAGAGGAAGCCACAGCTGTCCAGAAAAACATTGCTGCACGTCTGACGTTCCCAAAAGAGCACCTGGATGTTCCACAGCACTACTGGAAAAATATTCTGTGGACAGATTAAACTAAAGTTGAGTTGTTTGGAAAGAAGAAACACACAACACTAGGTGTGGAGAAAGAAAAAGGCACAGCACACCAACATCAAACCCTCATCCGAACTTTAAAGTATGGTGGAGGGAGCATTATGTTTTGGGCTACTTTGCTGCCACAGGGCCTGGACATTTGTTATCATTGACGGCAAAATTTATTCCCATGTTTATCAAGACATTTTGCAGGAGAATGTAAGGTTATCTATCCACCAATTGAAGCTCGACAGAAGTTGGGTGATACAACAGGATAACGACCCAAAACACAGTAGCAAATCAACAACAGAATGGCTTTAACTTCTTATGGGCGGTAGCGTCCCACCTGGCCAACGTCCATTAAAATTGCAGGGCGCGACATTCAAAATACAGAATTATAAATATTTAACTTTAATAAAATCACAAGTGTAATATATCAAAATACAGCTTAACTTCTTATTAATCCAGCCGCTGTGCCAGATTTCAAAAAGGCTTTGAAAAGTCAGAAATAGCTATATAAAAAATGCCTTACCTTTGATGATCTTCTTCTTTTGGCACTCCAAAAGCTTCCAGTTACATCACAAATGGTCCTTTTGTTTGCTAAAGTCCTTCTTTATATCCATAAAAACTCAGTTTAACTGGCTTGCTTCAGTCAATTATAAAGTTTCTCTCCATCAAAATGCATACAAAATCAATCCCAAACATTACTAATAAACTTCAAACAATGTTTATAATCAAACCTTAGGTACCCTAATACGTAAATAAATTATACAATTTAAGACAGAGAATCGTTATTGTCTTTACCAGAGAAAAATACCAAAGAACACGTTCTCATTCACACGCTTGGAAACACTACTGTCAAAATGGGAGCCTCCTAGAAAAACTACCATTTCTGGCTCATCTTTCCAAAAACAAGCCTGAAACTCTTTCTAAAGACATCTAGTGGAAGCCCTAGGAACTGCAACCTGGGAACTTAGTCTTATAATAAAACTAACTATTGAAAATAATGGTAGGCTGAAATTGTATTTTTTTGGGATGGTTTGTCCTCTGGGTTTCGCCTGCCATATCAGTTCTGTTATACTCACAGACCCTTTAGAGTGCTTTCTATCCAAATCTACCAAATATATACATATCCTAGCTTCTGGGCCTGTGTAACAGACAGTTTACTTTGGGCATGCTTTTCATCCGGACGTGAAAATACTGCCCCCTACCCAAGTGAGGTTAACAGAAGAAAATAAGCCTTCTGGAGTGGCCCAGTCAGATTCCTGACTTCAACCAAATTGAGATGCTGTGACATGACCTACATAAGGGAAACAAACGGCATTTGCTGTATGATTGATGAGGATCTCCATATTGCAAATGTACGCTCCCTTACTAGACATCCGCAAATGTACGCTCCCTTACTAGACATCCGCAAATGTTTTTAAAATACACCATGGCCTCAGGCCATGCCCCAGGACCAGATCTTCTGGGAAGTTATTAAATAAAGTATCTGGGACATTTAGTTTCCGCTTTATAAAATGTTCAAATGTTGGTCATTTTTCCGCTGTTCCTAAACATTACACCAGATGGAGAATGGCTGCTTATAGAAAATGTACAAAACATCACCAAAATGACATGGCCATTTCTGGGATTAAAGGTCAAACACGAATGTAGAGCTGTAACGGTCTGAGTGTAGTGGGTGAGGAGTCAGGCGCAGGAAGCAGAGAGTTCAGGGGAGTGCTATTTTAATGCACAGAGAAACGGCGAACATAAGCCAACCCCACGAAAACACAGGGAGTAATGAACAAACAAATGCCCCAAACAGGGGGACTTAAACTGTCCAGAAAAAAACACAAAATGGGAAAAACACAAAACCCATAGACGTGCACACAAGTACACCAAACAGACGGTCACAATAATTTATCCCGCACAAGGAACCAGGCGGGCCGGCTGACTAATAAAGCCTTACTACTAACCACCTAACTCAAAACAGGTGCACTCAATAAACACATAAGGAGGGGGAGGAAATAATCAGTGGCAGCTAGTAGGCCGGCGACGACGACCGCCGAGCGCCACCCGAACGGGAAGGGGAGTGTCCTTCGGTCGGAGTCGTGACTAGAGCGCTAATTTGACCGCTTCACGTCAAAGTCCATGAACCTACGGTGTCAGGAAAAAAAGAACCAGACATGTATCTATCGTAATTTACGAGAAATCACAGACCTCTACATGCTTTGTAAGTAGGAAAACCTGCAAAATCGGCAGTGTATCAAAATCGGCAGTGTTCTCCCCACTGTATTTCACATTCTCCACTGGTTGAAATTAAGAATCTCATTGAAATACTGTCCTGTGTCGTCAGATTAATGCAGATGAAGTTTGAGTTTTTTTCTGTATATATGAATTAAAAATCAGTCAAGTTTCTAGTCTATTGCATAGTTACAATGTGTTCTCTGGATTCCCGAAAACAACATGGATTACAAATTCATTCTGGCTAATGTACTGTAGCTAGTCAGATAACTTGCTAAATAGCGTTTTGCGTAAATTAACTTTCTGACAAAAAAATATGCACAAATGTTTGTCTCTATATTAACTAACATATTCCTCTCAATTGTACATTTGTTTGCTTGACTCGTTATGGAGTTGTAACAACTTACATCTGGTTCCAGCGTAATGTTTTGTCAGCCATCTTAGTTGAAAAACGCCACAAGACAAGGTTGGCTTGCATCAAAATTCATCATTGCAACCACTCAATATGATTGGTCATATAAAAACCTTGGGACACAAATGCATAATGACTGCTCTAACTCCCCCTTGTGGTGGTCTGGAGCAAGGAAGCCGTGACGCTGGGTACCTCTAAGTCCCGCTGTGCAAGCTCGCAACTTTTGAAGGAGGAACCACTGCACATATTAACTCAATTACCTCATCTAACCTGTGCTTCCACACATTGACTCTGTACCGGTACTGTAACAAAGATGCTGTGAGTTGAGAAGCAGGTGAAACATTAAATAAAACAACAAACATGGAACTAGACAACATCACAGTAACACCATTGCATAAACACAGGATCAATACTGACTGGGGAAGGAACCTAAGGGAGTGCCAGATAAAAGGGGGTTAATAAGTGAGGTAATGGAGTCCAGGAATGCCTCATGATGATGTGCAGGTACGCAAAATGATTGATGCCAGGAGTGCGTAATGATGGATCCCAGGACCGGTGGTTAGTATATTGGAGACATCAAACCCCCGAGCGTAGCAGCATGAGTAGACGTGACAGTTAGCAAGTTGTATATACTTGTATATAGCCTTGCTACTGTTATTTTATTGTTGTTCTTTAATTTTTTGCCATCTTTCTATTTTCCTATTTTTTCTTTCTCTTTATTTTTTTTTATGTGAGTTTATTTTTGTAAATACTTTCTTAGAATAAAAACATAAACTGGCACACACCCAGAAAAAATATTTTGTTTGGAGGTGCTGACAAACGGCAAATAAACTATCAAAATAAAGAGAGGCGCACACTCTCTTTTAGTAAATCACGAACGTTTCAGCATCACTGTGCCTTCTTCAGGGTAATGTCATGAATACTTGAACAAGGTTATATAGACAAATGACAATAGTGAGGGGTGTGTCCTAATGATTGAGTTAATTAGAATGAATTATGTGAAACTGTTAAAAAAAATAGTGTATGACATATTAAATATATTAGGCTATTTTTATCATATAGAAACATAATTTGATATTGTACATAATAATAAGCATCCACATACATTATTGTTTGATTCAATTTCACATATTCAATTGTTTTGTATTTCATTTCATATTTGTTACATGTAATCTTTTGGTTCAACCATAATGCATAATAAGCATCATCAACAGGGGGAACATATTAGGTGTACGCCAATAAAATGTAGAAATAACATATCAATTGATAAGACTTTTTCATAGAATAAATAATTGTTCATCAGAAGGGCCTGATGTCAAAATCAATATTCAGACCACTAGGGGTCAATGTTTTTAGATTATTATTTTTAGGTTATCCAGTAAGCCTCCCTTTGTTGTTTTATGATCTCAATGTTGCCCCCTCTCCTTGGTAGAGCAACATGCTCAATGCCTGTGTATTTAAGGGAGGAGATTGTTGAAGCTAACCATCCAAAGTGAGCTGCTACTGGATAGTCAATGTTCTTACACCTGATTGAGCTGCAGTGTTCGGCTATGCGTTGTTTTTCCTACATAGGCTTGTTTTTCCTACGTAGGCTTTTCCCACATGAACAGATGATGAGATAGATTACTCCCTTGGTCTTGCATGAGATAATAACCCTAACAGGGATTTTTCGACCAGCATATGGGTGTCTGAAGAAGGATGTTTTAATAATGCTATTGCACTGTGCGTATGAGCCACATCTGTATTTCCCATTTGGAATTGGTGTCAAGAGTGTCTGAGTAGGCTCAGGAGGCATGTCAGATCTCACCAAGTTATCTCCAATATTGTAACCACTCTTATGTACCACCAGTGGGGGTTCCTTGAAGAGGTGTGCAATTTTTTTGTCTGATTGCAGAATATGCCGGTGCTTTTTCAGGATTGCTTTCATTTTCTCCTAACACTTGGTGTACTTGGTGCAAAAGACAATTGCATTGTTTTTCTTCTGGTTGAGAAGTAAGAGGTGTGTCTCTGTTTTGTGAAGGAGTGCTTCCTCAAATTGTCCCACATACGGGTTTGCTTAGAAGAGGGGGAGCCAATGGCTACACCCCGAATTTAAAGGAAAAAGTCTGACTCAAAGACGAAGTAGATATTGAACATTACCAGTTAAGTAAGTTGTAAGGTGTAATCATTGGATGGAGCAAGCGTAGAGTCTCTCTGCTGAAGGAAGTATTGCAGCGCCTGCAAGACTCCATCCAATGTGTGGTATGTTAGTGTACAAGCTCACCACATCAAAAGTGGCCAGCAGGGTGCCCTCTGATATCCTTCCTAAGCCCTCGATCAACGAGATCTGTGGCCACCAGACAGATTTTGACAGCAATGCTAAAAAAATGAGAGGCTACAAGGACAAAACTATTGATGCTGCAATGATGAAAATATCTCAAAAACCAAGATAGGAATTACTAAAAACTCAATCAAGTAGAAAAACAAAAAAATGCAACCATCTTTTGCACCAAGTATACAAAATGAAAGCAGTCCTGAAAACGGAATGTCATATTCTATAGTCAGACCAAAAAATCGCACAACTCTTCTGCCATCCGTTTTGTCACCAAACCCCCTTATATCACCCACCACTGCGACCTGTATGCTCTCGTTGGCTGGCCCTGGCTACATATTCGTCACCAAACCCACTGGCTAACCAGATCATCTGTAAGTCTATGCTAGTTAAAGCTACGCCTTATCTCAGGTCACAATAACAACACCCACCCGTAGCACGCGCTCATCTGGTCATCCCCAAAGCCAACTCCTCCAGTTCTCTGCTGCCAATGACTGGAACGAATTGCAAAAATTGTTGAAGCTGGAGACTTATATTTCCCTAACTATCTTTAAACATCAGCTATCTGGGCTGCTTACTGATCGCTGCAGCTGTACATAGCCCATCTGTAAATAGGCCACCCAATCTACCTACTCATCCCCATACTTTTCTGCTCTATTGCACACCAGTATTTCTACTTGCACATCACCATCTGCTCATCTATCACTCCAGTGTTAATTTGCTAAATTGTAATTAGTCCCCTACCATGGCCTATTTATTGCCCTACCTCCTCACGCCATTTGCACACACTGTATACAGACTTTCTTTTTTTCCTATTGTGTTATTGACTGTACGCTTGTTTATTCCATGTGTAACTCTGTGTTGTTGTTTGTGTCGCACTGCTTTGCTTTATCTTGGCCAGGTCGCAGTTGTAAATGAGAACTTGTTCTCAACTAGTTAAATAAAGGTGAAATAAAAAACACCAGTCCTCACTGTCCGAGACCAAGTCAAGACTGAGTACAAATGTATCCAACACAGAGACAAGACCGAGACACTCAATATGTGGTCGAGACCGGACTAGTACAACACTGGGTAGCTTGCTTGTCGCTAGCCAGCCAAGACAGTTTAAGCCTTGCGGCGGGAGCTATCCCTTTGTTAGTGTGGTTAGCTTGCTTTGCAGCTCGCTAGCCAGGTTAGCTTAAGCCTTGCCGCGGGAGTTATCTCTTTGTTTCTGTTGTTAGCTAGCTTTTTGCAGCTGGTTAGCCACATTAGCTAAAGCCTTATGGCGTGTGCTAACAAAGTTAGCTGAAGCCTTGTGCCGAAGGCTAACCGAGGGTCATGTGACGCTGTGTGATTAGAAACTTCAAGCATGTGACATTCCCCTAGGCTTATCCAATACACTCTTAGAAAAAAAGGGTTCCAAAAGGGTTCTGTGGCTGTCCCCATAGGAGAACCCTTTTTGGTACCAGGTAGAACTCTCTGTGAAAAGTGCTCTACATGGAACCGGAAAGGTTTCTACTTGCAACCAAAAGGGTTCTACATGGAGCCAAAAGGGGTTCTTCAAAGTCTTCTCCTATGGGAACAGCCGAACAACCCTTTTTGGTTTTAAATGGCACATTTTTATTCGAAGAGTGTACTTAGACATGAAACAAGTATTTGAAATGAAGCTACTGTTATGATAGTGTTTATTTTTGTACCGTTAGAAGTGACTATTCGGGCAGGATTCATATCTGGTAGGATTCCAATTAAAATGTTGTAGGATTCTATGTAACCAAACTGCGTTGTTCTAATCAGGAAGTGTGTTTGTAGTATTCTCCATCAGATTCTCTCAGCTAGCGTCAGTACTCTCGACGTGAGAGTTGGGATTCTTGGAATATTTCAGACACCTCCGGGTCTCCGTGACTGACTCAGACACTTTAAGAGGGGCTGTTTAACCCTGACTCTGAGGAACAACGGGAAACATTCTTTACGGGAAAGAGGAGAGGAAAATAGAGGAAATTACAGGCCAAAAGAGAATGACATGACCCAAAAAAAGATAGATGGAGGGGAGAGAGAGAGAGGTGTTGAGAGAGAGAGAGAGAGACAGAGACAGAGAGAGTGGCTGCTTGACCATGACCCTTTTTGATGAGATGAGAGGCTGGTTGGTGTTGTGAGTGTCTACGGAGGTGAAACAGACAGAGGTATGAGCTATGATTAACCAGTCCTGTAGACTGACTCCGCTGTTGGAAGGTGACATTCCTTCTACCTCTGGCTCCACATGCCTCCCTTGCAACAGGATGTTCAGAGATTCACTCCCCTCCTCCTCCTTTTCCTCCTCCTCCATCTCCCAGTCTGTGGTGCCAGTCCGTCTGCCATTGGGCCGTTAAGGCTAATGCAACACAGCCTCCGGATCGCGTTTCAGCCCAATATGAACCACCCATACCCCCGCCCCATCGCTCACTCCATCCTTCCACCTACATCACCCCATCTCCTCTCCTCCTCCTTACTGACCAGGCCTGGCCCAGCAAGCACTCGTCCGATCCGCATCGGCAGAAAACGCAGCATCCCAAAGCCACCATTTTGTGTTTTCTGATCCAGGTGGTAAATCATTTATCTGTTTGTTAAAATAGTTTTATGAGAACGGGTTGGATGCTGCTGGTTCTGGAAGAATGGGGGAGGGGATGGAGGGATGATGAACAGAGAGAGAGAGAGAGAGCGAGAGAGAGAAAGGGAGAGAGATCAGCCTTTGCACTGAAGAGTTTAGCACTGGAGTTCAACAAAAATCTTAAAGATGTTGACGTCATCATTCTGCAGGAGACATGGTGTAAGGCTGACATTGTCACTGACTGTCCCACAGGCTACAGAGAGGTAATTGTGCCATTACAGAAACACAGCTCTGTCAATAGAGGCAGAGAATCTGGAGGATTGATCATTTGGTACAAATCCAAACTACAAAATCTAATTGATCCCCTCAAAATTGGTAAATATCACATTTGGTTAAAACTGAAAAAAAGAACTTGTACTGGCAACAAAAGATGTGTTCCTTTGAGCAATATATATCCCCCCCTCAGAATCCCCATATTACTCAGAGGAGATCTTCCCCACCCTTGAGGACGAGACTTGTCATTTCCAGGCCCAGGGAAATGTGCTCATCTGTGGGGACACAAATGCGCGTACAGGAACACTACTTGATCTAACGAGCACACAAGGGGACAGCTTTATTACAGGAAATACTGTTTCTAACTGTCTTAATCTCCCCCATGGAAACAACAGTGACAGCACCGTCAACAAAAACGGAAGGGATCTGTTGCAGTTCTGTAGAAGTCTGGGTCTGTACTTTGTCAATGGTAGGTTACGGGGGGAATCTTTGGGGAGATTCATCTAGTGCTCACCTCTTGACCACAGTGCAGTAGACTATATGATCACAGATATTGACCCCTTCTCTCTCAGCTCATTCACTGTCAAGCCTCTAACACCTTTGTCTGATCACAGCCAAATTACGTTGTTCCTCAAAAGAACAGACATGGAAACAACCACACATTCACAGCCCAGTAAGCTGTACAACATCAGAAATGCATACAGATGGGCCCAAGACAGCTCAGAAAAATACCAGAAGCAACCTGTAACCAAAATATCCTTTCTGGATACCACATTCTCTCACAGTAAAGAAGGCCTCAATCTAGCAGTACAAAACATCAACTATATGTTCAGGCAAACAGCAAAAGCACAAATGAAATTGATAAAAAACAAACAAAAAAGATCACAGATGACAACTGGTTTGATGCAGATTGTAAAATTATAAGGAAAACATTTAGAACACTATCCAACCAAAAGCACAGAGACCTAAATAATGGTGATAATAATGGTCTGTGTACTGTGTACTTGGTTATTGTTGTCCCATTTTATTTTTATATTGTAAATATCCAAAATAAGCTTTGGCAATATCTAGATTGTTACGTCATGCCAATAAAGAAAATTGAATTGAATTGAAAGAGAAAGAGTGAGAGAGAGAGAGAGAGAGAAAGAGAGAGAGAGAGAGAGAGAGAGAGAGAGAGAGAGTTCTCCCTCATGACCCCTTCTTATGTGGTTTCTCTGAGAATGGGCCCCTCAGCCACACTATTTCCAGATAAACCAAAGCAGATTTGGTGAAAGCTCTGAGCTCTTTACTCCAGTTTACCACTGTACTAATTGTTTTTCAGTTTCTGGATGACTGCATCTCATGTGTCATCACCTTGCTGCCTTCATATCACCCAGATGCTTGATATACCACCATGTATATATACCATCATATAACTGTCAGTTCCTATTCTATTCCCATCTGTGACATTCTCACTCTTCCAGAGTGCCATTTCCCTAAATGTACTGTATACTCGTACAAAGTGTATTTCTCTAAAAACCATGCAATCTCTATAAACAAAAATTGACAGTAGAATGGCCTGTACTGAAGAGCTCAGTGACCTTCAACCTGGCACCATCATAGGATGCCAGCTTTTCAGCAAGTCAGTTTGTCCAAATCATGACCTGCTAGAGCTTCCTCGGTCAACTGTAGGTGCTGTTATTGTGAAGTGGAAACATCTAGGAGCAACAATGACTCAGCAGTGAAGAGGAAAGCCGCACAATCTCACAGAATGGGACCTCTGAGTGCTGAGGCACGTAGCGCGTACAAAATGGTCTGTCCTCGGTTGCAACACTCACTACCAAGTTTCAAACTGCCTCTGGAAGCAATTTCAGCACAAGAACTGTTCGTCAGGAGCTTCATGAAATGGGTTTCCATGACTGAGCAGCCGCACACAAGCCTAAGATCACCGTGTGCAATGCCAAGCATCAGCTGGAGTGGTGTAAAGCTCGCTGCCATTGGACTCTGAAGCAGTGGAAACGCATTCTCTGGAGTGATGAATCATGCGTCAACATCAGGCAGGATGGATAAATCTGGGTTCGTCAGATGCCAGGTGAACGCTCCCTGCCCCAAAGCATAGTGCCAACTGTACATTTTGGTGGAGGAGGAATAATGGACTGGGACTGTTTTTCATGGTTCGGGCTAGGCCCCTTAGTTCCAGTGTAAAGAAGTCTAAATTGTACAGCATACGATCATGATTATGTGCTTCTAACTTTGTGGAAGTAGTTTGGGGAAGGCCTTTTCCTGTTTCAGCATGACAATGCCCACATGCACAAAATGGGGTCCATACAGAAATGGTTTGGGATGAATTGGAAACCAGGCCTAATCGCCCAACATCAGTGACCGACCTCAAAAATGTTATTGTGGCTGAATGGAAGCAAGTCCACGCAGCAATGTTCCAACATCTAGTGGAATGCCTTCCCAGAAGAGTGGGAAGGTTTTAGAGAAATAAGCTTTGCACCGCGTAAGGGTATACAGTACGTTTAGAGAAATGACACTCTGGAAGAGTGAGAGTGTCACAGATGGGAATAGAATAGGACCTGCTGCTATTACAGCCTCCACTCTTCTGCCAATGATTTTGGAATGAGATGTTCGACAAGCACGTGTCCACATACTTTTGGTCATGTAGTGTATGCATGAATTGTTCCAATAGTACTGTTCGTTCATCTTGAGACACCGTAGCCAGTATACATTTCCTCAAAATAGTCTAAGAGATCTCATGAAATCTGTCAATGTTTTTGTTGAGGAGATCTTAGTTGCGCAATTTTACATCTAACGAAGATGTTTGGTATAATATTTTCCAAATGATAAAATGTGCATAAAAATGATTCATCTCGTTGAATGACAAGAAACACTTAATTGAGTAATCCCTTACCATTGATCACAGACGAAGGGGCGTAGACATTGACTACCGACTTCAGCTTGTCAGCCAAAAAACCCTTGCCGAAGACCAGAACAAATAAATGTCATCATAATATGCATGATAATAATATGCATGAACTGTTACGAACTGTTTCGGATGGGAAGCATGTGGACACCTTAAGGTTAATAATTATGTTATGAAATGTATATATGCTTTTTTCATAATTATAAAATCAATGTAATTATATGTATGCTTCCTTTGTGAAAGGTGGGAGAACTATTTGTTTTTTAATAATTTGTTTTTAAATAAGAATTTAACAAGATGCTTATATGTTCTACCTGGAACATGTAAGTACACTGAACAAAAATGTAAAAGCAACATATAAAGTTGTCACGCACTGGTCGTAATAATTTGTGTTTGTCTTCATTTATTTGGTCAGGCCAGGGTGTGACATGGGTTTATTGTGGTGTGTTTTGTCTTGGGGTTTTGTAGGGTGTTGGGTGTGTGGCTTCGTGGAGTTATCTAGCAAAGTCTATGGCTGTCTGGAGTGGTTCTCAATCAAAGGCAGGTGTGTATTGTTGTCTCTGATTGGGAACCATATTTAGGTAGCCATATTCTTTGAGTATTTCGTGGGTGATTGTTTCTGTCTCTGTGTTTGTTGTCACCAGATAGGCTGTATCGGTTTTCACGTTCCGTTTGTTGTTTTTGTATTGTTCGTGTAGTTTTCATCGTCATTAAACATTTCTCAAAGATACCACGCTGCATTTTGGTCCGCTTCTCCTTCACCAGACGAGAACCGTTACAGAATCACCCACCACAACAGGACCAAGCGGCGTGTCAACAGGCAGGAGCCACAGGAGAAGCAACAGCGGCAGCAGGAGGAACAAAATCTGGACTACACTACTTGGGAGGAGATAGACAGGTGGGCGGTCGACCCAGGGAGAGTGCAGGAGCCCGCCTGGGATTCGATGGAGCAGTGTGCGGAAGGTTAAGAGAGAATGAGGTTGGCGAAGCAAGCACGGCGGCGCGGAAGGAGGCCCGAGAGTCAGCCCCAAAAAATTATTGGGGGGAGGGGCTCAGGGAGAGTGTGGCAGAGTCAGGAGTCAGACCTGAGCCAACTCTCCCTGTTTATCGTGAGGAGCCAAGGAGGAGACCAGAACCAGAGCCGGTGTTGGAGGTGAGCGAAGCAGAGACTGTGAAGGAGTTAATGGGGAAATTGGAGGAGAGAGAAATGAGGGAGTTGATGTGGTGCGTGTTAGTCGGCTGGTGAAGATGGTGCCAGCCTCACGCACCAGGCCTCCTGTGCACCTCCCTAGCCTTGCACGTCCTGTGCCAGCACTGCTCTCAAGATCTCCAGTACGCCTTCACGGTCTAGCCCATCCTGTGCCACCTCCACACACCAGCCCTCCGGTGGCAGCTCCCCGCACCAGGCTTCCTGTGTGTGTCCTCGGCCCAGTACCACCAGTGCCAGCACCACGCATCAGGTCTACAGTGCGCCTTGCCTCTCCAGCGCTGCCGGAGCCTTCCTCCTCTCCTGCGCTACTGGAGTCTCCCGCCTGTTTAGCGCTGCCAGAGCCTTCCGCCTCTACAGCGCTGCCGGAGTCTCCCGCCTGTTTAGCGCAGCCAGAGCTGCCAGCCTGCATGGAGCAGCCAGAGCTGCCAGTCTGCATGGAGAAGCCAGAGCTGTCAGTCTGCATGGAGCAGCCAGAGCTGTCAGTCTGCATGGAGCAGCCAGAGCTGTCAGTCTGCAAGGGGCTGCCAGTCTGCAAGGAGCTGCCAGTCTGCAAGGAGCTGCCAGTCTGCAAGGAGCTGCCAGTCTGCATGGAGCATCCAGAGCTGCCAGTCTGCAAGAAGCCGCCAGAGCTGCCAGTCTGCAAGAAGCCGCCAGAGCTGCCAGTATGCATGGAGCAGCCAGAGCGGCCAGTCTGCATGGAGCAGCCAGAGCTGTCAGTCTGCATGGAGCAGCCAGAGCTGCCAGTCTGCATGGAGCAGCCAGAGCTGTCAGTCTGCAAGGAGCTGCCAGTCTGCAAGGAGCTGCCAGTCTGCAAGGAGCTGCCAGTCTGCAAGGAGCTGCCAGTCTGCAAGGAGCCGCCAGAGCTGCAAGTCTGCAAGAAGCCACCAGAGCTGTCAGTCTACATGGAGCAGCCAGAGCCGCCAGTCAGCATGGAGCAGCCAGAGCCGCCAGTCAGCATGGAGCAGCCAGATCCATCAGTCTGCCAGGATCCGCCAGTCAGCCAGACTCTTCCAGATCCGCCAGTCAGCCAGACTCTTCCAGATCCGCCAGTCAGCCAAAAATATATATTTATTATTTTTTTAAGTACAGTTTTGTCACACAACACAATGCCTCAGATGTCTTAAGTTTTGAGGGAGTGTGCAATTGGCATGCTGATGGCAGGAATATTCACCAGAGCTGTTGCCAGAGAATTGAATGTTCATTTGTTTACCATAAGCCACTTCAAATGCTGTTTTAGAGAATTTGGCAGTACGTCCAACCGGCATCACAACCGCAGACCACATGTATGGCGTCCTGTGGGAGCGAGCGGTTCACTGATGTCAATGTTGTGAACAGAGTGCCCCATGGTGACGGTGGGGTTATGGTATAAGTAGGCATCAGAAGGTGAATTCACCAATTTGTAAGTCGCTCTGGATAAGAGCGTCTGCTAAATGACTTAAATGTAATGTAAATGTAGGCATAAGCTACGGATAATGGACACAATTGCATTTTATCAACGGCAATTTGAATGCTCAGATATACCGTGACGAGATCCTGAGGCCCATTGTAAGGCCCATTTCCTTTAATAAGGTATCTGTGACCAGCAGATACATATCTGTATTCCCAGTAATGTGAAATCCATAGACTATGACCTAATTTATTTATTTAAATTGACTGATTTCCTCAAATGAACTGTAACTCAGTAAAATCTTTGACGTTATTGCATGTTGCGTTTACATTTGTGATCAGTATAACACATATGGTAGAAAATATACTTACAAGGTTCATTGAAGGTTCAAATAGACTACTGACATATAAGGAAAAACATACAAAATCTTACCAGATCTATTTTAGATGATTTATTAGATTTTTGTACAAATAATCTTCTTCTGCCATACAAAATTCTTATTTGTGTAACGATGATTGCCTGAGGAAGAAGGAGTAGACCAAAGCGCAGCATGGTACGTGTTCATATTTCCTTTAATTAACTGAACACTAAATACAAAAGAACAAGCGAATAAATGAAAACCGAAACAGTCCCGGGGTTGTGGGGAGTTGTTTTTCGGTTTCAGTGATTGCACCATAATCACTGAAACCGAAAACAACTCCCCACAACCCATAGTGGGAAAACACGCTGCCTAAGTATGGTTCTCAATCAGAGACAAAATTGACAGCTGCCTCTGTTGGGAACCATACCAGGCCAAACACCTAGAAATATAACACACAGAACAAACATAGAATGCCCACCCCAACTCACGCCCTGACCAAACTAAAATAGAGACATAAAAAAGGAACTTAGGTCAGGACGTGACAATTTGAATTTCATGATCCTTTCCAAATAGGCTAGAACATGTCACACTCATGCCACCTCATGAAATAGACACCTCACATTCATCTGCCAAACACAGTTTCTTGATATATAATTTCCAGGAGGGATGCGTTTTTATTCAGTAGTCTAACAAAACATTGGGTTGATACATTTATTGCTGTAGCCATGTATCTCCTACGCTAGTCACCCAGGCTCCTCATTGACTCACAGCCCCATACCGCCTCTGTAGCGAGCATTTTCTCACAATACAGAGACTGGGACATTGTCCTTCTAGTCACATGATGTGTGGATTCAATGCTATTACACCTGAATCCACATGGTTACTTGCTACTAATATGCCATAATTGGGTGTAATGCCTCTACCAGAGTATGTCTTTAGAATAGGCCAAGTCAGCTTCTTCTTCTTCCCTTCTCTCTCTTTTTCTTACTCGTCTCCTCTATTCTTGGTAGTAATTGAGAATCATATTCTTATCTTATTGTAATGTAACATGAGCTGTGAATATTTGAACATGATACCCCACACTTCTGAATCGTGTGGCTAAACTCTGATTCGCTTCATATTTTGTGCTCCATAGTCAAAGCTGCAGGAGTGTGCTGTGAACAGTGGAAAGGACCACCCTCAAGTCTGACTGTAATTGACTGTAAATGAAAACAAATGGGTAGTGAACTCACCATGCTAGTTTTAAAAGAGAGCAGAATAAAGTACACCAATTTATCTGTGATGGGTTTTGTGAGAAATGTGTTCTGTGCGAGAGCTGTCTTATATTGTCTCCAGGGCCAGGAGTTTTTTCTGACCATGTGACGTGACTTGGAAAAACTGTATAAACAAATGACAATCCACTGGAGGTAAAACAAGTGCAACCAATCAGGTGCCCTGAGCGATCAGGGAGAATGAGATGACCAATCAGAGTTAACCGCGGGGAACTCCAGAGTCTGTCAGAAGGTTCCCATAAAATAAATGGGCTTGTAATCTCTACCTTATTAAGACAAATTTGTGTTAATTTGTTTAGAGACAAGGCCCTATTGTGTTCTGAGAAGGCCTATTGTACTGAGACTGCATGAAGTGTTGAGAGCAACAATAACATGGGATGGAATTGAGGTAGATGGATAGAATAATATAACTTTTGCCCCTTTGTGAAATACTCCTTCTTGTCATTATGGGGTTTCATCAACCAATATATCACCACCAAACATTGCTATAGAGCCTGACTGGACAACGCCATCGCCTATCCTAAGTGGACCCAAATCAACACTTTGATTAGCTAAAGTCAATAATTGTGGATAAACTACTATAATGGACTAAAATAAGATAACGATCAAAAGGAAAAGTGCAATCAAAGCAGTGGATGCATTTCAAATAATCTACTTTCCTTGTCCCCCGTCTGAGAGGACTCCTCACTTATCAGTGCTTATGAAAGAGGAAAATATTCTTTATTTACTCATGACCGCTGTAATATAACTGTTATATCGTTAATATCTATCAAGTCCTTTCACACAACGTCGTCATGAAGTCAAAGGAGAATAAATGCAAGGAATTAAGCTTTTCAAGGTTATTGGGTCACAGAGAGTGACGTTGGAAACTAGCGTGCACTGTGGCCCCTTGGGTACAGGAATAGTTCATCTGGCCGAGCCATGGAGTCTCCAGGACCAGACACGATGTGTTTTGGATAAGCAGCACAAGGTCAAAAGGGTAGGATCTAAATTAAAACTTTAAATAAGAGTAGAGCTCTCTCATTAGAGTGTTTTTACACCACAGGGACTTCTTGAGCTAATAACCAGGCAGTCATAGACTGCAGGGGTCTGCATTAGGATGTGTCTCAGCAGAGGGAGAAACAGCCAGCCCTGTAATAAAACAGCTTTAA
Organism: Oncorhynchus masou masou; assembly: GCF_036934945.1. Taxonomy (NCBI): domain Eukaryota; kingdom Metazoa; phylum Chordata; class Actinopteri; order Salmoniformes; family Salmonidae; genus Oncorhynchus; species Oncorhynchus masou. The sequence continues at coordinate 53,219,137 of NC_088235.1, read as the reverse complement.
TTACACTGCATCGGGAAAAGGATGCCGTGGTAGAGCTCATTCACAAAGAGAGGGACACGGACACGGACATGGAAGGAAGGAAGGAATAGTGTGTGTGCACGTGTGCATGTGTCATCGTGAGGATGGTTCACCTTGGTTTGGAATTTCGTTTGACCTTACTACAATAAGTAGTCATTATTGGAGTTAATGCACTGACAATCAATGAGAATTTCATCAAATCATAAATTCAGTGAACTTGAAATGACTGACTTTTTTTAACTGCCCCCTTAGAGACAGATAATTACGTCCCTTAGAAAAGCTCCAGCAGGCAGGCTGTTGTTGGAAAGAATGATGCCTTCAAACAGCCCTAACAGCACAGCAACATCTGTTCAATCGCTTCCATTGATAGTAATCACAACCACTGGCAAACTGCTGCATATTATCGCTGGCAATTAGCAAAATATGGAACTTCTAAATCACCCTCTGGCTGTCTTTCTCTCTCTCTCTCTCTCTCTCTCTTCCTATATCTCTTTCTTTCTCTTTCTTTCTCTTTCAATGGTTTTTGAGGGGCTCTTCTGATGTTTATGCCGCCACTTGTTAGCCAAAGTCGGTTGTAGTGAAGTGTAGCCCATTGAAGGAAACTATTTTGCCGAATGCCAAAGCCATTGACTGTTCCTTCATATCCTGTCAGATAAGATAAGATACCACAAAGGCCTCTCTTTTTTCTCCACATCCCAAACTATTCTTAACATCTTGACAGCCTCCTCTCTTACTCCCCCTCGCCTCCTACTCCTCTTCTTGGGCGATAAAGAGAGTTGTAATATCAGGAAGGACACACATTCCTCTGTACGTATTCACAGATCTCAGAGGAGAAGGGGAGAGATGTCATGCAATGTCTCCAGCAGATCAGAAGGGGAGACGGAAAGGAAGGCAGAGAGAGATAAAAGGAGAGGGAGTGGGGAACTTCAAAGAAGAAAGGGAAGAAGCCAAAGAACAAGATAAAGAGTGAGACAGGGAAAGCAAAAGAAGACAGTCTTGATCAATGGTCTACCGAATTAGTTTTGTTTTCCAAAGGAATCTGCATCTGTTGTAAATACAATACAGGAAAGCTCCTACGGTCAACATGGATGAAGCGCTGTTAAGTCTCAGAACATACCACACAAAGCAAACACATGTAAAAGAAAACATCTGTACTGTAAATTAGATGATTAGTGTGCACCTTGGGAGTCAACGGTAGCACATTTTAGGTGCATCAAATTGATTGTAAATGACATGCATATCAAGACAAAGCTTGAGTGTTCTCAACTCACCATTGTTTCAATACCACCTTTGTGGCTGCTTTAGGATGGCTCGCAACTCGAACGCTCAATAAAACATACGCTTGGTATTCAGACACACAATTAGAGATGAAATGGGGCGGCCAAAGTGATACGGCAGTGGGTCCTGGCTTTTTGACATTCTTCTCTAAATGCTGTTGTTTTTGTAAACAAGGTTGTCTGGAAAGGATAGGAAACACCTGTGTACTAGGGCGAGATGTGATCAGGACACTCAGATGCTCTGGAATCTGTCTCTTACTGATAACTACATGTAATGCTGTCAGCATGTCGCACAACCAGTGATCATGGCTATCTACCAGACCTTAATGTTTGTCTTGGAATGACAATTTTTTCGGTTGGTATGTGAATCTGTATCCCTCATTGTCTTGCAATGTCTTGCCCCTCTTTATTCATCATCCTCCCTCTCTCTCCATCTTTCTCTGGGTGGATGACCCTATTTGTCTTCAGTATCTTCACAATACCGTCTCTCATATTTGGTATTTATCTATGTATGAGTGTGAACATATACCATATATTTTAATTGCTCACCATGCATACAGAAAAAAGTGTTTGATGTAAGAGTTCTACAATATACAGGATGGCTCCTATCAAAATGACTGGGATGCCTATGTCTTGTGATTAAGCTGCTGCAAACCACACAGCCAAGAGAGAGAAAATATGACATTTACACTCAGAACCAGAGAATGGAAGCCCTGGCAACAACAGTGGCATATTAGAGATTATCCTGAGACAAAATGGCTGTAGTTTGTGTTTAACCAACATTGAGGCAATTCTGACTCTCAGCACATGGTATTACGTCTGGAGAGGTTTGGAGGTGCATTTGCTAGTCCAATTTATTGCCTGGAGTAATCAAAATAACCTTTTGAAAATTATAAAACTGATGTGCTTTATAGCTGCTTCATAGCTGCTGAGTGTATCGCTGCACTAAATATGATTTGTGCTTTGTACACTTAACAAACAGAGCTAAGAAAAGTCATTTTAAGGTTGTTCAGCAGACTAAATGCCTCTGACAGCCAGCCAGGTTTGTTCACCCTATGACAACAGTTCCTGTGTTATTGGTAGGCTACTGTAATCCAACAATATAATGGGTACTGCTATGTCCTCAATTGCCCATGAGAATGAGCAAAGAAACCTGTTTAGAAATACAATATGTCCTGTAAATGTTTACATGGACACATAAGACAGCTACAGTTATTGCAAGTCCTTATTTATTTTTAAATGTGATTTGTTTTACCATTATTTAACTAGGCATTTCAGTTAAGAACAAATTCTTATTTACAATGTCGGCCTACCAAAAGGCAAAAGGCCTCCTGCGGGGATAGGGGATATTTTTTTTAAAAATTAATTAAAAAATATATATCGGACAAAACACACATCATTACAAGAGAGACAACACAACACTACATAAAGAGAGACCTAAGACAACAACATAGCATGGCAGCAACACAACATGACAGCAACATGGTAGCAACAGAACATGGCAGCAGCACAACATGGTAGCAGCACAAAACATGGTACAAACATTATTGGACACAGACAACAGCACAAAGGACAAGAAGGTAGAGACAACAATACAACACGCAAAGCAGCAACAACTGTCAGTAAGAGGGATTCCTATTTTTTAGATATTTCTTTCTTTATTTTATTATATCCTTTTCCTTGTTTCAGGTCAACATCATAAACAAATTGTACATATATTTGAATTCCAAAATGAAACAAAGTAACATAAAACATAACATAAGCAACAAACAACAAAACAAAAACAAAACATACTGTTATGAACTTGAGTGAAGACCCAAAAGCGGTTTTAACAGAAAACAGAGTTCTTTAATGAAAATACAGGAATGGCATAAATCCTTTTCCAACGTTGTCAGCGGAACAAAAAGAACGTTAGTATAGTGCAGGATGCTCCTGCCAGGCAGACTCCGACAGGACAGGACAAGGTGGAAGCAAACGAGACGACAGCTTGCTTCTGGCATCAAAAAACACAAACAAGAATCAGACACTGAAAGTAGCAGGAACAGAGAAAGAAATAGAGACCTAATCAGAGGGGGAAGAGAGAACAGGTGTGAAAGAGTGAATGAGCTAGTTAGGGCAGATGTAGAACAGCTGAGGAATGAGAGACAGAGAAGGTAACCTAAAAAGACCAGCAGAGAGAGAGAATGAAGAGAAAGGACAGGAACAGACATAACAAGACATGACAGTACCCCCCCCCCCACTCACCGAGCGCCTCCTGGCGCACTCGAGGAGGAAACCTGGCGGCAACGGAGGAAATCATCGATCAGCGAACGGTCCAGCACGTCCCGAGAGGGAACCCAACTCCTCTCCTCAGGACCGTACCCCTCCCAATCAACTAGGTACTGATGACCACGGCCCCGAGGGCGCATGTCCAAAATCTTACGAACCCTGTAGATGGGTGCGCCCTCGACAAGGATGGGGGGGAGGGACGAGCGGGGGCGCGAAGAACGGGCTTAACACAGGAGACATGGAAGACCGGGTGAACGCGACGAAGATAGCGCGGGAGAAGAAGTCGCACTGCGACAGGATTAATGACCTGGGAAATACGGAACGGACCAATGAACCGCGGGGCCAACTTGCGAGAAGCTGTCTTAAGGGGAAGGTTCTGAGTGGAGAGCCATACTCTCTGACCGCAACAATATCTAGGACTCTTGGTCCTACGCTTATTAGCGGCCCTCACAGTCTGCGCCCTATTACGGCAAAGTGCCGACCTGACCCCCTTCCAGGTGCGCTCGCAACGCTGGACAAAAGCCTGAGCGGAGGGGACGCAGGACTCGGCGAGCTGAGATGAGAACAGCGGAGGCTGGTACCCGAGGCTACACTGAAAAGGGGATAGACCGGTAGCAGACGAGGGAAGCGAGTTGTGGGCGTACTCTGCCCAGGGGAGCTGTTCTGACCAAGACGCAGGGTTACGAAAAGAAAGACTGCGTAAAATGCGACCAACAGTCTGATTGGCCCGTTCGGCTTGACCGTTAGACTGGGGATGAAAGCCGGACGAGAGACTGACGGAAGCCCCAATCAAACGGCAAAACTCCCTCCAAAATTGAGACGTGAACTGCGGACCTCTGTCGGAAACGATGTCAGACGGAAGGCCATGAATTCGGAAAACATTCTCGATAATGATCTGAGCCGTCTCCTTAGCAGAAGGGAGCTTATCGAGAGGAATGAAATGAGCCGCCTTAGAGAATCTATCGACAACCGTAAGAATAACTGTCTTCCCCGCTGATGAAGGCAGTCCGGTGATAAAATCTAAAGCGATGTGAGACCACGGTCGAGAGGGAATGGGAAGCGGTCTGAGACGGCCGGCAGGAGGAGAGTTCCCAGATTTAGTCTGCGCGCAGACCGAACAAGCGGCGACAAATCGACGCGCGTCACGTTCCCGAGTGGGCCACCAGAAACGCTGGCGAATGGAAGCGAAGCGTACCCCGAACGCCGGGGTGGCCGGCTAACTTGGCAGAGTGGGCCCACTGAAGAACGGCCGGACGAGTAGGAACGGGAACGAACAGAAGGTTCCTAGGACAAGCTCGCGGCGACGGAGTGTGAGCGAGTGCTTGCTTTACCTGCCTCTCAATTCCCCAGACAGTCAACCCGACAACACGCCCCTCAGGGAGAATCCCATCGGGGTCGGTGGAGACCTCAGAAGAACTGAAGAGACGAGATAAAGCATCAGGTTTGGTGTTTTTGAGCCCGGACGATAAGAAATAACAAACTCGAAACGAGCGAAAAACAGAGCCCAACGAGCCTGACGCGCATTAAGTCGTTTGGCTGAACGGATGTACTCAAGGTTCCTATGGTCAGTCCAAACGACAAAAGGAACGGTCGCCCCCTCCAACCACTGTCGCCATTCGCCTAGGGCTAAGCGGATGGCGAGCAGTTCGCGATTACCAACATCATAGTTACGTTCTGACGGCGATAAGCGATGAGAGAAAAACGCGCAAGGATGGACCTTGCCGTCAGAGAGAGAGCGCTGAGAAAGAATGGCTCCCACGCCCACCTCTGACGCGTCAACCTCAACAACAAACTGTCTAGAGATGTCAGGTGTAACAAGAATAGGTGCGGATGTAAAACGATTCTTAAGAAGATCAAAAGCTCCCTGGGCGGAAACGGACCACTTAAAGCACGTCTTAACAGAAGTAAGGGCTATGAGAGGAGCTGCCACCTGACCGAAATTACGGATGAAACGACGGTAGAAATTAGCGAAGCCCAGAAAGCGCTGCAGCTCGACGCGTGACTTAGGAACGGCCCAATCAATGACAGCCTGGACCTTAGCGGGATCCATCTTAATGCCCTCAGCGGAAATAACGGAACCGAGAAAAGGGACAGAGGCGGCATGAAAAGTGCACTTCTCAGCCTTCACATAAAGACAGTTCTCCAAAAGGCGCTGGAGGACGCGTCGCACGTGCTGAACATGAATCGAGAGAGATGGTGAAAAAATCAGGATATCGTCCATGTAAACGAAAACAAAAATGTTCAGCATGTCTCTCAGGACGTCGTTAACTAGTGCCTGAAAGACAGCTGGAGCGTTAACGAGGCCGAAAGGAAGAACCCGGTATTCAAAGTGCCCTAACGGAGTGTTAAACGCCGTCTTCCACTCGTCCCCCTCCCTGATGCGCACGAGATGGTAGGCGTTACGAAGGTCCAATTTGGTGAAAAACCTGGCTCCCTGCAGGATCTCGAAGGCTGAAGACATAAGAGGAAGCGGATAACGATTCTTAACAGTTATGTCATTCAGCCCTCGATAATCCACGCATGGGCGCAGGGACCCGTCCTTCTTCTGAACAAAAAAAAACCCCGCTCCGGCGGGGGAGGAGGAGGAGACTATGGTACCGGCGTCGAGCGAAACCGACAAATAATCCTCGAGAGCCTTACGTTCGGGAGCCGACAGAGAGTATAATCTACCCCGGGGGGGAGTAGTGGAGAGAAGTGGCCTTGGAACGACTGAACACCGTGCGCAGATCGTGATACTCCTCCGGCACCCCTGTCAAATCGCCAGGCTCCTCCTGTGAAGAAGAGACAGAGGAAACAGGAGGGATAGCAGACATTAAACAGGTTACATGACAAGAAACATTCCAGGATAGGATAGTATTACTAGACCAATTAATAGAAGGGTTATGGCGCACTAGCCAGGGATGACCCAAAACAACAGGTGTAAAAGGTGAACGAAAAATTAAAAAAGAAATGGTTTCGCTATGATTACCAGAGACAGTGAGGGTTAAAGGCAGCGTCTCACGCTGAATCTTGGGGAGAGAACTACCATCTAAAGCGAACAAGGCCCTGGGCTCCCCTAACTGTCTGAGAGGAATGTCATGTTCCCGAGCCCAGGTCTCGTCCATAAAACAGCCCTCCGCCCCAGAGTCTATCAAGGCACTGCAGGAAGCAGATGAACCGGGCCAGCGGAGATGGACCGGAAAGGTAGTGCGTGATCCAGAAGGAGAGGCCTGAGTAGTTGCGCTCACCAGTAGCCCTCCTCTTACTGATGAGCTCTGGCTTTTACTGGACATGAGGTGACAAAATGACCAGCGGAGCCGCAGTAGAGACAGAGGCGATTGGTGATTCTCCGTTCCCTCTCCTTGGCCGAGATGCGAATACCCCCAGCTGCATAGGCTCAGCATCCGAGCCGGCGGAGGAGGGTGGCAGTGATGCGGCAGGTGGCAGTGATGTGGAGAGGGGAGCAACGGAGAACGTGAGCTCCTTTCCACGAGCTCGGCGACGAAGATCAAACCGTCGCTCTATGCGAATAGCGAGAGCTATTAAGGAGTCCAGACTGGAAGGAACCTCCCGGGAGAGGATCTCATCCTTAACCTCGACGTGGAGACCCTCCAGAAAACGAGCGAGCAAAGCCGGCTCGTTCCAGTCACTAGAGGCAGCGAGAGTGCGAAACTCAATAGAATAATCCGTTATGGATCTATTCCCCTGACATAGGGAAGACAGGGCCCTGGAAGCCTCCTCGCCAAAAACAGAACGGTCAAAAACCCGTATCATCTCCTCCTTAAAGTCCTGATACTGGTTAATACACTCAGCCCTCGCCTCCCAGACTGCCGTGCCCCACTCACGCGCCTGTCCGGTAAGGAGAGAAATGACGTAGGCGATGCGGGCTGCGCTCCTGGAGTAAGTGTTGGGCTGGAGAGAGAACACCACATCACACTGAGTGAGGAATGAGCGGCACTCAGTGGGCTCCCCAGAGTAACACGGCGGGTTGTTGATCCTGGGCTCCGGCGACTCGGAAACCCTGGAAGTGGGCGGTGGATCGAGGTGGAGTTGGTGAACCCGTCTTGTGAGGTCGGAGACTTGGACGGCCAGGGTCTCAACGGCATGTTGAGCAGCAGACAATTCCTCCTCGTGTCTGCCTAGCATCGCTCCCTGGATCTCGACGGCGGAGTGAAAAGGGTCCGGAGCCGCTGGGTCCATTCTTGGTCTGATTCTTCTGTTATGAACTTGAGTGAAGACCCAAAAGCGGTTTTAACAGAAAACAGAGTTCTTTAATGAAAATACAGGAATGGCATAAATCCTTTTCCAACGTTGTCAGCGGAACAAAAAGAACGTTAGTATAGTGCAGGATGCTCCTGCCAGGCAGACTCCGACAGGACAGGACAAGGTGGAAGCAAACGAGACGACAGCTTGCTTCTGACATCAAAAAACACAAACAAGAATCAGACACTGAAAGTAGCAGGAACAGAGAAAGAAATAGAGACCTAATCAGAGGGGGAAGAGAGAACAGGTGTGAAAGAGTGAATGAGCTAGTTAGGGCAGATGTAGAACAGCTGAGGAATGAGAGACAGAGAAGGTAACCTAAAAAGACCAGCAGAGAGAGAGAATGAAGAGAAAGGACAGGAACAGACATAACAAGACATGACACATACAAAAACAATATGAATCATACATCCCCTTTCAGTTCTCTGCTCATAATTTTTCATTACTTAAACGTTTTTTCTCATTAATTTCATTAACCTTATTATTTTTTAATTTTCCTTACATACCTTTAATAATTTGACTGCCACAAATTGTGTGGCTGTAGTGTGTAAAATACCCCTAACTGTCACGCCTTGGTCTTAGTATTTTGTGTTTTAGTTTATTAGTTAGTCAGACCAGGGTGTGACATGGGTTTATTATGTATTGTAGTTTCCAATTGGGGTTTGTAGTAGTTGGGATTGTAGCTGATTAGGGGTGTGTGTGTTTAATAGGTTCGGCTGCCTGAGGCGGTTCTCAATCAGAGTCAGGTGATTCTCGTTGTCTCTGATTGGGAACCGTATTTAGGTAGCCTGGTTTTCGCTTTGCATTTCGTGGGTGATTGTTCCTGTCTCTGTGTTAGTTTCACCAGTCAGGCTGTAATAGGTTTCACGTTCCGTTTGTTGTTTTGTATTTATTTGTTATTCATGTATAGTTCGTTTTGTTTGTTTCACTATTAAAACATGAGTAACCTACACGCTGCATTTCGTTCCGACTCTCTTTCAACAAAAGAAGAACGCCGTTACACTAACAGAGCATAGAGGCCTATACAAGAATATATATTTATACAAGAAAGTGTCTAGGGTCTAGTTGACCCATAAATGCATTGATGTTAATATATTATCCGCAAGATAAGGGAGAAGAGATCGGAAAAAGGGGTCCCATATTGTATAAAAATCTCCTTCCTTTTTTTTGGCAGGTCAATCCACCTATCTACTGTATGTCTTCATTAACTGCCCTAAGTACAGGTGCAAAGTTGCTATTAGACAGATTGTGAAGTTTATTTGAAATGTTTATACCAACTATTTTCTGTCCAATTGAAAAGGAAGTCATTCAAATTGTTGTTATCACTCAAGCTCACAAGGGGCATTGATTCTGATTTATTCAAATGTATTTTGTAGCCATAAAAAGAGCTAAACCTCTTAATGAAGTCAATAACAATGGGAAAAGAAGGCTTCTGGGTTAGAAATGAATAGAAAAATATCATCTGCATATAGAGATATAATATGAGTTTGTTTTCGAGTCTTGACACATATAAGACCTTCCTGGGTATGTACAGTATAGCCTCTGCCAGGGGCTCTAATACCAAGGCAAATAGCAGAGGTCACAGTGAGAAATCCTGGCTTGCCCCTCTACCCAAAAAGAAAGTGGGTGACTGTATTCCATTTGTTATCACAGCGGCCTGAGTGGCATGGTATATCAACTTTATCCGTTAACAAAATTCTCTCCCACTTCAAACCAGTTCAGTACTTTAAATAGGTATTGCCATTCTACTTGGTCAAATGCCTTCTCGGCATCCAACGATAGAGACACTGCTCTATGTTGTGGTTGCTCACAGTGTTGTATTATGATGAGGAGATGCCTGACATTTGTAAATGAATGCCTTTGCATTATAAACCCTTTTGGTCCGACTTTATTAAAGTTGGTAGCAGGCTTTCTAGTCTCCTAGTTAGGAACTTAGATGAGATCTTACTATCCACATTAATTAGGGGGACAGTCCTATAGCTAGAACAATCTTCGCCTGGTTTATTTTTCTTATGAGAACAATATTTGCATGGTTAAAATTGTGAGGGAGTTCACCCCTGGCAAAGGAGACTGTATAAACTCTGAGAAGGGGTTCCGTAATACAATCTTGACAATTCTTATAAAACTCAGGTCCTGGGAATTTGCCATTTTTATAAGTTTTAATTGCCTCTTGTATTTCTTCTTTGGATATCTCCTTGCATAAAAATTCTCTGTCTTCCACATGTATCGCCAGGAAAGATTATTGCTGGATTCGGAGCTGTAGAGTGACAGGTGGTAGTCCCTCATAATGGTATTTATTTCCCTAGTGGTGAATCGTTCCATACCTGATTGCTCCTTTATTAATAAGGGTATAGTGTCTGGTGCAGTTTTATTCTTTGACAGTCTTGAGAGCAGTCAATTTGTTTAGCCTGGAAATGAGATTGTCTGTAAACAGTCGGTCTATTATTCATCTTGCAGCTTGTAATTATTTGAAGAGCGGTTTGGAAGAAGTTCTTTTAAATTCGTCTTCAAGTTGACTTACTTTTAACTCTAAGTCCAGCTGCGACATAGGAAATAGTATTCCCTCTCATAACTGCCTTGTCTGCTTCCCAAATTATTGAAGGAGATACGTTGGGGATGTCATTATTCTCCATATAGAGATTCCATTGATTATTTAAAAACACGGTGAATTCCAGTGTGTTAAATAGCATAGGGTTTAAATGTCACCTTCTGTTAGATGGATCCCTGTAAGGTGGGTACATTACTATGCTGACCTGTGAATGGTCCGACAAACACATGATACCGATATCACAAGACTGTGTTCGGTCTAAAACCAGTTGTGAAGTTAAAAAGTAGTTAATTCGAGAACAAGATTTATGGTTGATGGAATAAAAGTAAGTCCTTTTCATTTTGATGTATAATTCTCCAAACATCATGCAGACAGAAAGCATAACCAAAATTATGTATATCCGTAGTTTTCCTCGATGCCTTCTGGTTGCGAGGTATTTGATCAACCAGTGAGTTCAATGGACAATTATAGTTTCCTCCTAAAACACAAAATGTTATTGCCAGTGAAGCCATATCATTTACAAGTTTTGCCATAATGGTAAATATTAGGTGCATAAATTGATCCCAGCTGAATATGCTCGCCATATAGAAAACCAGTAATAATCACATATCTACTTTGAGAATCTTTAACAATGATATCCAGTATAAAATAGAGACTTTTGTGAATAAGAATGGCATCCCCTCTGCTTTTAGAATTGTATGATGAGTAAAATGCTTTGCCTATCCAGTCTCGCTTTAATTTCTCATGTTCCAAGTCAGTCAGATGTGTCTCCTGTCGGAGATAAATCTGTACCTTTTCTTTTTTAAGCTGTTAATCATTTTTTACGTTTAATGTTCAAATTAATTCCTTTCAAATTATTAGTAGTTATCTTTAAATTTCTAATCGGGGTTTGCTGTTATTACAGAATTCACAACAAGCAATGAAAGAGCAATGAGACCTGTCTGTGAATATTTAACATATTTGGCCAACATTAAGATACAGAAAAATATAAACAAACCATATACATCCAACGTTACATAACAAAATAAAAACACCTGACAAAGATTGAATCAGTACGTGACACTAAGGAAAACTAATGCTCTTTAGACCAGTAGGACATAACCAACTAGAGAAATAAAACGGCTCTCTAAGGTCAGGGTGTGACAGTACCCCTCCCCCCAAAGGTGCGGACTCCGGCCGCAAAACCTGACTCTATAGGGGAGGGTCCGGGTGGGCATCTGTCCTCGACGGCGGCTCCGGTTCGGGACGTAGCCCTCACTCCGCACGCTGATCCCTCCGCTTCCGTGGAATTGGACCGTGGATCGTCGCCGGAGTCTCCGGACCGTGGATCGTTGCCGGAGGATGCGGACCGTGAATCATCCCTGGAGGCTCTGGATTTGGAACCCCCGCTGGAGGCTCTGGACTGCAGACCACGCTGGAGGCTCTGGACTGCCGACCGTTGCTGGAGACTCCGGACTGCAGACCGTCGCTGGAGATCCCGGACTGCAGACTGTCGCTGGAGGCTCTGGACTGCAGAACGTCGCTGGAGGCTCCAGACTGGGGACCGTCGCTGGACTCTCCGGACTGGGGACCGTCGTTGGAAGCTCCGGACTGAGGACCGTTGCTGGAGGCTCCGGACTAGGGACCGTCATTGGAGGCTCCGGACTAGAGACAAGTCGTTGGAGGCTCTGGACTGGAGACCGTCTCTGGAGGCTCCGGACTGGGATCTGTCACTGGAGGCTCCGTGCCCTGGATTATCACTGGAGGCTTCCGGCCATGGATTATCACTGGAGGCTTCGTGCCATGGATCATCACTACAGGCACCGGATACATTTGGCCGTGGAGGCGCACTGGAGGTCTCGAGCATAGAGCTGGCACAACCCATCCTGGCTGGATGCCCACTTCCTCCCGGCAAATGCAGGGCGCTGGCACAGAGCGCCCTGGCCTGTGAATGCTCAGTGGAGACATAGTGCGCATCACCGCCTAACACGGTGTCTGACAGGTCACATGCTCCCCACGATAAGCATGGGAAGTTGGCTCAGGTCTAAACCCTGACTCCGCCAATCTCCCCGTGTACCCCTCCAAAAAAATTTGAGAGCTGCCTCTCGGGCTTCCATGACAGGGTCTTGTCCCCTGCCATAATATCCTCCCCGGTCCAGCTCATCTTCCAAGTTGGCGCACGCTGCTTGGTCTTTTTGTGGTGGGTAATTCTGTCACGTTCACTGTCTTCGAACTCCCTGTCGTAAATGAGCCAAGGAGCAGTGTGCATGTAATTCCACATCTTTAATTGAAGTGAAACCTTCACAAAAACTGGTAAACAGAATCGGAACGTGACACAATCGTGGCACACACAAACACTCACAGAAAATAAATAATTACCCACAAACACAGGTGGGAAAAAGACTGCCTACGTATGATTCCCAATCAGAGACAACGATAGACAGCTGCCTCTGACTGGGAACCATACCCGGCCAACAAAGAAACAGACAAACTAGAGTGCCCACCAAAATAGAGAAATAAAAAGGCTCTCTAAGGTCAGGGCGTGTCAATGGACAAGAACAGAAGTTTAACTTCTTGCGTCGAGCAATCCCGTATCCGGGAGCGTAATCATAGCCTCAAGCTCATTCGCATAACGCAGCGTTAACTATTCATGAAAATCGCAAATGAAATGAAAGAAAGATATTCACTCACAAGCTTAGCCTTTTGTTAACAACACTGTCATCTCAGATTTTCAAAATATGATTTTCAACCATATTTACACAACCATTTGTGTAAGAGTATTGATAGCTAGCATAGCATTAAGTCTAGCATTCAGCAGGAAACATTTTCACATAAACAAGAAAAGCATTCAAATAAAATCATTTACCTTTGAAGAACTTCGGATGTTTTCAATGAGGAGACTCTCAGTTAGATAGCAAATGTTCAGTTTTTCCAAAAACATTATTTGTGTAGGAGAAATCGCTCCGTTTTGTTCATCACGTTTGGCTAAGAAAGAAAAAACGAAAATTCAGTCATTACAACGCCAAACTATTTTCCAAATTAACTCCATAATATCGACAGAAACATGGCAAACGTTGTTTAGAATCAATCCTCAAGGTGTTTTTCACATATCTATTGGATGATAAATCATTCGTAGCAGTTGACTTTCTCCTCTGAAGCAAATGGTAAAATGCACGCAGCTGGAGATTACGCAATAATTTCGACGGAGGACACCAAGCGGGCACCTGGTAAATGTAGTCTCTTATGGTCAATCTTCCAATGATATGCCTACAAATACGTCACCATGCTGCAGACACCTTGGGGAAACGACAGAAAGTGTAGGTTCATTCCTGGCGCATTCACAGCCATACAAGGAGACATTGGAACACAGCGCCCTCTGGGCCGTTTCCTGTTTGAAATGTCATCTTGGTTTCGCCTGTAGCATCAGTTCTGTGGCACTCACAGATAATATCTTTGCAGTTTTGGAAACGTCAGCGTGTTTTCTTTCCAAAGCTGTCAATTATATGCATAGACGAGCATCTTTACGTGACAAAATATCTTGTTTAAAACGGGAATGTTTTTTATCCAAAAATTAAAAGAGCGCCCCCTATATCGAAGAAGTTAACTAAAGACAATATTTTTGATGGGACAGAGAGAGGGGGGCGCCATGTTGAATTAACACATTATGCACAAGGATTCTAGTTAGCTCCTTGCTAATCAAGGCTCCCAATCAGCTGCTTAGGATCACTCCCTACAGTCCTACCGTTGCTTTTTCTTTGAGTGATCATAGATTTATCTAAGAGGAATGGTGATGTGATGACGCCGGAGGGGATGGCTGCTGTCTTATCGGCTCTTATCTAACCATGCTATTTGTTTTCTTTTTTGCATTGTTCTGAACTTGTTTGGTACATAATGTTGCTGCTATCGTCTCTTATGACCGAAAAGAGCTTCTGGACATCCGAACTGAGATTGCTCACCTCAAACTGGACAAAAAGTTCATCTTCAATGAGTCGAATGGGAGGGACACCTGACCATGTCCAGATCTCCGTGATTCGCTGGAGAAGGAAACAGAGATTTCGAGGCAAAAGATCAGGGTCGCTTGTGAGGATCAGTTGACAAGTGGCTAATCTGCCCTTGCCCTTTGTCCTGCTAGCTAAGGTTCAATTGCTGGAAAATAAATGGGTCGAACTGAAAGCACGTATATCCTACCAACGGGACATTAAAAACTGAGTCATGGCTGAACGACGACATTAAGAACATACAGCTGGCGGGTTATACACTCCATCGGCAGGACAGAACAGCAGCCTCTGGTAAGACACGGGGCGGGGTTCTATGCATATACTGTATGTAAACAACAGCTGGTGCACGATATCTAAGGAAGTCTCAAGGTTTTCCTTGCCTGAGGTAGACTATCTCATGATAAGCTGTAGACCACACTATCTACATAGAGATTTTTCATCTGTATTTTTCAAAGCGGTCTACATACCACCACAGACTGATGCTGGCACTAAAACCGAGCTCAATGAGCTGTATACCGCCATAAGCAAACAAGAAAATGCTCACCCAGAGGCGACACTCCTAGTGACCGGGGATATTAATGCAAGGAACATAAATCAGTTTTACCTCATTTCTATCAGCATGTCAAATGTGCAAACAAAGGGGAAAAATTCTAGACCCCCTTTACTCCATACACAGAGACGTGTACAAAGCTCTCCCTTGCACTCCATTTAGCAAATCTGACCATAATTCTATCCTCCTGATTCCTGCTTACAAGCAAAAATTAAATTGGGAAGCACCAGTTACTCAGTCATTAAAAAAACTGTTCAGATGAAGCAGATTCTAAACTACAGGACTGCTTTGCTAGCACAGACTGAAATATGTTCCGGAATTCTTCTCATGGCATTGAGGAGTAAACCACATCTGTCACTGACTGGCTTTATCAATAAGTGCATCGAGGACGTCGTCCCCACAGTGACAATACGTACATACCCAAAAACAGAAGCCGTGGATTACAAGCTTCGCACTGAGCTAAAGGGTAGAGCTGCCGTTTTCAATGAGCGGGAGTCTAACACGGAAGCTTATAGGAAATCACGCTATGCCCTCCAATGAACCATCAAACAGGCAAAGAGTCAATACAGGACTAAGATCGAATCGTACTACACCGGCTACAAGGCTCGTTGGTTGTGGCAGGGCTTGTAAAACATTACAGACTACAAAGGGAAGCACAGCCGAGAGCTGCCCAGTGACACAAGCCTAACAGATGAGCTAAATAACTTCTATGCTTGCTTCGAGGCAAGTAACACTGAAACATGCATGAGAACATCAGCTGTTCCGGACGATTGCGTGATCAAGCTCTCCGAAGTTGATGTAAGTAAGATTTAAACAGGTCAACATTCACAAGGCTGCAGGGCCAGATTAATTACCAGCATGTGCTTACCAGCTGGCAAGTGTCTTCACTGTCGGTGTCTGTAATACCAACATGTTCCAAGCAGACCACCATGGTCCCTCTGCCCAAGAACACTAAGGTAACCTACCTAAATGACTACCGACCTGTAGCACTCACGTCTGTAGCAATGACATGCTTTGAAAGGCTGGTCATGGCTCATATCAACACCATTATCCCAGAAACCCTAGACCCACTCCAATTTGCATACCGCACCAACAGATCCACAGATGATGCAATCTCTATTGCACTCCACACTGCCCTTTCACACCTGGACAAAGAATGTGAGAATGCTATTGATTGACTACAGCTCAGCATTCAACACCATAGTGTCCTCAAAGCGCATCACTAATCTAAGGACCCTGGGACTAAACACCTCCCCTGCAACTGGATCCTGGACTTCCTGATGGGCCGCCCCCAGGTGGTAAGGGTAGGTAACAAAACATCCGACACGCTGATCCTCAACACGGGGGCCCCTCAGGGGTGTGTGCTCAGTCCCTTCCTGTACTCCCTGTTTACTCATGACTGCATGGCCAGACACGACTCCTACAACATCATTAAGTTTGCTGATGACACAACAGTGGGAGGCCGACAACAATGAGACAGCCTATAGGAAGGAGTTCAGAGACCTTACCGTGTGGTGCAAGGACGACAAATTCTCCCTCAACGTGATAAAGACAAAGGAAATTATTGTGGACTACAGGAAAAGGAGGACCCAGCATGCCCCCATTATCATCGACGGGGTTGTAGTGGAGCCGGTCAAGAGCTTCAAGTTCCTTGGCATCCACATCACCAACAAACTAACATGTTCCAAGCACACCAAGAATGTCAGGAAGAGGGCACAACAAAACCTCTCAGGATATTGAAAAGATTCAGCATTTTCCTCAGATCCTCAAAATATTTTTACAGCTGCACCATCGAGAGCATCCTGATGGGTTGCATCACTGCCTGGTATGGCAACAGCTCAGCCTCCGACCGCAAGGCACGACAGAGGGTAGTGCGTATGGCCTAGTACATCACCGGGGCCAAGCTTCCCGCCATCCAGGACCTCTATATCAGGCGGTGCCAGAGGAAGGCCCTAAAAATGGTCAAAGACTCCAGCAACCCTAATCCTATACAGTTCTCTCTGCTACCGGACAGCAAGCAGTACTGGAGGTCCAAGTCTAGTTCCAAGAGGCTCCTGAATAGCTTCTACCCCCAAGCCATAAGACTCCTGAACAGCTAATCAAATGGCTACCCAGACCATTTGCATTGCCCCCCCACCCCCCAGAATGCTGCTGCTACTCTCTGTTATTATCTATGCATAGTCACTTTAATAACTTCCGTACATATACATATTTCCTCATTTACCTAGACACCTTTGCCTCTTGTATATAGCCCCGTTTTTGATATTTACTGCTGCTCTTGAATTATTTGTTATTCTTATCTCTTACATTTTTTTTGGGGGGGGGGTATTTTCAAAAAAACTGCATTGTTGGTTAAACGCTTGTAGGTAAGCATTTCAATGTAAGGTACCTACATTTACATTTACATTTAAGTCATTTAGCAGACGCTCTTATCCAGAGCGACTTACAAATTGGATACCTACAACTGTTGTGTTCGGCGCATGTGACAAATAAAATGTTATTTTATTTTATTTCAATTAGAGTAGTAGATAACTTGACTATAGATATGTGATAGCAGTTGCATACAGTGAAATGCAAAAGATTTCATCCCCCTTGGAGTTGTTCCTAATTTGTTGCATTACAACATGTAATTTAAATGCATTTTTATATGGATTTCATGTAATGGACATATACAAAACAGTCCAAATTGGTGAAGTGAAATGATAAAAAAATTACTTGTTTAAAAGAATTCAAAAAAATTCAAAACGGAAAAGTGGTGCGTGCATATGTATTCACCCCCTTTGCTATGAAGCCCCTAAATAAGATCCCTAAATTACCTTCATAAGTCACATAATTAGTTTAATAAATTCCACCTGTGTGCAATCAAAGTGTCACATGATCTCAGTATATATACACCTGTTATGATAGGCCCCAGAGTCTGCAACCCCTGTCAAACCCTGACCTTAGTTATCTTTGTTTTCTTTATTATTTTGGTTAGGTCAGGGTGTGACTAGGGTGGTATTTGTGCTTTTGTCTTGTCTAGGGTTTTTGTATATCTATGGGGTTAGAAAACGGCACCACAACAAATCAGTCAAGAGAGGGCAACCCACCAAATCTCTTGGATCAGGCAAGGAGGGCATTAATCAGAGAGGCAACAAAGAGACCAAAGATAACCCTGAAGGATCTGCAAAGCTCCACTGCAGAGATTGGACTATCTGTCCACAGGACCACTTTAAGCTGTACACTCCACAGAGCTGGGCTGTACGGAAGAGTGGCCAGAAAAAAATCCATTGCTTAAAGAAAATAATAAGCAAACATGTTTGGTGTTCACCAAAAGACATGTGGGACACTCCCCAAACTTATGGAAGAAGGTACTCTGGTCAGATTAGACAAAAATGTAGCTTTTTTGGCCATCAAGGATAACACTATGTCTGGCACAAACCCAACACCTCTCATCACCCCCCGAGAACAACATTCCCACAGTGAAGCATGGTGGGGGCAGTGGGGGGATGTTTTTCATCGACAGGGACTGGGAAACTGGTCAGAATTGAAGGAACGATGGAATGATGGATGGCGCTAAATACAGGGAAATTCTTGAGGGGAATCCTTTTTCAGTGTTCCAGAGATTTGAGACTGGGATGGAGATTCACCTTCCAGCAGGACAATGACCCTAATTATACTGCTAAAGCAACACTTGGGTGGTTTTAGGGGAAGAATTTAAATGTCTTGGAATGGCCTAGTCAAAGCCCAGACCTCAATCCAATTGAGAATCTTTGGTATGACTTAAAGATTGCTGTACACCAGCGGAACCCATCCAACTTGAAGGAGCTGGATCAGGTAATCCTTTAACCCGTCTGGCCCACCCGGGACGCAACCACACCCCCTGCCAACAATAAATGCAAATGCGCTACGCCAAATGCTAATTGCACTCGTTAAAACTCAAATGTTCATTAAAATTCACATGCAGGGTACTCAATTCAAGCTACACTCGTTGTGAATCTAGCCAACGAGTCAGATTTGTAAAATGCTTTTCGGCGAAAGCATGAGTAGCTATTATCTGATAGCAGGCAACACGCCAAAATACCAGAAGGGGACATAAACAAAGGAATTAGCGTAGCCGGCGCTACACAAAACGCAGAAATAAAATATAAAACATTCATTACCTTTGACAAGATTCTTTGTTGGCACTCCTATATGTCCCATAAACATCACAATTGGGTCTTTTTTTGATTAAATCGGTCCTTGTGTACCCAAAATGTCCATTTATGAAGACCATCAGATCCAGGAAAAACACATTTTTTAAACTCAATGTTATTTTTTTAAATTAAAAAAGTTGCCTATAAACTTTGACAAAACACTTCAAACTACTTCTGTAATCCAACTTTAGGTATTACTAAACGTTAATAAACGATCAAATTGATCACGGAGCGATCTGTATTCAATAGGCACAAGTTTGGGAAACGTAGTCAACTTTTCCGGTTCCATTGTTTACAGCTGTGGACTTGACAACCGGATGTGGCTATATCTCAGATGACCAACGATTTAGTTGAATCGAAATCACAACACTGGCGACATCGTGTGGAAGCTATAGGAACTGTATTCTCAGCCTTAAGTATTTTTCCTTCCAATAGACAATACATGGACTGGCGGATTGATTTTTTCTCCGTCGATTTAGTGACCAGGTTTTCTGGCGATTTTGACCACGGAACTCGTTCTGTTATAGTCACAGACACCATTGAACCAGTTCTAGAAACTTCAGAGTGTTTTCTATGCACACATACTAATCACATGCATATACTATATTCCTGGCATGAGTAGCAGGACGTTGAAATGTTGCGCGATTTTTAACAGAATGTTGAAAAAGTAGCCCGATCTCTAAGAGGTTTTTAATGCGCAAAAAATCCCAGTGACTAGATGTGCCAAGCTTATAGAGACATATCCCAAGAGACTTGGTTGCTCTAGAAAGTATTGACTTTGGGGGGTGGTGAATAGTTATGCAAACTCAAGTTTTCTGTTTTTTTTGTGTTATTTCTTGTTTGTGTCACAATAAAAACTATTTTGCATCTTCAGAGTGGTAGGCATGTTGTGTAAATCAAATGATACAACCCCCCCCCAAAAAAAATCTATTTTAATTCCAGGTTGTAAGGCAACAAAATAGGAATAATGCCAAGGGGGTGAATACTTTCGCAAGCCACTGTAATTAGTAGACCAGTGGGACAGAACTGAATGGCATGTTGGAGATTGCGCACTTCACAAAAAAAGTAGTATTTGTTCAGAACCCCTGCTATCACTAAGTTGTGTGATTGTTTGTGAGGGAGACAGTGGAGTGGTTTAGTTTTGAAGTGTGCTGACCATCCTCCTCTAAACAGATGTTTATTGTTGTCCGAATGCCCAAAACACAGTTTAAATTAGATGTAACATTTTTGTGAGGCTGCCAGTGTTGTTTTGGGATTGTCTGTTTTTTTAAGGTGCCAAAAATGGAAGAGTTCAGATTTGTGCCGTGCAATGTGATGGTCAAATGCATACATTGAGGAATTTGCTGATAGCAACAAAAGTAGTAAGTATTTCAATATTAATATTTCTTAATCACCATGTCTTTCAGAATAGGTCCAAAAATATCCCCAAGGATTCTGGAGGATTTGGTGCTTGGCTAAGAGTTGATGTGACTGTGTAGTTCGAGCCAAGGGAATAGTTTCGGGTTACTGGAGAATTAAGACATCTCTGGGACAGCATCTGACATGTAAGCACATTTTGATTCTGTCAACAAATTATCTAAAATATGTTATCAATTGGCTACTTAGGTGGCTACCTAAAAGCATGACAACTTCACAAATACTTTCGCCATCCACAAATGGGGCAGACCAGTCCCACCACCACCGTCAATGACATAAGGAGAGTGTGTCAAGCGTGATCAGAATTAATGCATTTTACTTAGACCAAGTTGACAGTCCAGGGCTGAGATAGTGTGAATTATGTCCCATTCTTCATGTCAGCTGTGAGGGTGACAGTAATGTGATGTTTCCCACCCACAATGGAGGAATACAGAGACTGCAACCTCAACACGACCCCATGCAAATGCTGCCATGTGTTCTCAGTCACACTGTAAACCCACAGTGCAGTCACAAAGCACGCAAGCAATTGGGGTTTGGTTGTGAGTAGGGCCCTGAGTTTGTACTGGCTATATGGTCCCATGTGGCTGATTTGGTAGAGCAAGATGCTCAAACCCAGGGTTTGGGGTTTGATTCCCACAGGAGACCAGTAAAATAAGAGTGTCTACTAAATGACTAATATATAAATATATGGATTTGACCAGAAAATTCTGTAGGCCTGTATTTTCTCTTTGTCAGGTAGATTATCTTGGTCAGGGCATGTGGATTATGTAGCCAGTCAAACTGTAGGGCCTCAGTTATGAGTATGATTCAACTAGTAAGGACTGTGAGTGAGTATGATCCTGGGAGAAACAAAATGCTGATGTTTTATATTACGGACATAGTCCTTGAAGGTCCGTGTTCACCAAGGAAAGATACAGGGGGGAAAACTGATGAGTATCAGAATATATTGTCTGCATGTAGAGGTGAACTTGACCATTGCCTTCCTTTAGGGGTGTTGAGGGTATGTTGAGTGTTATTTTTGGCACCTCAAGTACCCTCAGATGTTGGTGTGAATGAATCAACATTTAGACAACATCCTAATGTGATGGAGATGACCCAGTGAAGATAACCCAACCTTTGATTTAACCCCCTGCAACTCACTCTGTCTAAGTTTAGCCCACCAGCAGGGTACAAGACAATCCAGTCCATTTACCCCTCACTGAGATCAAAGCACCGGAGGCCCACCGTCTCCCTTTTTATTCTATTCTACCAGACTCCAACTTTGTAAAGTCCTCTCACGCATATGAGATTGCACTCCAACCCCCTCTTTTGTAGGACTTAAAGACTGTCTTTTGATGGCAAAACAAACAGGGGCATTAAGAGGAAGGAGGGTTGGCGGGTTGGAGGGATGGAGGGAGGAAGGAGGAGAGAATCAAAGGGTTAGGTGAGTGGCGGTTTGGAGGGGGGATGTAGGGATGGGGGGAAAGCATTTCCCATTAAGCCCTAATGACTGTTAATGGGACAATGGGGACCCTCAGAGGCCATTACTGTGCCATTGTCTAATAGGATGCTTCCCCTCTGAGCTGAGGAGGCTGCTCTGGGGCTCTGCTCTTTTGATGCCACTGTGCTGACCCTAGGCAGGGTGAGGAGTGTCCATGTTTTCCTGGAAAGGGGAGTGAGATAGAGAGGGAGGAAGTAATGTGAAGGGGTAGAGGCATGGGGATCAGCATGAGGGAGAGAGAGGTGAGGTATTATATTGTCCTATGTGCTAGGAGAGGGCAGGGGGTGAGAGAGACCCACATGTGAAAATTGTTTTTGAGACATGTGTGTGTGAGGTTCTACATGTTTCTCACACATCCAGTCACATCCAGGGACTAAGTAGAAACAACCCTGCTTAACTTCAGAGGCAAACCAGCAGTGAGATGCAGGGTGCTATGTTGCTGAAATGAATGGGCCAAAACGTGCAACTGGTAAAAAAGGCAGCGAAAGCAAAGGCTAAAGCATTTAATTTAATTGCGTTATCATAAATATATCACCGAAGGTCAGATTTCCACTGGACTAATGTTCAATGCTCATTTATCTTGGCCCAAGCAAGTCTCTTCTTATTGGTGTCCTTTAGAAGTTGTTTATTTGCAGCAATTTGAGCATGGAGGCCTGATTCACGCAGTCTCCTCTGAGCAGTTGATGTTGAGATGTGTCTGTTACTTGAAATTTGTGAAGCATTTATTTGGGCAGTGATTTAAGGTGCAGTTAATTGCAGATTTCTTAGGATGGTAACTCTAATGAAATCATCTGCAGCAGAGGTAACTCTGGGTCTTCCTTTCCTATAGCGGTCCTCATGAGAGCCAGTTTCGTCATAGAGCTTGATGGTTTAGAGGGAGTAGTGAGAGGGAGCAGGTAGCTGGACTAGTGGTGGCTATTTAGCAGCCTGATGGTCTGAGGATAGAAAATATTGGGCAGTGTTCCAGTTTTTGCCATACTGCTTCTGTACTTAGTGATTGTAGTGGGGAGAACAGGGCATGGCTTGGGTGGCTGGGGTCCCTGATCTCCTTGACCTTCCTGCGTCACCTGGTGTTGTAGGTGACCTTTAGGGCAGGCAGTGTGCACCTAACTGTGCGTACGGCAGCACGCATCATCCTCTGAATTTTCTTGCAGTCCGTTTCGTTGAAGTTGCCGTACCAGGCTGTGTTGCAGCCTGACGGTATGATATCGATGGGACTCCTGTAGAACAGGAAGGGAAAGGCCAAATTTCACCAGCATCCTGAGGTTGAAGAGTCACTGTCGTGCCTTCTTCACCACTGTGTCAGTGTGGTTAGGACATTTCAGCCTGGTTCCTCTTGAATTCCACAATCAGCTCCTTTGTTTTGCAAACGTTGAGGGAGAGGTTGTTTACCTGGCACCACGCCATCAGAGTGCCTACCTCCTCCCTGTAGGCTGTCTTGTTGTTGTTGTGTCGTCAGAAAACTTGATGATGCAGTTGGAACTGTGTGAGGCCACGCAGTCGTTGGCATACAGGGAATATAGAAGGTGACAGTGGACGCACCATTGTGGGAATCCTGTATTGAGAATCTGTGTGAAGGAGGTAATGTTGCCTACCTTCACCACCTGTGTGTGGCCTGTCAGGAAGTCCAGGACCCAGATGCACACGGACGAGTTCAGACCCAGGGCCATGAGCTTTGTAATGAGCGTATAGGGCACTATGGTATTGAAGGCCGAGTTGTAGACAATGAACAACATCCTCACATATGCATCCTTTTGTCCAAGTGGGTAAGGGCAGTGTGCAGTACAATGGCGAAAGCATTGGCCATGGATCTGTCAGGCGGTAGGTGAATTGGAGAGGGTTGAGTGTGTCAGGGAGGGAAGAGGTGATATGGTCTTTGACTCTCAAAGCACTTCATGATGACGGAAGTGAGTTCTACTGGTTGGTAGTGATTCAGTTCAGTTACTTTTATTTTATTTTCTTGGGCACGGGGATGATAGTTGACATCTTGAAGTGGGTGGGTATCGTAGTCTGAGCAAATAAGAGATTGAAAATGCCAGTGAACACAAAAGCCAGCTGTTCTGCACATGCTCTGAGGGTTAACACGCTTGAATGACTTGCAACCGTCCTTAGTTGAGACCTTGAGTGTATAGCTCATGTTGTCATCGTGGGATCTCCTATTTGTACTGTTTAACCAAACATTTGTTCCCTGTCACCTTGGCCTGTTTATAAGCAGCATCTCTCTCTTTTGATTCAGGAACATTTTGAAAGACATTATCGGTATCACATCATCTATGCATTCCCCCCCCCACCCCCCACCCCCTCAATGGTTACTGAGTCAGCGTATTAATTGAAGCAATCTCCAGAGGCGACCTGGAACATGTTCCAGTCCAAGTGACTGGTCGGACTAATGCTGTACAGACCTGACCACCGGAACATCCCTCTTGAGTTTGTGTTTATAGGTGGGGAAAAGCAAGATTGAGTCATGGTTGGATTTGCCGAAAGAAGGACAGGTGAGGGCCTTATACCCATGTCGATAAAGGCGCTTAGCAGTGGTTGAGAGTCTAATTTCTGGGAGTTAGATAGTCAACGTGTTAGTAATAATTTGGTAGCTCGGTTCTCAAATGACTTTTGTTAAATTATACTAGAGGAAGTAAGAGAGAGAAAAAGTGTGAGAGAGAAAGAAGGAGGGAAGGAAGAATATGGAGAAGGGGAGTGAGAGGGGATGTGGTCATGTAGACAGACTAATCTCTTGTTGTTCAAAGGGGTTTTATTGTTTAATTTCCAAAACTCTGTTAACAAACAGAAAGTCCATAGACACCTATTTCCCGTTTAAGGGGTAGTGAGGAATTTTACTGAGGAATTTGTCTTTAACTCTGTCAGTGTAGGATTTTCCTCCGTAGCTCCATTTGCAATTATTCTTATCTCAAGTTTCAAGTTTTTTACTCATATGTAGTACAGGACACACATGTTATACATCGTCTAATGAAATGCTTACTTGCTGGTTCCTTTTCAACACTGCAACAATAATAAGAGATAATATAAGATAAGAATACTAACATAAAGTAAATGGCTCAGTAGAAGAACATTTTAGCATAAATATAATACAGGAAAGCAAGATTATATTGCAATTTGTATTACAATATGTATCATGAGAAAGGGGAGATTTGACTCGTTTTACTTTATAAATATTGAGTAATTTATACACTGAGTATACAAAACATTAAAAACACCTGCTCTTTCCATGACATAGACTGACCAGGTGAATCCAGGTGAATGCTATGATCCCTTATTGATGTCACTTATTATTGTTAAATCCACTTCAATCAGTTTAGATTAAGGGGAGGAGACAGGTTAAATAAGGATTTTTAAGCCTTGAGACATTTGAGACATATATTGTAGATTGTGTGCCATTCAGATGGTGAATGGGCAAGACAAAAGATTTAAGTACCTTTGAACGGGATATGGTAGTAAGTGCTGGGTTTTTCACGCTCAACAGTTATTTGTGAGTATCAAGAATGGTCCACCACCCAAAGACATCCAGCTTGACACAACTATGGGAAGCATTGGAGTCAACATGGGCCAGCATCCCTGTGGAACGCTTTCGACACCTTGTAGAGTCCATACCCCAACAAATTGAGGCTGTTCTGAGACTAAAAGGGGGGGGGGTGCAACTCAATATTAGGAAGGTGTTCCTAATGTTCGGTACACTCAGTGTACGTGTGAAACGGCTTTGCACAAAGTGGTTGTGGCTCGGGGACACTTTATAGAGCAGAATTCAGGCAAGCCTTTTGGCTGCTAACAGAAGAGGTTCTGGATCAGGGATAATGTAGAATCTGCATTTATATTCCCGGCTGTAATGTTGCCCAGCTGGTTCATCTGTTTACTGTGTTTGTCTGGCACAGAGGGAATATTGTGAATTTTGGCTTATTATTTGAATTAACAATGGGCAGATTGTTTATTTGCAGTGAATGGGACCAAGCTGTGGCCGAGCTGGAATATCGGGCACATCAGGAAGAAAGAGTTGACCAATTGACTCAGATTTGCCACAGCAATACATTAGTCAACATGATACATCACTGTAACATAACTCAAATAAACCATAAATCCATTTGAGAAAATATGTCAATACTACTAATTAGTTATTACTAGTATATTAGCAATGTATTGACTTTTTGGGGAAAGTGTAGGTCTCATCAGGGCCTTTG
Organism: Oncorhynchus masou masou; assembly: GCF_036934945.1. Lineage (NCBI taxonomy): Eukaryota > Metazoa > Chordata > Actinopteri > Salmoniformes > Salmonidae > Oncorhynchus > Oncorhynchus masou. The sequence continues at coordinate 53,192,999 of NC_088235.1, read as the reverse complement.
GGGAACAAGAGCAATCAACAACACTGACTCACCAGGTGAGGTCAGTCTACGACACACAAGCCAACTTCCTCACCGTGTGAAAGACTCCATAGTAGTTTTTATACGGCATCCAGAATTTGAATCAGTAGCAACCAAATGTTTTCAAATGAGTTGCTCAAACACACAAAGCATTGTATAGTATGGCGTGTACCATTTTAATGACCAATTTCCCAGCGATAGGGAGATTTCCACCGTTGCTCAATCTCTCAGATAGTCACTGCAATTACTTCACAAAGATGAATAGTGTGCATTGTGCCTCTCTATAGGCCAAACGGTTGCCAGCACCCAAACAGTATGATGACACCTTCCTGAAAAAATGTTTTGTTAAGAACTTGTTTTGATCAGGATCCACATTCTGCAGATACATGCCCCTTTCATGTGACAGAATAACAGGTATTACGCATGTGTACACGGCCTCATCTCTTTGGCGTTTTATCTGTGATGCGTGTCACTGTACATTTGTTTAAACAGCCCAGCCTTGTCAGGGATGTTTGGATTCCCACTTAGAGTAATAATGAAAGTTACACTGTGTACTCTAGCATAGAAAAAGTTTATTGTGATTATCAGATCTTAATTAAAATGAGATATGAGGTTTGAATACAGCTTGATAATAAACGCAAGTACACAGGGTGGTATTGTAAGTCAATGAATATTTGAAAAATGTAAAAATGGTTTTCTGAACACACAAATATACCTCAAAAGACTTAACAATGATGGCTATCATCATCAGTGTTATGACGTTATGGTAAATTGAAATTTCAGTGCACTTGATGAACAGGAGCAGTTCTGTGATCTTCTGGATAAGATCAATTTATGAAGAGTTTATTTCCAAAATGCTATATCCACCAATTTTTCATGTGTTATTTCATCGGAAATGATTGCTTATGGGTATCTTCATGTGTGTTCTCAGATTTTTTATTAATTTATTCAAAATTCAATATATTCTTTATACAAATGTTAGTTTTTTTGTTACATTTGACTGTGTAAAACCTAGCTGTACTACTTATTTCTCTGAGAGTGAGGCAGATATATAGTATTTTTCTAATTATTTATCTGAAATTAAATCATCAAATGATAGATTTTAAACAAATACAGGTATGTTATTGAACAACCCCATGCCATGATTAGATGGTGAAAAAACACACTAATCTCTTTCATAATTTCAATAACCTTTTACTACAGTGGGCTAAATCAGGGTCACACAGACTGTTTCTTGGTAGTCTTAAACATATCTACATTGAAACAAAAGTATACACCTCACACACATGGTGTTGGGCTTACAAAAAATAAGACACCTGTTGTCACGCCCTGACCATAGATATTTCTGTCTTCTATATATTTTGGTTAGGTCAGGGTGTGACTGGGGGGGGGGTACTCTAGGTTTTTGTATGTCTAGGTTTTTTTGTATGTCTAGGGTTTTTTGTATATCTAGGGTTTTGTATGGCTATGTTGGCCTGATATGGCTCCCAATCAGAGACAGCTGTTTATCGTTGTCTCTGATTGGGGATCATATTTAGGCAGCCCTTTTTTCCACTTTCTGTTGTGGGATCTTGTCTATAGTTAGGTGCATGTGTGCACACTAGTAGCTTCACATTTCGTTCGTTCGGTTGTTTGTTGTTTTGTTTTGGTGAGTTTCAGTTCATAAAAATATGTGGAACTCTATTCACGCTCCGCCTTGGTCTCACTCATACGACAATCGTGACACCTGTAACATGTCAGATATGAAGTTGAAAAGTATTCCATTTTGAGTTTGCATCCTAATATTAAACTTGATCCCAGAATTCAGAAAAATAACAAACCATTTGACATAGAAACACCATATTTATTCATTATAAAATTATGAAAAATATTAATAACATTGCACCCATGAGGCCACTAGATCGTTTGACTTTAGTAAAGGGCTACACAATAAAGGCTAATTTACCAACATTTCTGAAAATGGATATATAGCATTTTGGATTGTAACTCTTCCAATATTATGTTATGTTATTAATATTTACAGATAACACAATGTCATAATAGAGACATCTCAAAGCCCTAGAAGTATTGCAGGGGTTGCTCCAACACAGAGCCGACGGCATGTGCTTTTTGTCCGACTCAAGAGGTGTGCATACCATGCACCGCTTCCGAGTATATTACTTGTAATGTTCAGTCCCTGGACAATAAAGTTGACGAAACGGAGAGCGAGGATCTCCTTCCAGTGAAACATCAGGGACTATAACAAACTCTGTTTCACAGAATCATGGCTCTTCTCCGGATATACTGTCCCTGTCCATATAGCCAACAGGGTTTTTTGTACATTGCACAGCTGGAAGGAGGAAGTTTTATCAACACATCGTCTTTGCTACTCACTCATCAAGAATTCTTGACAATTGCTACTTCCCCTTCCGAGACGGCTACACAGCCCTTCCCACCCTCCCTTCGACAAATCAGATTATGCCTCCCATCTGCTCCTCCCTTCCTATAGGCAGAAATGTAAACAGGTAGTACCCATGGTAAGGACTGTTCAACGTTGGCCTGATCAATCAGAATCTATACTTCAAGATTGTTTTGATGACGTGGACTGGGATATGTTCTGGGATACCTCTGAGAATAACACTGACATATACACTGACTCGGTGACTGAGTTCATCAGGAAGTGCACAGTGGATGTTGTTCCCACTGTGATGATTAGAACTTAGTCAAACCAAAAAACGTGGAAGCATGGACAAGTACAGTCCAGCTATGCCCTGGAAAAGAAATCAAACAGGCAAACATATCAGTATAGAGACAAAGTGGAGCCACAATTCAACGTTTCAGACATGAGATGTATGTGGCAGGGACTCCAGACAGATATTAACTTCTCTAGGGTAGGGTAGGTGGATGAAAAGCATGCCCAGATTAAACTTCCTTCTACTCAGATATGCATATAATTAGTAGATTTGGATAGAAAACACTCTAAAGTTTCCAAAACTGTTTGGAACTACTGATCCCGGATCCGGGAGAATTGTCATCAACTACTTTAATTAGCATAGCGCAACAGTCAAAAAAATATTACTAGAAAATATTAATATTCATGAAATCACAAGTGAAATATAGTGAAACACAGCTTAGCCTTTTGTTAATCACCCTGTCATCTCAGATTTTGAAATTATGCTTTACAGCCAAAGCAAGACAAGCGTTTGTGTAAGTTTATTGATAGCCTAGCATAGCATTATGTCCAGCTAGCAGCAGGATGCTTGGTCACGAAAATCCGAAAAGCAATCAAATTAACCGTTTACCTTTGATGATCTTCGGATGTTTTCACTGACGAGATTCCCAGTTAGACAGCAAATGTTCCTTTTGTTCCATAAAGATTATTTATAATAACCAAAATACCTCCGTTTGTTGGTCACGTTATGTTGAGAAATCCACCAGAAATAGCGGTCACAACAACGCTGAAATAAATTCAAAATTAAATCCATAATATCGACAGAAGCATGGCAAAGTTTTTTATAATCAATCCTCAAGGTGTTTTTCAAATATCTATATTCGATAATATATCAACCGGGACAATTGGCTTTCCAGTAGGAACGAGAGGAAAAATGACTACCTCTGTCTTTTACGCAAGAATCACTCTCAGAGCCTTCAGCTGGCCACTTACGCAATGTAGTAGTTTACACTCTTTCTTCAACATAAAGGCGTGAAACTACGTCAAAATGCTGTAGACACCTTAGGGAATACGTAGAAAAAGGAATCTGGTTGATATCCCTTTCAATGGCCAATAGGGGTGCATAGGAACACAACGGTTTCAAAAGAAGAGGCATTTCCTGATTGGATTTTCCTCAGGGTTTTGCCTGCAATATCAGTTCTGTTATACTCACAGACATTATTTTGACCTTTTTGGAAACTTTACAGTGTTTTCTATCCTAAGCTGTCAATTATATGCATATTCTAGCATCTGGTCCTGAGAAATATGCGGTTTACTTTGGGAACGTTATTTTTCCAAAAATAAAAATGGTCCCCCCTAGTTTCAAAAATGTCTGTGAGTATAACCGAACTGATTTGGCAGGCAAAAAAACTGAGAAAAATCCTTTCAGGAAGTAAGATTTCTTTTTTTTCTATTCAATGCCATTACAGTATCCACTGACTTGGGGCTCAAATTGCATTTCCTATGCCTTCCACTGGATGTCAACAGTCTTTAGAAATCGTTTCAGGCTTGTATTCTGAAAAAAATGAGTGAGTAAGAGCAGTCAGAATGAGTGGACCATGCCGTGTCACAGAGCTTTTTCATGCGCCCGACCAAAGAGAGTGCCTTTCTTGTTTACCTTTTATATTGACAAAGTTATTGTCCGGTTGAGGACTGAATATAAAAATAGTTTGACATGTTTCTATGACCTTTATGGATACAATTTGGATTTTTTTTGTCTGCCTGTTGTGACTGCGTTTGAACCTGTGGATTACTGAAGAAAACGAGCGAACAAAACAGAGGTTTTCGTATATAAAGAGAGACTTTATCGAACAAAAGGAACATTTATGGAATAAATGAGTGCAAACACTTCTGAGTGCAAACATATGAAGATCATCAAAGGTAAGTGAATAATTCTATCTCTATTTCTGACTTGTGTAACTCTTCTACTTGGCTGGTTACTGTTTGTAAGGATTTTTCTGCTGGGCTATGTTCTCAAATAATTGTAAGGTATGCTTTCGTCGTAAACATTTTTGAAATCTGACACCGTGGTTGGATTCACAAGAAGTTAATCTTTAAACCTATGCTTAATAGTTGTATCTTTTCTGAATTTTTATAATAAGTATTTCTCTATTTGAATTTGGCGCTCTGCAATCTCACTGGATGTTGGCCAGGTGGGACGCTAGAGAGCCTTTTTATGTCTCTATTTGGTTTGGTCAGGGTGTGATTTGGGTGGGCATTCTTTGTTCTGTTTTCTATGTTTTTGTATTTCAATGTTTTGGCCGGGTATGGTTCTCAATCAGGGAAAGCTGTCTATCGTTGTCTCTGATTGGGAATCATACTTAGGCAGCCTTTTTCCCTTCTGTCATTGTGGGAAGTTGACTTTGTTAGAGGCATCATAGCCTAAGTTAAGCTTCACGGTCGTTTCTTTGTTTTGTTGGCGACATTTACCTAATAAACAGAAATGTACGCTCACAACGCTGCGCTTTGGTCCACTTATTCCTTCCAGGAAGACGTCTGTGACACCCATCACTGCATGGCCACGTATGTCTCCAACTCAATCATGACATTTGCAGATGACACAACAGTGGTAGCCCTGATTACCAACAATGAAAATAACCTCTCCCTCAACATCAACAAAAGGAAGGAGCTGATTGTGGACTTCAGGAAACAGCAGAGGTAGTATGCACCCATGCACATCGACAGGGCCGCAGTAGAGAGGGTGAAAAGCAGCGTGTTCCTCGGCATGCACATCAATGACAACCTGAAATGGTCCATCCACACAGACAGTGTATTGAAGAAGGCATCACAGCACCTCTTCAACCTCAGGAGGCTGAAGAAATTCTGCCGTAAGACCCTCAGGAATGTCTACAGAATAACCATTGAGAGGATCCTGTAGGGCTGGTATGGCAACTGCACTGTTCACAACCTCACGGCCCTCCAGAGGGTGGTGCAGTCAGCCCAACGCATCACCGGGGGTACACTGCCTGCCCTCCAGGTCATCTACAGAACTTGCTGTCACAGAAAGGCCAAGAAGATCATCAAGGTCCTGGCCAGCTGAGCCATGTCCTGTTCACCCCACTACAATTTAGAAGGCAGAGACAGTACAGGTGCATCAAAGATGGCACAGAGAGACTGCAAGAAGAGACCAGCTTATTAATTGAAATAACAGTAAAGAGAGGTATGTGTATCTGTGTAGATAGCTAGCTGTTGTGTAGCTATCTGTCTTTGTGAATTGTTCAAAACTTATTTGGAATGAGGACAGAAATTACAGTTGCTTGCAATAAGGTGATGTCCTGCAATACAATATTACTCTTGCCGTATGCTGTGTGTGATAGTACATTGTATCTATTTTGCTAAATAGCTACGTCATAATGTCGGAGTCCATCCATATCATCTTGGCTCCACACATTTCAAGGCTGCGTTGAAACAATGACTTGACAATGACCCAAGACCAGCTCAGTTAATCCCTATCATTGTGACAACGAGCCATCATAATGTAGCATCAAATGGACATTATCCTAGAGTCATTGGCAGACACAATGCAAGTAACTTAATTCATGTCCCCCTAATTGCCCTGAGTACCTCTGTTGATCCTACAGCTATTGTATGCAGTAATCATGAGCCTATCAACCGGTGTTACACTCTTAGCACTGAGGCAGTGTGCCCTCGTAGGAAGACCACCTTGTGCAGTTCACCCTGCAATTTCAGCTCCAATATAAATAACATGAGCAAGTCTACTTCTGATAGGCTTCCCAGTAAAGCATTAAAAACAATCAAGCAACCCAGAAAAGTGCAAAAAAAGCCCATATTTTAACATATGCAGCGTGAGAAACAAGGTCCATGAAGTCATTAACTTGAATGGAACAGATGACATTCATATTCTGACTATATCTGAAACTCACTTAGATAATACCTTTAATGAAACAGTGGTAGTAATACATGGTTATAACATCTACAGAAAAGACAGAAATGCCAACGGGGGCGGTGTTGCGGTCTGTATTCAGAACCAAAAGCTCTAATGTTAAATACTGTTTAAGTAATAAGGATGCAGGTTCATCTGCCTCACCTAAAACCCATTCTTGTGGGAAGCTGCTTTTGACCACCAAGTGCTAACAGTCAGTATCTGGATAATATGTGTGAAATGATTGATAATGTATGTGATATCAACAGAGAAGTATATTTCCTGGGTGATTTAAAAATTGACTGGCTCTCATCAAGCTGCCCACTCAAAAAACAACTTCAAGTGTAACTAGTGCCTGCAACCTGGTTCAGGTTGTCAGTCAACCTACCAGGGTATTTACAAACAGCACATTAATTAAATAATCAACATGTATTGATCACATCTTTACTAATGCTGCAGAAATTTGCTCATTGGTGATATCCAAATCCATAGGATGTAGTGATCATAATATAATATCCATATCTAGAAAAAAACTAAGTTCCAAAGGCTGGGCCTAATATAGTGTATAATAGGTCATACAATATGTTTTGTAGTGATTCATATGTTGATGGTGTAAATGTGGAATGCATGCCAGCAAAGCCACTACACAACACAACATTTAACAATACATTAGTTGCAGTATAACGATGACAAACAGTGCCCACAAACGGTTAGGGTCTACATAAAGCTGCCCCAACAGCAGAGTCCCAGCACCTTAACACGGCTAAACCAGCCTCATTTGCTGCCTTTAAAAAAACATAGCTGATATGGCAGATTTGCTTAAACAAATGAGGTTTCTACTGACAATTGAGATGTACAAATTATGGCATTAGGGGATGACAAGTGGATAAGAGGCAATCTGTAATTTCGAATTAAGACATTAATGAGCAAGTGACAAAGGACGTTGCCAATTTAACTATTGTTACAACACTTTTGAAATGTACAGCGACAGAATTCAAAACACGGGTCGTTCTTACAGTGTACTCCCTGTACCAGTCAGAACCGTATGATAAATAAATGGGGCATATAAACAGACAATGAAAGTTCTCACAATATTTGATGATTATTGATATACATTGTACATACCTAGGCCTAGCGTTGCATCGTACATGACATACTGCAAAAGTAAAATTGCAGGACTGCACATTATTGCAGGTGTACTAGCTAGCTCTCCTCATTCAATACTGCAAGAGTAATTTAGCTGAACATTCTTATGAGAACCACTGCCTGACCCAATCAGATGATAGTTAATTAACCCAATCAACTATATTATCTCCACCTATGCTATGGTGAGTTGATGTGTGTCCCATTGACTCGAGTGGGCAGAGAAAGTACTATTTCTCTAAGGAACATTACAATATCATGAATTTATAATACAAAATCTGCAATATATGTGTTTAAGATCCATCATGTTGCAGAGCCGCAGGCGAGCACCCACTGTCTGGATCCGGTGCCACTCAACTGAGTGGTGGGACCACTGTGTTTCACAATTTACAGACAACCAATAGATCAATAACTTCCGCATGTCGGCAGAGACTTTCCAGTTCTTTTAAGGGAGTGGAATGCTGCCCCAGAGAATGGAGCATTTCAGCAGCCTGCAGTGCCACTTCCGGAGACGATGGGGGCTAATGCAAACACAGTGCGTGATGGACTCTTGGAACACTTTAACAACTAGGTACATCAGTGTGGATTACACAAAATTGATATTTATTGCTAAAACGAAGTCTGGTGCTCTCTGGTGTGAAGGCAGGCAAAATAAAGAGAAAATTACCATTAGGCAAATAAACACCTCGTTTAATAACAGATTTTATCTTTTGTCTTTCTTTTGATTTTCTCCCTCCTCTCACAGACAACCAGCCCCACGAACACCCTCTGGACAACAAAGCGCCTGGACCAACAAGAGAACTATTAGCATGACAGACAAAGCCTGGGCCCAGTTGACCAAAAAAGCATCTTAAGGCTAAGGGTCCTATTGCTCTAAAATGAACTTAGCCTTAAGATGCTTTTGGGAAACCAGGCTCAGTGGTTCTCTCCCGTTCTTGCTTACTGTATGCCCATCACATGAATTTACCCTTGGGGATTTAATAAAGTACATTATATACTCCCTTATGTTAGACGTCTGTTCTTATAAATGTAATTTTTTACATGTGAATAGCCAACTACACAATTGTATCTTCTATTGTTGACCAATGTTTGATTGTTGTTTATTAAATCCTGTAGCGGTGCATGGGTAAAATCACTGGGGAAGGCAAGCCCCCCCAAAAAGCCATATTACAAGCTATGTGTTGTGATAATTGCGTTGTTTGCTGTATAATTCAAATGCCTTGTGACCGTGATATATAGGCCGAAGGCCGAGACAGTAAGCAGACAGTGTTTCATCACAAAACCGGAGAAATTATTTTACATAGATCTTCAGCCAGTTTATTTTATTCCAGTTTAGTCTAGTTTCATGTCTACTGCTGGTGTCTAATGTCCTTTTATGGCCTGGACAAACTGTCCAAGTACAGCTATGAGAGTGCAGTGTTGTTTCCCAATTTATTGTCTCATCAAAATCACATAATCTTATCCAGCAAAGGCCAGTGTGGGGCCTACCAGATCTACCAACCAGATACACCAAATGATGCAAATGATAGAAGTCTTATAAGTTTTATAAGTATATATATAAATTCATAAATCCAAACCTACTTCTTGAATAATGTTTAGGAACATAACCATGCCATGACAAAAGCCCTCTGTGGATGTGATTGCCCACTCCTGTTGAAGACAGCAAAATTGTGTGATTAGGGTTAAACACGTGAACATTACAATCAATTGACATTGAACTGTTTACCAAACGAGAATGGACCCTTGGTGCCTCGGGGTGCCGGGCTCAGGTGTTGCAGGAGCATTTATTGTATTGATGGATTCTGGACATCTGTGGGTGCAGGCCTCTGAGGTTGTGGCTTCACCATTCAATCACACAGCTTCCTCTGATTCCATAGGTTCAGGAATGCCCTCTAATGTAAATTTGGATACCCTGGCTAATGTCAAAAATGTAGCTAAGCCTTCCATGGATGTTTATATGACAAGTTTTGGACCCTGGTTCATGTCTCGCATAGTGCTCACTCTCACACACTGCAGCTAGTTACGCTAAAGACATTGGTAGCTAGCTAGATAGTAATTTGGTTAAAAACAATGTATTCGCATTCTGATCATCGCTGCTCTGCGTTATCAGGCCTTCAAATATCATTGTCGGTGATGTCAAATCCAGCATCCCCAGACTAGACATCACTGGTCTGTAGCCAAACACAGGATTGAATCTTTTATGACTAAGTAGCCAATATTTTTTTGAAGATCTTCTCATTCCTGGTGGAAGTTGCCTCTGGATGCTGGTGTCTGCCCAGATGCTCAAAAGTGCTTAGACATCTCCAACTGACCAATTTGTTGCTTCCATTATTCGTTTTTTTTGGCTTTAGTGTTATTAGTTTGTGTAGCTGTACTGTTCGTGGTCAGATTTCACCTTCTCTTTTAAAACATGGAGTCAGTGACTTGTACATGAGTATTTACAACACTGGGACATCTTTGCATGAGACCAATCATTGAGTACAGAAATGTGTAAACCCACACACCGGCCTACTTGGTTTGAGGTCAGTACCAGATACCAAACAAGGCTGTGTGTCCCGCGTGGTTACAGGAATCAAGCAGGCCATGGGCAAATGGAAATTAAATAGGAACCTTGATATTCACTGCACGGCCCTGCAGTAGAAAAGTGCCATTAGTGACTGTCATGGTACTCAACCCTACACCTTAGAGACGGCTGCCCCATGTACATAGTCATTGAACACGGGTCACTTTAGTAATGTTTACATACTGTTTCACAGTCAAGGCTCATTATACATAACTACTACTGTACACCATTATATACATATATATTTATATTTCGGGCTCCGACATTTCTCAATCTAATATTTCTGCATTTCTTAATTTCTTTCTTTTTATTTTGGGGATTTGCATGTATTGTTTTGTATTGTAAGGTATTACTGCATTGTTGGAGCTAGGAGCATAAGCATTTTGCTACACCCGCGATAACATCTGCTAAATATGTGTACGCGGCCAATAAAATTTGATAACATTTTTATTTGATTTTGCTAATACGAAGACCCCCCCTCTTGACAATGCCTGTGGGATGTAGGAATGTGTGGTTAGCCAAGTGGCTCTACAGTGCCTCTACAGAGTGGCTCTACAAGTGGCTCTACAGAGACACTGATTCCAAGACTCCCAGAAAACATGCTTTAGCTGATGCTGCAGCATTATGATGACGATACAGAAATGGACAGTAATTTAAAGGAGATATGGGCTACATACTGTAGGCCTACATCTTCTTGTTAAATAAATCTGTGTGTTAGTCTACCCAAGCGCCTGTTAGTCTGCCAACTTCCATGTACTACCCGGGGTTGGGTGCTACATATGCGGTGGATATGATGAATTTCCCCCATACAATATAAAGCACTCAAAGGCCCAGTGCACTCAAAAAACAGATTTTTCTGTGCTTTATATATATTTCCACACTATGAATTTGGAATAATACTGCGAAATTGTGAAAATTATGATAATGCCCTTTCAGTGTAAGAGCCGTTTGAAAATACAGTTTGAAAAAATTCAGCCTGTTTTGGTGTGATGGACTTTTCACCTGCCTGTTAACATCACTAGGTGTTAAATTAGTTAATAGGAATAACAATAAAGAGAGTTCCAAACCTCTCTGACAATAACAGCTAGTTTTCAGTTTTCCCTCCCACTCAGACCATTCCCAAACAATCCTAACAAAATTCTTACTAGAGAAATTGCTCTTTGCTAAATTTTAATTGAAAACAATCACAGTAAGGTAGTTAATTGTTATCCAGAAATGATTTGATATTGAGATAAAAATTGATGCATTGAACTTTTAAACGCCTGGGTCTTTAGGGGGGAATTCAGACCTGAGTTTATGCAATTTTCTCTCTATTCTGACCTTGAACTTACCCAGTGCCAGCAAGGTGCACTTTTTTGGTGAAGATCAAAGAAATGTAGGTGTGGCGGAGGTGTTTGTACAGACACTCTTATTCTTACCTTGACTTAATTCCCTCATAATTCCACCACTTTTAAGCGCGAGGAAATGATGAATAAGGTTGAGCAACCTGTCAGTTCCAAGCGGAAAAACATAAACAAAAAAACATCCCTGATAGAAATGATACCATTCTCCATGCACTGTAATTTGCAAATTAATAAGAGCTATTGATACGAGCTAGATAAATGACTAATCCATTTGGACAGTTGTGAACTGTGGGTATTGGACTTCAGTGGGGGGATAAAATGATTCCAACACATTGTACCAAACTTTTACATGCTGACCACACCGCTTGCATTATGTGCTCAAAATAAATGTACACATACTACATGTTATTCAATAATTTCATCCAAACTGCTCACGAGCGTCTGTGTAGCCAGGCCCTAAAATAAAACTTTGTTATATTTTTGATGCTTGATGCGCTACATGTCCCACCTCTCTCAAATCATCATTGGTAATTAGGAGCATATACCCACGTGGATTGTGAGGTGGACACTCCAGTCGGTGGTGATAATGCACCTTAAAGTTGGTTGCCAACCGTCATATAAAGTCAGAAGAAGAAGACTGAAGGAGGAGAGATTACTAGAAACTAAATAGGGCTACCCTTTTCTCTGTGGATGAATTGTCGGATTAGAGGACCTTGTGCATTTCAGTTAAAATAACATCCCAATGTTTGTGTCCCAGGACAAATTAGCTGACTAGACGTTCCCGGTCTAGTCAGCATGTTGAAATCAAGAACAACAACAGAAACATAGCATCACTTAATTCGACCAACTGAATCAAACAGGCCTGAGGCTGAGCCATGCTTCAGGCAGCCACTCACACAGACAGCACCCACACGGATAATACTACCAGCAACAACAACAACCGCAACCGCAACCACAACCTAACACCATCACTATCACACTATCTCCAAAAGTGACAACAGTGACACATCAAAGGATGTGAGTGTGATGCAGAAAGGACAGCGATGGTAAAATGCAGCACACTCCATGGTTGACAGGACACTTTTTGTAGCACACATAGGGCTGATAAAAAGACAGCAGTCACACACAGCATTATGTTAAAGAATAAGCACTTGGACATAATAAGGCAGTAGGTCCCAATCATAAGAATACAAAAAAACAACTTTTAGGCTAAGCGTTTCCCAATCGAAATGTACAACTATTACTTTAGCAACGGTCATCAAAATTGTTAAAATGTTTGGTTTTAAAAACAATTCTAATAAATGCAACATTTGAACAATTGTTTTTATCATTCAGATATTGGAATTATAGCACGTAAAACATTGAACTGGCACGGACAAATTCTGAATGGAGTTCAGGGATTTTAATAGGAATTCAGGTATTCAATTTATTGTCAAATGTCACTTTTCTATTTTTAGAATGCACTCATAATGTCATCAGAAGATAAAAATTGTGTTACAGCCTGAATTCTAAATTGATTAAATTGAAATGTTGTGTCACGTCTACACACAATATCCCGTAATGTAAAAGGGGACTTATGCTATTAGAATCTTTTACAAATTAATTAAAAATGAAAAGCTGAAATGTTTTGAGTCAATAAGTATTCAACCCCTTCGTAATGGCAAATCTAAATATATTCAGAAGTAAACATGTGCTTAACAAGTGACATAATAAGTTGCATGGACTTACTCTGTGTGTAATAATAGTTTTAACATGATTTATTAATGACTACCTCATCTCTGTACCCCACTCATACAATTATCTGTAAGGTCCCTCAGTCGAGCAGTGAATTTCAAAAACAGATTCAACCACAAAGACCAGTGATGTTTTCCAATGACGTACAAAGAAGGGCACCTATTCTTAATGGGTAAACATTTCAAAAGCAGACACTGAATGAGGATGTAAGTTATTAATTACACTTTGGATGGTGTATCAATACACATAATACACCCAACGATACAGGTGTCCTTCCTAACTCATTTGCAGGATAAGAAGAAAACCGCTCAGGGATTTCACCATGAGGCCAATGGTGACTTTAAAACAGTTACAGAGTTTAATGGCTGTGATAGAAGAAAACTGAAGATGAATCAACAACAATGTAATTACTGCACAATACTAAGTTAAAAGAAGGAATCCTGAACAGAATTTAAAAAAATAAAAACATGCATTCTTTTCGCAATAAGGCATTAAAACTGCAAAAGAATGTGACAAAGAAATTAACTTTATGTGCTGAACACAAAGTGTTATTTTTAGTGCAAATCCAACAACACATTACTGAATACCACTCTTCGTATTTTCAAGCATGGTGGTGGACGCATCATTTGATGTGTCTGCTTGTAATCGGCAAGGAGTAGGGAGTTTTTTTTTTAGATAAACAGAAACGGAATAGAGCTAAGCATAGCCAAAATTTGCGAGTTAAACCTGGTTCATTCTGCTTTCCAACAGCCTTGGGAGGACAGTAGTGGTGAAGTATGAGAAATAGGAATATTGTAAATGTAGTGGGGGTTTTTTAGTCGTTGGTGCCCATATTCCAACTAGACCTGCTCTCCTTCTCCCTGGGCACATTCTCTGTGAATGTTGCAACACATTACTATTGTCTGATTGAATATGTGAGTGAAACGTATAAACCCAGTGATATTTGTTTTTTTAGGACAGTTTTATGGAGCTCCTGGAGCTGAAGATGTATGGAAATGATGTAGGCCTATGGCGACTGCCTTGTGATATGGAAATTGTATAATTTCCATGCTCCACTTCTTGATACAAAGAACACGTGTTTAGTTTAGTCCCGAGGACTGTATTAGTTGACCTAATACAGCTACAGGAATAGTATTTCATGTATTTCACCCACGTTACAATTGGAATGCTAAAAACATTTCCTACCCTGTCTTTGGAGAGCTTGACTGAATCATTAAGCTGTTGGACATCATATTTGGGATGGATATTCAAACATTGTTGGCATATGGGTTGATTTGAACCTTTCCCCTGGATCACAATATCAAATACCAGTTTATTGTTCGATGGCCATTGTAACAGCCAGACAAGCTTTGTGCTTGTTGAGCTCGAGCAGCCACTTACAACATGGGTCAGGTAATTAGAATGTTTTATTTAAACAAATATCTTTACACTTTTACAAGTAAACAAAAAATACATTTACATTACACAGTAAATAACAATATAAATCATTGTGTACACATTTACAATATTGGAAATGAACTATGCAGCACCAAGTTATTTATAATACAGGTGTAGACAGAATTCAAATTCCCAGTTAAGTGCCACCTCCATTATAGTATTTACAATACAGTAATTTACTGCAATCAAAGTTAAGTTTCATTAAAAGAAACAAAACAACTCTGCCATTTTTGATGACATGTATCGAGCTTTCCTATACACATCCAATGACAACTTCTTTATTTTGCATTCTCCAGCATCAGGGGGAATTGGATTGGTCCATCGCATCCCTCTGGGCGCATCACTCTTCTCCGGAACCCATTTTTCCTTTCCGGTTGTGTTCTGTGCATGTCAGCGTCTCTGACATCTGTCAGATATGTGTCGGTTGTGAAAAGTGTGTATGTTCAAGACTGTGTGTCAGCATCTGAGGCAGTGTGAATGTCCCGGATGTGTGTCAGCGTCTCTGGCAGGTGTGCAGGTTCCGCACTGCTGTCATGCTGACTCCGGGGTCTTTCTCTCCTCTCTCTAGTCTGCATGAGAGGCCATCACCACAGTCGCAGCGCTGGAAGAGCTCCAGGCCATGGCCACCTTTCCTACGGTGATGCGTGCACACCTGGCCCTCCGTCAGCACCGGCTTACAGATACGAGACCAGAAGTGACGTGCACAGCACAGACCCTCAGAGCAGTCGGAGGACCTTAGGCAGTTGTCACCTTCCCGACCTAGAGAGAAGGAATATGAAGGATTCTGTTGGAAAGGCCACATAGCTGGAATTTTGATAATCAAATGTTTCCTTTCAATTCCTTTGGCTTAGTGTTTTTATGGTAACTTATTCATTGGGGACTGGTGGGAAGGACAAATCTATAGGATCTTTATGGGTGGTACTGAATAATGTGTGTGCATGTGTAATGCACACCTACCTTTTACAGAATGTTGACCTTGGCGCAGAGGCAGTCTCTTGCCATAGTGTTCCATGGTGTTGTTCTGCCTATTCTCAACACTGGTAGTGACTGCGGTTTCAGCATCTTGATCACTGGCCTGACAAACACCTGAGGAGAAAGGCACACGTTATCATACAGTCACTTCAGTTGAACACAAGTCAAGTTTTTAAGATGATTACAATATCTCACGATTCCCCATCTTTCTCACCATACGTTTTTATTTTATTTATAGGACCAATACCTATCTTACTACCACATTAAACGCAAATACATCAAAGTTCTCGCATGAATTAAAAGTGTGATGATCTGAAAATGGTTGGAAAAACAAACATGTTGCGTTTGCATATGTTGAGCTCACCATTGATGCAGCGCTTCCCGACGCAGCACATAGAATCTCTTGCGCACCGCTTCCGGGTCTTTCGGCATGGGAGACACGCGCCTCGGATATCGTTGCAGAATTCATCGGCCCCACACTCAGCATTGTATGTGCAAGTAGGCTAACATAAAAACATAATACAATATTAACTTGAATTGGAACACAATTGCAAAACGCATTTCAGTAAAAGCGTAGGTAAGGTAAAGTGCCCAATAAGCGCTCAGGCATAGGTTAGTGTTGGTATTACGCACAGCTGCAAGAGCGTTCTAGTGCAGTTGCTTACCTGCAAAGTGTCCACGACTGCCTTCTGTCCGTCATTACCTGAAGAAGAAGGACGTGGGCTCGGGCTGACCGTGTCAGTGACACCGGGCAAGTTCTTGATGGCATTAGAGTTCAGTAAAACAGCCCCAGCATAAGCATCCCCAAGGTATCCAAACAGCGTGAGATACATGGCCATAAAACGACAAACTGGCAGATTAGGCATACTTCTTGAAGTAAATGATCGGTTTTATTAATTAAAAAAATGAATAAAAAAAATCGTCAAATGTAGGGTATTTTCAAAAGTCCGCAAAGTCTTGAATCCTACCACAGTCTCAAGAGTATGTTAGTGGGGTATTTTGAGGTATCCTGACGCACGGCTCTGCGATGTTCTCTTTATACATGAAGATCTATTTGCATTCCCGCCCCTCCAAGCGCACAACAAAGGTGTCGGGTGGAATTCCAAATGCGCTTATTAAACTCCCGAGCTCTACTGTACGGAAATGGGCAACACGTGATGGACGAAATCGTTTCCAGCGTTCGTTTCAGAATGTTTCAGTGATCAACAAGTCTCTCTTGTGATTTCATCCATCACGTGCATACACGGAGACCTCCTTTAAACTGTATAGGATTCCATTAGAATAGCCTACAGCTCAACAACAAAAACATCCTGGTTTTATTATGGCACTGCAAAGATAACTGATTTTGGTTCTGGGAATGTTCTCTGGAGGTGTGGGAACGTTCCCTGAACATTGCACCAATGTTCCCTAAAGGAACAAGCTTTTCTTACATCGACCAAGCGATGTAGGTCAAAATAACGTGGGTTATGTGGATTTCAGCGAGGCTAAAATGTGGTCAAAGTTACAAAAAATGGGTACTAAAGATTCAGACAGCCATAGGGTTGCAAAAACGTTTAATAAATTCCTAGATTTCCCAGAAATACTGGTAATCCAAATGGGATTTCAGGAAAACAAGGGATTTTAATGAAAGTTCAAGAATTTTGAAACCCTGGAAAGATATATACATACACTGAGTGTACAAAACATTGTGAACAACCTGCTCTTTCAATGACAGACTGACCAGAGGAATCCAGGTGAAAGCTATGATCCCTTGTTTATGTCACTTTTAAATCCACTTCAATCAGTGTAGCTAAAGGGGAGGATATGGGTTAAATAAGGTTTTTGAAGCCTTGAGACAATTGAGACATGGATTGTGTATGTGTGGCATTCATAGGGTGAATGGGGAAGACAAAAAATATAAGTGCCTTTGAACAGGGTATGTAAGTGCCAGGCACACCAGTTTGTTTCAAGAACTGTAACTCTGCCGTTTTTTTTACATCAAAAGTTGCCCATGTGTATCAAGAATAGTCCACCACCCAAAGGTTCTGGGAACATTTTCAAAGATTAAGATACATACCATCTCTTACCATCTTAACCTCTTGCAGAGGTCCTCCAACTCCTCCTTGGTCCTACAAGGTATATGCAGGACTTCATCTGGCAGGTCTTGCTCTTCAGCAGCTAGCAGCTGTCACTGAAGTGCAAAAGTTCCATCTGGTTCTCAATAACACGGTTGTTTGGAATCCTGCAATAGTTTTAAGTCGAGTACAAAGGGTATAGTAGTAGTCAATAGTCAAACTCATTGAAATGTTTTTCATGCTTAGTGAATAATAATTTCCCCATAAAATCCTCATGCCCTTTTCAAAATACACACAAAAAAGCTGGCTGTAATCTGTGATTATCCAAGTTAAATAGTGTCTATGATACTTTTATGCATTAGGTCTTAAAACCTCTTAAGGTTTAAATTTTCACCTAAAATGACATACCCAAATCTAACTGCCTGTAGCTCAGGACCTGAAGCAAGGATATGCATATTCTTGATACCATTTGAAAGGAAGAACTTTCAAGTTTGTGGAAATGTGAAATTAATGTAGGATAATATAACACATCAGATCTGGTAAATGATAATACAAAGAAAAAAACAGATTTTTTGTATTTGTTTTGTACCATCAGCTTTGAAATGCAAGAGAAAGGCCATAATGTATTATTTCAGCCCAGGCACAACAGAGATTTGGCCACCTGATGGCAATAGTGTATGTGCTAAGTTTTAGACTGATCCAATGAACCATTGCATATCTGTTCAAAATGTTGTATGAAGACTGCCCAAATGTGCCTAATTGGTTTATTAATACATTTTCAAGTTCATAATTGTGCACTCTCCTCAAACAATAGCATGGTATTCTTTCACTGTAATAGCTACTGTAAATTGGACAGCGCAGTTCGATTAACAAGAATTTAAGTTTTCTGCCCATATCAGAAATGTCTATGTCCTGGGATTTTTTTGTGTGTTACTTACAACCTTATGCTAATCACATTAGCCTACATTAGCTCAACCGTCCCGCGGAGGGACACCGATCCCATAGAGGTTTTAACCTAAAAACATGTGGCAACTCTTGTAAAAATCTAAATAAACACTGTATAGACCAAAGCATGGTTAAACAATTTTGATATGATGGATGGACAGCCCTTGTATCCATAGCTCTGTCTAGGAATTTGAGAGTGGTTATATTTCTCCATCCCTCAGCTTTTTATCAAAATGGAGGCGGGATGTCCACTTTGTTATTGTTTCTATTAAGGATTATAGATTTAATCTAACAAGAAACATTATAATTTGACTTAATATGTATGCTTCAGTGTTTATTTACTGTCACAGAGGACATGTCCTCCTCTTCTGGGTGGAGAGACTTTGGGACTGTGTTGTGGTACGGTTAGGTGGAGAGATGTCTTTGAGCCAAAATTAATCACATGTTAACAATAACATATGTCTAATGTATGTCACACTTTATTTGCAAGTTCTCCTTTCAAAAGTATGGCCCAATCACAAATCAACCCCATTTGCTAATAATTGCAATTGCCCTTTTGATAGGCTAGGTGGAAGTTTCAACATATTGTTTAGACCCATCAAATAATCTCAGATATCCACAAGTGCACAGAGTATGGGGGTCCATTTGTGATTGGGCCTATGACAACAAAAATAAAGTCCATTGTTTCAATGTGAATGCTTCAGTGCTATCAAGTCATTAGCCATTTACCTTAGAGGTTGAGTAGGTGTTCACATGTTCAATTGTGTCTCACAATTTCTCCATCTGTAAAAAAAACAAAAAATGGTCGCTAGGAGATTGGATAAATGGACTAGTAGATGTAGGAGCAATCCATTTTTGTGAACGGGTGGTGTACCTAAGTAAAGTAAACCTACTCACCTTTAACTAGCAGACTTCTGGACAAAATGGATCTCCAAATGTCACAAAGAATCAGAAACGGATTAATCAGTAAATGTTTTGTTTTCTCATCCACTTATCAAATCTGTGGTGGACTTCTGCTAAACTGCTTCAAATACAAGGTTGAGAATTACAGTGACTAGAAGATAACTCACATGGTGCAGGTGGGGAAACTGTCCAAGCAAGCTAAAAGTAAAACAGAAAGTGATCAATTTCTATATAAATTAAACATTTTTTTTTTCAATTTTGACCAATAAAATTTATTACGACTGGAAAAAATGTGGTATCCCAAAGATTTTTATTATGTAAAACTCTCTTTACCATTTAATTGCAATCACTTCCTTATTTACATGACAGGTCATGTGACTTTTTTACCATTATCAGGTACTAGCCAAGTAGACTATTCATTCAACAAATCAAATCTATTGCCATCCATTTCAAAATACTCAACAATTATAACCCAATTCATAACTATAACCCAATTTATGACATAGCAAGAGGGTTATCAGACCTCATTTGTCACTCTCCATGGAAAAATGTTTTCAAAATAGTTTTTTATGGTCAGACCCAGCTAGCAGCCAATGCAGCTGGGGAACTTGTTAGCTAAGCCAGCTGACTTACGCATAAAAATATATATTCTGCATACACAACACATTCAAAAATAACTATGCTAAGTCCTAACATGCTCATATAAATATGTGTTGTAGTGTTGTAGTTCTACTTTCTCTGACTAATCACCTGTAAAAATAGTAATATCAGCAGTACTTGAAACAAGCTAAACTGCCTGTCAGCCATTTCCCCAACTGTCAACAGCAATGGTGACCAAGGTGTCACATGACTGTTTGTCTTATAAAGGAGAGTTCAAAACATGTGTTTTGGGGGGAGGGGGATGATGTGCACTCACCTCCGCACACACTTTATCTCCTCTATCAGCAGTTTGATCCAATGGCCATTAGATATGCAACGTTCCTACTGTATAACTTTTTTCCAACAGGGAAACATTATGTAAAAATTTGAATTCACCCCCCAAAAATCTATCAGAACAATGTGTTCCCTAAAGGTTCTCCTTCATTTCTTAAAAATAACTTTCCCACAATGTTCCCAGAATGTTCTGTGAAAGAGCTAAAGGAGAACTTTTAGGGAATGTTACAGGAACGATCTGTGCTAGCTGGGAAGTGTGATAGATTACGGGATATGCAAACCATTAAGATGTGTGAAAAATGCACAGAATTCATGGTCTTTGGAGAGGTGTTTCAGGGCTGACTGGCACATTGAGATATGAGACCACTCTAATCATTCATGCTTGCACTCAGGTTGCGCTTGGGAACTGTGGTATATTGTGTCGGAGGCCACGTGACTACTTAGGAGATGCGCAAACCACGCACAGCAGTGGGAGAGCGAGAAATCCCATCTGAATTCACTATACTCTGGCAGTGGCAGTTCTAGCTTGTATGGCTCCCTGGGCCAACCCCCACTTCAGCCGGCCCCCTTCAGCCCTCCCCCGCAAAATAAACTAAACACCATTCAGCACAACTGTAATTTTTATTCAGACATTTGGAACAACATAAATAAAAAAATAAAAACATTTAAAACTGTATAAATATAAACATTTATACAAAAATAAGACAAATATAAAAATGAAGTAACAAAGACAAATGGAAGCAAATGTGTGTTGATTTGGCACTTGAGCATCATTACATTACCCATCCCCCAACACTGTCAACCAAGAGTCAAGACTAAACCAATTCACCTTGGTGGTGAGCAAGCTGGTTTTATATTATTCATAACGATTTCGCACAAACCAAAAAAAATGCAAGAATATGTCTGTAAAAATATATTTTCACAGTATTATGAATGAATTGTTGTTTATTTGGTAACATTTCGTAGTGACTGATTTGACTAATTGCATTAGTACTGTACAAAGTTAGAGGTGCACTATTTGATAGATTCCCCTGCTACCCCTACTTCAGGCTTCCAGTGGGGAGACCTGAAGTCAACCTACCCCCGCCCCCCTCCCCATCTTGTACTTCTGAGTGGGAGATCTGCCTAGCTCACAAAGTAGAATCAGGGCGCCCACTTCGACAAGGTTAATTGACCTACAGTCCCACACGGCGACATGATATCATGTGACGTGCAAATGAGCGATAGAAAACCGATTGCGAAAATGTCATCATTCCGATTGTTTTTTGTGCGGGCACCCCGTGCCACCCCTGGCAAGATGACGTCCTGTGCGGCTGCCCATGTCGCCACTGGGCTCCAGTTAACTTGAATAAAGAAGGTTTTATGTCTTAAAGAATAGTTGTTTTCTTTAGTATTTCTTAGACAAGAAGATACAACATGGTACCAGGAGTGACAGAACTCCCCTTTTACTTGCCCATCATTGAATTTTGTTAAAGAATGCAAAACGGCACCAAGAGGCTACACATCAACTAACTAAAATAGCTAACTAGCCACTGGGTTAACGAAACTGAGGTCAAAAATAACCATACGGAGCTAACGGAGTGTGCAGTGCATGTAGCTAGTCGTTTTGCAGTGCTTGTTGGCTACGACATGGTGCAACTAAAGCCTCCAACATAATTGAAACTTAAAGGCAACGTTGAAGAGCAATGGAAGTGGTTCAAACCGTGTTTCACCCTCTATTTGACAGCGAAGATAGGAGTGAGTGAAAAAGACGACGCACAGAGGATTACACTGTTTTTCATTAGCTGGCTCGGACGCCATTGATGTCTACAACAGCTTTCAGCTAACGGATGAGGAGCAAGCAGATTATGAACTAGTATTAGCAATAGTTCAGTGTTTTTGTACTATCAAATCAAATCAAATCAAATTTTATTTGTCACATATACATGGTTAGCAGATGTTAATGCGAGTGTAGCGAAATGCTTGTGCTTCTAGTTCTGACAATGCAGTAATAACCAACAAGTAATCTAACTAACAATTCCTAAAATACTGTCTTATACACAGTGTAAGGGGATAAAGAATATGTACATAAGGATATATGAATGAGTGATGGTACAGAGCAGCATAGGCAAGATACAGTAGATGGTATCGAGTACAGTATATACATATGAGATGAGTATGTAAACAAAGTGGCATAGTTAAAGTGGCTAGTGATACATGTATTACATAAGGATGCAGTCGATGATATAGAGTACAGTATATACGTATGCATATGAGATGAATAATGTAGGGTAAGTAACATTATATAAGGTAGCATTGTTTAAAGTGGCTAGTGATGTATGTAAACAAGGTTTTGCCTGTATGTATGTATGCATAATATAGGCAATTCAATTAAGAACAAATTCTTATTTTCACTGATGGCTTAGGAACAGTGGGTTAACTGCCTTGTTCACAGGCAGAATAACACATTTTTATCTTGTTAGCTCGGGGATTTGATCTCGCAACCTTTCGGTTTCAAGTCTAAATCTCTAACCATACGGCTACCTGCCGCCCCATATATGATCTGATATGCCATGGTTTTCAGCCAATCCGCACTCTTGGCTCAAACTACCCAGTTTATAATGCCAAACAAATATTGCCTACCTGAACATGAATTGGCGCTATTACATATAGTTCAGTTTGGTGCTTTACCTGTAGGTGTAAAATACTGTGGGTTAACAAGAACCCTTTTTGAACAGTTTATAAAAGATCACAGAGAGGTGATCATGACACACTGTTTGGCCTGTCCAACTGGGTACAGATGTCAATTGAACATCTTCCAGGTTGGTTCAATATAATTTCATTGAAATCACGTGGACATTATGTTGATTCAACAAGTTTGCCCGGTGGGATGTCTCATAAGTCAATTCCTTCTCTTGAAATAAAGGCCACACTCAGAATAAAATGTAGGCCTACAGAGCATGTCAATTGGTCTCATTGTTACTGCCATTTGAAATACTTACTAACCAGATGAAACATATCTTAAAAGTGGTAGGTCCTCCTGTCATAGGCTTATACAGGTCACTTTCAATTGAATCTAATCTACAATTGGCTTAACAGCTAGATGCTCCCTCTTGTGGCTGTGGGTGTGTCCTTCTTTGTATTATAGACTTGGTAGTCTTGTTTTGAATAGCAAATCATCATTAAACTTTAGTTTGGCGACAGGAAGGAAAGACACTTAGAAAAACACTATGGAAATGTATGTTGTTTTTACTCTTAAAGAGTGGTCATGAGGCTGAATTTGCAGTAGAAACACAACAACCACAAGGAAAATGTATCAGGCTAGTCAAATTGTAACTGTTGGGGACACACACATCTGTGGAAATTAAAGCAGTAAGTGTTGGAAAAAGATGAATGACAAAGTGATGTACAAGACACTGTGTTATCTATGGGTCCCAGCATCATGACAACAATAGTGTTTAAAATAACTAATGAAGGCCTACCCACTGGGCAGACACTAGTTGAATCATTTGTTGAAATTATGTGGAAACAACGTGGAATATTGATTGAATTGATGTCTGTTCCCAGTGTGTAGGCTATGTGCTCTTATCAGTGGCGTATGATATGGATTATGTGTGGGGACTATGTGCCCCCCCGCCCCCCACAAGTTTGGACACACCTACTCATTCCAGGTTTTTTTATTTTTTATCTTTTACTGTTTTCTACATTGTAGAATAATAGTGAAGTCATCAAAACTATGAAATAACACATACGGAATCATGTAGTAACCAAAAAAGTGTTAAATCAAACTATATTTTATTTTTGACATTCTTCAAAGTAGCCTCCCTTTGCCTTGACGACAGCTTTACACACTCTTGGCATTCTCTCAACAAGCTTCATGAGGTAGTCACTTGTATGCATTTCAATTAACAGGTGTGCCTTTTATTTCCTTATTTTTTTCATGTTTTCTCCTTCTTAATGCATTTGAGCCAATCGGTTGTGTTGTGACAATGTAGGGGTGGTATACAGAAGATAGCCCTATTTGGAAAAATACCAAGTCCATATGTGACCCGTTTCAGGAAACAAGTCACAACTTCACAGGAGAGCCATTTGAACGTAAAACATTTTTTGGGGCAAAATGCGTTTTTTTGGCAAATGCATTCTCGAACATGTTCATGTGCCTTAATAAAATATGCCATCTTAATATGCCATCTGTAAATACGAATAAAGTTGTTACATTACAATTTTAGTTGGTTTAGCAAAAGAAAGGGACAGGAACCTTACCGCTAGCCATGATTGGCTGAGATAATGAGTTGTTTGGACATGCCGAGAGATGAGTTTCAGATTGGTCTGCGGTGTAGCATCTTGTGTCTAGAAAATGAGCTGCTCATTATGTGTAGATAATCCTTTCCACTGCAGTTTTTTGAAAGATAAAACGTTAGCAATGGAGAACTGCAAATATGTTGCTACTGCTCTTAATAACATTCCTGCTCTGAAATTATCATGCGCTATCGACAAAGCCGGTCAGTGGGAAAAAGTTGTGGTGGGCTACTTTCTGGAGGACTCTCTTTGACTCTGAAAATGAATCAGAGAGTGAGGAAATCCCTGATTTAGGTAAAAACATTTTCATTGAAGAAGACATCGTAGAGTCTTCTGAAGACAGTGATGGGGAAGAAATGTCGATTAACAGTGGGAAGAAGTTGACAGTTTTGAAATCAGTGGAATATCTGTGCAAACTAAACAGAAATGGCACAGGACGTTTTATTTAATGAAATGGGTTGCAGTCTGCCATGAAGCTTTCATCCATATGTATACGGGTGAGTCTCGCTACAATTTCACATATTATACATTTCTAATTTTGTCAGAAAGTTATTTTCATTACAAGTTAACTTGTTATGGCTGGGGGCAGTATTGAGTAGCTTGGATGAATAAGGTGCCCAGAGTAAATTGCCTGCTACTCAGGCCCAGTTGCTAATATATGCATATGATTAGATTTGATGATTAGATTTGGATAGAAAACACTCTGAAGTTTCTAAAAATATTTGAATGATGTCTGTGAATATAACAGAACTCATATGGCAGGCAAAAACCTGAGAAAAAAAATCCAACCAGGAAGTGTGACATCTGAGGTGTGTAGTTTTTCAACTCTTTGCCTATCAAATATACAGTGTATATGGGGTAAAATTGCACTTACTAAGGCTTCCACTCGATGTCAACAGTCTTTAGAACCTTGTTTGATGCTTCTACTGTGAGGAGAGGGGAATGAGAGGGGTTTGAGTCAGAGGTCTGCCAGAGAGGCATGAGCTGACCACGCGCGTTCATGTGAAAGTTAGCTTGAGTTCCATTGCATTTCTGAAGACAAAGGAATTCTCAGATTGGAACATTATTGATCCTAAAGATTGATTCTATACCTCGTTTGACATGTTTCTATGAACTGTAATATAACTTTGACTTTTCGTCTGAACTAACCAATCGCGCATTGAGCATTTGGATTACTGGGCTAAAAGTGCGAACAAAAAGGAGGACATAAAGAGGACATTTTGGACATAAATAAGGGACTTTACCGAACAAATCAAACATTTATTGTGGAACTGGGATTCCTGGGAGTGCATTTTGATGAAGATCATCAAAGGTAAGTGAATATTTATAATGTTATTTCTGACTTCTGTTTACTCCACAACATGTGGATATCTGTATGGCTTGATTTGTTGTCTGAGCGCTGTACTCAGATTATTGCATGGTGTGCTTTTTCGGTAAAGCTTTTTTGAAATCTGACACAGCGGTCAGATTAAGGAGAAGTGTATCTATAATTCCATGCATTATAGTTGTATCTTTTGTAAATATTTATTATGAGAATTTCTGTAAATTGATGTGGCTCTCTGAAAAATCACTGGATGTTTTGGAACTACTAAATATAACGCGCCAATGAAAACTCAGATTTTTGTATATGAACTTTATCGAACAAAACATACATGTATGGTGTAACATGAAGTCCTATGAGTGGCATCTGATGAAGATCATCAAAGGTTAGTGATTAATTTTATCTCTATTTCTGCTTTTTGTGACTCCTCTCTATGACTGGAAAAACGGCTGTGTTTTTCTGTGACTAGATGCAGACCTAACATAATCGTTTGTTGTGCTTTCGTCGTAAATCCTTTTTGAAATCGGACACTGTGGTGGGATTAACAACAAGTTTATTTTTAAAATGGTCAAAATACTTCTATATTTGAGGAATTTTAATTATGAGATTTCTGTTGTTTAGAATTTGGTGCCCTGCACTTTCACTGGCTGTAGTCATATTGATCCCATTAGCGGGATTCAAGTCATAAAGCTTGCTGTTAGCTAGCTAGCTGAAATTTGATGGCTGGCTTGCTAGCTATGACAATCAGTTTGTATTGTTAGTAACGTTACTCTATGGATTGGGATTATAGTTCACTGTTTAGCTAGCTAGTTAACATTAACATTACATGTTTAAACAAAAGATCCCAAGTTAAAGCTTGTTATAAGCTAGCAAATGTTAGCTGGCTGGCTGGTTAGCTAAAATTACATGTATGTAACTGTGTGTAACGTTAATGATGTTTTCGCAGAATGCTATTGCTAGTTATAGCCTCATGTTAGGTAGCTAGCTAGCTAACCTATTTGGTTAATTTTAGCTAGCTATGACAATCGGTTTATATTGCTAGTACTCTAGGATAGGGATTATGGTTCATTGTTTAGCTGGCTAGCTAGCTAGCTCCATGTCTAAACAAAAGACCCCAAGTTAAAGCTTGCTGTTAGCTAGCTAGCTAACTATAGATGGCTGGGTACGTGTATGAACTGTGTGTAGTGATGTTATCTCAGAATGTCATTTTGTGTCTATTGTATAATAACGCTAAAATAGTTGTACCTGAAATGTGTCTTTCAGCATCAGTAGAACATGCCTGACTCTCCTCCACCAGTTATACAAGGAGAATGGTCTAATGCCTCCCATCAAAAAGAGAGCTGGCTCAAGCAAGCACAGGTTACACCTGGAGCATGAGGATTTGCAGCGAGTGGTGAACTTCATCAAAAACTATGCAGAGGACAATGCAATAGTCTTATCAGGACGCCACCCAGGACACAAACACTTGGTGGACGGTTCTGCCATCCTATGTGACAAAAGCAGCAGTGTGGCGTCTCTACACAAAATCGATGACAACACTTGGTACGTAAAGCATAAACAAGTTTTTATTATTTAATTGACCTCCAACATGATTGGCACTACTTATATTGATCTCAGATTATGTCTGTGTTTTCCATATGTACGTGGCGTCGTGCTGTCTTCCTTAAGGAATCTGTGGAGAAAATTGCTGCCCCACATCTCAAGCACTAAGCCCAGGACAGACCTGTGCTGGCAGTGCCAGAAGAACAACTATTATGCCTTCAGATCTTCCAATCTGCCAGACAATGTTAAATCAGCCAAGCTGAAGAAGCAAGAACAATATCTCCTGCTTGTTCAGAGTGAGCGGTCTGTCTTCAAGAAGATGGTTGCTGAATGCAAGACCACCTGTCAAGATCTGTAGTTGTCTCTGGGGGCCCCTACTGAACTAGCAAGCAAAGACATCAGGATGCATTACCACATTTATTTTGCTCAACAAGTAAGCAACATTTCCTCCTGTATACTGATTGAGGACATAGATGGATAGATATATATAAAACATTTGAGTGTACTGTATATCTATGTATATGGGAGGCAGGCAAATACCTTTCACTGAGTTGTGTAAAGACAGACTGACAGGGGTGAGACAATTAATTGTAATTTATCTTAATGCTATTTTGTTGTTTGCAGGTGCACTATCCTGCTGACCCTATGCAGCCAGGTCCCATCTAATATTTAACTCCTCGGAAGTGTGGCTTGCTTTTTGTCTGCTGTGAAGGAATACCAAAACAAGTCAACTACTTTGTTGATGAAGGCATGTCATCCAGCAAAGGCAGTAGCACAGTCATCAGCTACATGCACCATTTCTTCACCAAATACGGAGTTGGGGAAACACGTGTGGACCTGAATAATAACTGCAGTAGCCAAAGCAAGAACAAGTTTGTGCTCTGGTATTGTGCCTGGCGTTCCATGAACAAGCTCCACCACAGTCTGGACCTTCACTGTGGTGGACAGCACTGTGACAGCGATCAACATCCCACAGCTGATTGGACTGGATGATGGTACAGTGCTGGTGGAAAGCTATGGCTGGCAACAACACCTGACTCTGTACTTCAGGCAGCTGCCACAGATTAAGCAGTACCAGCACTTCAGGTGAATATCATTTTCATTGCATTGTATGAGGTTTTTCTTCTTATCTAAACTTGGGAGGTGAATTGATGTTGTGCAAGGTTGTAATGTCTTTTACATTTTTTGTTGTTTCCTGTTTTCCAGCTTAAATGCTCTGGAGCCTGGTGTTGTCGCCAAGGAGAGTTCAGACTCAGCTGGGGCCAGTTTTCAGCTACTGCGCAATGCTGACATCCTTCCTCCCATAGATGGTCTGCCTGTACAAGCACCACCTGGACTGGACACGGCTAGACAAACGTATCTTTTTGTGAAGATCGGGAGTTTTGCGACGAAGAGGCTATGGACATGACAAGCTCTGCACCAAAGTAAAGGGCAGGACAGAAACAGGCTCTCCAAATATAGATTCCCTTGTTCTTGCGTAGTTCGGACGGACCAGTCATCAGCACTATCTGCAGTGCATCTATTCAAATGACTCTCTCCTAATACGTTGCTGCTACTTCTTTTTAATCCTGCTGCTCAGCCACTTTACCCATGATGGTATGCATATAACTACCCCCTATATCACTGATATTGCTATTGCTATTTTTCTTATACATACTGTATATTTTATATATATAGACACTATTTCTGCTACTGCTACTATTTAAGTAATCATTTGGCTGTACCTTCTGTAGAGACCCATCCACTTAGCAAGATGTGTGACTGGGGGTTATAACATTTCTTTCACACAACCCATCAATTTAGACAAGTGTGTCTGGGTAAGCGTCATCTAATATTTAGAAAATATTTTTATCTGGACACTTTCTGTTTACCTGGAATTTATCCTTATGGATGCTACTACTTTTACCACTTTTAGTCTTAATCTTTACTACACTACTCACTGTTTAGCATGACCTTACATGTGAATCCTTAAAGAAATGGGTGGGGCTGGCTTAAGAGGGTGTGAACAATGGTGAACGGGTGTAGACAAAGGAGAGCTCTCCAGTAGGTACCACCACATTCACAGGCCATTTTCTCAAAAGTGAGTTTACAAGTTTATTAACTTTCAAAGAAAAATTACTTTCCCATTGTTCCTGAAAGATGCAGTCTATGATATACCATTTTGTAGCATTGAGTCTCTACTTTTATCCAATGTTAAAAACACAATTTCAAATTTTGCTTCATGAGACCAATTTCAGCTGGTCGGTCACATATTATGGCAAGAATAGCTCAAATAAGCAAAGAAAAATGACAGTCCATCATAACTTTAAGACATGAAGGTCAGTCAATCCGGAAAATGTCAAGAACTTAGAATGTTTCTCCAAGTTCAGTCTGGCTCATAGAACCATAGTTACCTCTGCTGCAGAGGATGAGTTCATTAGAGTTAACTGCATCTCAGATTGCAGCCCAAATAAATGCTTCACAAAGTTCAAGTAACCGACACATCGCAAAATCAACTGTTCAGAGGAGACTCAGGCCTTGAATCATGCCTTCAAGGTCTAATTACTGCAAAGAAACCACTACTAAAGGACACCAATAAGAACAAGAGACTTGCTTGGTCCAAGAAACACGAGCGATGAACATTAGACCGGTGGAAATCTGTCATTTGGTCTGATCAATCCAAATTTGCGATTTTTGGTTCCAACCAATCCCTGCATGTTTGGTTCCCACCGCGAAGAATGGAGGAGGAGGTGTGATTGCGTGGGGGTGATTTATTTAGAATTCAAGGCACACTTAACCAGCATGGCTACCACAGCATTCTGCAGCGATACACCATCCCATATGGGTTGCGCTTAGTGGGACTATCATTTGTTTTTCAACCAGACAATGACCCAAAACACACCTCCAGACTGTGTTAGGGCCATTTGACCGAGAAGGAGAGTGATGGAGTGTTGCATCAGATGGCCTCTACAATCACCCAACTTCAAACCAATTGATATGGTTTGGGATGAGTTGTACCGCAGAGTGAAGAAAAAGCAGCCAACAAGTGCTCAGCATACAGTATGTGGGAACTCCTTCAAGACTGTTGGAAAAGCCTTCCAGGTGAAGCTGGTTGAGAGAATGCCAAGAGTGTGCAAAGCTGTCATCAAGTCAAAGTGTGGCTACTTTGAAGAATATCAAAAATGAAATATATTTATATTCTCAATACTGAGTTCCTTAAAAAAGACATGATGAATATAAATATTATATTCATATGTGAATATATATATTTTATATAATATATTTTTAAGGAACTCAGTCCGGCTTTAAACTTACTAGAATGCAAAAGGTGCAATTTCGAAATTGGGTAGTGTATCATCAGTTCCTCTTGTCTTGTTCGTCATTGCATACCTGGGATGTTCCCCTATCCTGGAAGGGGGGACCACAGTGAAAATGTTAGAGAACCCCTTGTCTACATTGTTTTGTTTATTTAAGTGTCAAATATTTGTAAATTATCAAAATCAGCCATCTAGGAGGAGATGGTGTAACAACCGATTTGAGTCGCTTACTGTTCATGCAGTTTTGAAACGATGAGATGATGTTAATTGGGATTCCATTGATTGAAGACACTTGCATTGTTATACTGATGATTCATGAGTCCTGGTGTTGGACAGTGAGGGACAACTGCATGTGTAGAGATAATGATGAATGAATGATTGGCATTAATCATTAAACATAACCATGTTGGTTGTACAGTACACCAACTGTTCTTAAGTGCTAGGTGTCCCACGGACAACTTCCGGTGAAACTGGAAGGTGCGCAATTCAAATAAATAATCATACAAATTATGGATATGAAACATTTAGGTACATACAAGGGTTTTACATCGGTTGAAAGCTTAAATTCTTGTTAATCTATCTGCACTG
Organism: Oncorhynchus masou masou; assembly: GCF_036934945.1. Lineage (NCBI taxonomy): Eukaryota > Metazoa > Chordata > Actinopteri > Salmoniformes > Salmonidae > Oncorhynchus > Oncorhynchus masou. Next base: position 53,161,357 of record NC_088235.1, on the reverse strand, counting down.
TCTGATTTACAGTAGTTATTACAGCGAAAGCATGCCATGCGATAGTTTGAGGACGGCGCCCCACATCAAAATATTTTTCCACCGGCACAGGTTTCATAAATTCACAAATAGCGATTAAATATTCACTTACTTTTTGAAAATCTTCCTCTGATTTTTCATCCAAAGGGTCCCAGCTATAACATTTAAGGTTGCTTTGTTAGATAAAATCATTATTTATATCCCAAAAAGTCAGTTTAGTTTGCGCCTTCGATTTGAGTAATCCACCCGTTCAACATGCAGAGAAAGGAATCCGAAAATCTACCCCTAAACTTTGTTTCAACAAGTCAAAATACGTTTCTATTTAATCCTCAGATACCCTAAAATGTAATCAAACTATGATATTTCTTACCGAAAGAAGTATGTTCAATAGGAAACTGATTTTAGCAGGTGTGTCCTATCTTCATGGTGCGCGCAAACACAAATTTCCATGACTGTGTCCCTGTACTAAAACTGATACTTCGTATTCGTTTTGGAAGTTGGTTTTTCTTTGGATTTTCTCCTACCATATCTATTGTGTTATATTCTCTTACATTATTTTAACATTTCTACAAACTTCAAAGTGTTTCCTGTCCAATGTTATCAATTATATGCATATCCTGGTTCCAGGGCCTGAACAACAGGCAGTTTACTTTGAGCAGGTCATTCAGGCAGAAATTGAGAAAAAAGGGGCCTAGCCCTAAGAAGTTTTTAAAACAGATGATCAAAACAACACAATTCTCCTAAAGAAATAAAGCAAGTGCATTACAATGTAATCCAGCACTTAAATATCAATACACAGAAACAATATAGTGTTCATAATATTGTATCCATTCATATTTAATACAGCACCTATATTTACAGTACAGTAGAAACGACAGCACTGAAGGCATTAAAACCCCATTAAAAGTGGTAAATTAAACTATTGTGGAGTGAAAATATGACTTACCCAATTGAAGGGATTGTATTTATATTGATTGGTTAGCAGCTACATGATGACAGAGCAACTCAGAGGATGAGGATGTCAGACATTTGCAATACATAAGGTTGATGTGTAGCTAAGCATAAAACAAATGTAGTGGACGTTTAAATGATTTCTATTGACTATTCGTCCTATGCCGGTGAAATAAAAGTTGATCTGAGTATCTTAGTTATTGTTGTTGGTCAAATTAGTTCATAACTGCGTAATTACAAATTGCTTTCAAGAAATTAGGAATTAATATGTGGAAGGTAACACTTTTTTTATCGGAAACACAGAACAGAAATTGTGTTTTGTAAGGTAAGTACAGTAGCTGTTATATACATTGTACATGAATGAGTAAAGTAGATGGGTGTAGCAGCTGTGTATGTGTGAGATTGTAACTTCATATAATATGTACATATACACTGGCTTGCAAAAGTATTCACTCCCCTAGGCATTTCTCCTATTTTGTTGCCTTACAACCTGGAAATAAAATAGACTTTTGGGGGGTTTGTATCATTTGAGTTACACAAATTTACACAAACATCCCCACAGCATGATGCTGCCACCACCATGCTTCACTGTGGAGATGGTGTTCTCGGGGTGATGAGAGGTGTTGGGTTTGCGCCAGACATAATGTTTTACTTGATGGCCAAAAAGCTCAATTTTGTTTCATCTGACCAGAGTACCTTCTTCCATATGTTTGGAGAGTCTCCCACATGCATTTGGCAAACACCAAACGTGTTTGCTTATTTTCTTCTTTAAGCAATGGATTTTTTCTGGCCACTCTTCCGTACAGCCCAGCTCTGTGGAGTGTACATCTTAAAGTGGTCCTACGGACAGATACTCCAATCTCCGATTTAGGAGCTTTGCAACAGGGTTATCTTTGGTCTCTTTGTTGCCTCTCTGATGAATTCCCTCATTGCCTGTTCCGTGAGATTTGGTGGGTGGCCCTCTCTTGACTGGTTTGGTGTGGTGCCATAATCTTTCCATATATGAATAATTTATTTAATGGTGCTCCGTGGGATGTTCAAAGATTCTGATATTTTTTTATAAACCAACCCTGATCTGTACTGTACTTTGTCCCTGACCTGTTTGGAGAGCTCCTTGGTCTTCATGGTGACGCTTGCTTGGTGGGGCCCCTTGCTTAGTGGTGTTGTGGAATCCGGGGCCTTTCAGAACAGGTGTATATAGATTAGATTGCACACAGTTGGACTTTATTTAACTATTTATGTGACCTCTGAAGTGAATTGGTTGCACCATATCTTATTTAGGGGAATCATAGGAAAGGGGGTGAATACATATGCATGCACCACTTTTCCATTTTTAATTTTTTAAACAAGTTATTGTTTTCATTTCAGTTCACCGATTTGGACTATTTTGTGTATATCCATTACATGAAATCCAAATAAAAATCCACAGGTTGTAATTCAACAAAATAGGAACAACGCCAAGGGGATGAATACTTTTGCAAGGCACCATACATACTCTGTCTGTGTCTAAAAGTAATATTAAGAACAGTAACATTCAGGTTCATCATGAGCACTTGGTACCTGTTTGACTTGTCAGACTCAGTGGTAAGATCCTGTTTCCCTATTGAGGAGGCCCACATACCAGTGTTGTACTGTAGGTAAGCCAAACCTTGTGGACTAGCTACAGTAATAGGAGTCTTTAGAGAAAACAGGGTGCAGAGAGAAAGCCTTCCAAACATGGACCCAGCCTGCCCAGCTAGTCTGTCTGTCCAACCTTTTAGGAGCATTGCAGCTACGTGGCAGCAACAGAAAACAAATCTTCCACCCTATACTAAATTTGACTTGTTTTAACGGTTCTTGTAGTGTTCTTATACTCACATACTCTCATTTACAAGTTACTGACAAAATAATGGGAACACTTGAGTAAATGAAGGATGCAAAGTATATTGAAACCAGGTGCTTCCACACAGGTGTGGTCCCTGTGATAATTAAGCAATTAAAATCCCGTCATGCTTCGGGTCATGTATATAAATACTGGGGGGACATTATTTTGCAGAACATGGCTATGCCCCCATAGGATGACAATGCCCCCATCCACAGGGCATGAGTGGTCACTGACTGGTTTGATAAGCATGAAAATGATGTAAACTATATTTATTTATTTTTAGCAAGTCAGTTAAGAACAAATTCTTATTTACAATGATGGCCTACACCGGCCAAACACGGACGACGCTCGGCCAATTGTGCACCGCCCTATGGGACTCCCAATCACGTCCGGTTGTGATACAGCCTGGATTCTAACCTGGGTGACTGTAGTGACACCTCTAGCACTGAGATGCAGTGCCTTAGACCTCTGCGCCACTCGGGACATGTTGTCTCAGTCACCAGATCTCAACCCAATTGAACACTTATGTGAGATTCTGGAGCATTTTCCACCATCATCAACAAACCTTTTCATAGAAGAATGATGTCACATCCCTCCAACAGACACTTGTGGAATCAATGCCAAGGTGCATTGAAGCTGTTCTGGCTTGTTGTAGACCAACACCCTATTAAGACACTTTATGTTAGTGTTTCCTTTATTTTGGGCTGTATATTGTACATACTCTCATTCTCACACACCCTCTCTGCTAAATAAATAGGCATTGTTTGAGCTCCAGGACTTGCCTCGTGTGTTTGTGTGTGAGTTTGGTTTGGTTTGGTTTGGTTTGGTTTGGTGTGTGTGTGTGTGTGTGTGTGTGTGTGTGTGTGTGTGTGTATGTGTGCATGTGTGCGTGTGTGCGTGTGTGCGTGTGTGTGCGTGTGTGCGTGTGTGCGTGTGTGTGTGTTTGTGTGTGTGTTTGTGTATTTGCTTGCATGTTCATTTGTGTGAGAACCCTGAGAAAGTACTATGGTCATTACATGCTAGTCCCAGAGCCACATGTAGCGAAGACATATTGCTGACCCAGGGTGTTTTGTCCTCTTCCTCTCCTCCCCTCTCCACTTCCTCTGTATCGCAGTCTTTAGAATTCAGCTATATCCTGAAGTAGGCGTCCAGGCCAATGACATAAGATAATTTGGTTTTGAGGGTGGGGGTGACATTTTAAAATTCGTTGTCCCAGCCAGAATTGTCATCTGGGGGTGGGTCTTCCTTGTCCTCTGGGAAGTTGTCAAAGTTACTCGTGTCCATTGGTGATATCACCTAATTGACAGAAAAAGACAGACAGTATTGAGCCACTTGAAACCCTGATGAAAGCAGCTTGTTGATGAAATGTTGGTTTGTGACTTACATTAGGGATGATAGGGGGTGTCAGCGTTCCTTTTCTTAGACCTTCCCAGTTAAAGCCCTCAAACCATCTGGAAATGTATAGAAATTGTTAAAGAAACTGTCCAGTGAAAATCTCTCCTTTTAAAATAATGTTGCTGACAAAGCATAAATTAAAAAAAATGTAAAAAAATCCCACCTCAAACTTCTATCTCAAACAGACCGTTTAAAAAATTATTTCTATTTCCTCATAGAGGATGATGACATTCTCCTGAGGAGGGTGAGCTGGCCAAACAGCTGGCTACTTGCGTTAATATTTCTAAAGACTGGTATACGCCCACACCATTCCAACAAAGAAAAATTGCTTTTTAACATAATTAGTTTCTATTTTTTTGGAAGGAAAACTATTTAACTCATCTTGTAATTAATTGCAGGTCATATCTCATAGAAATCTGGAAACACTGAATAGTTACTTTAAATATATAAATGTGGGAAGATGAGTAGAATAATATGGCTATCCATG